>NC_050576.1:417076397-417387647 GCF_011100635.1 Trichosurus vulpecula | reverse complement strand
TTGGAATGAAATGAAACATAAGAAACTGAATGGTTAAAAAAGAAAAAAAGTTTACTTTGCCCTAACACACCAAGGACATCCATAAAGGACATAATGGTACTTCACTTTTTCTAGAAGTATCCTCCTAGTGTCCAAATGGAAATAACTCTGGTCATCAGGGTATTATATGGTAAAGTATTTGTTAACTTATTTGGTCTTCATACCAAATCTGAGAAGCTGAGATTCCACATGGGACTTCTTATATCCAGGAAGCTGCATCAGGGACTCCAGTGAATTGGGAAGTGCAGTGGTTAGAGCCCAGGACTTTGAATAAGGAAGATTTGAGTTCGAATTTGGCCTCAGACACTTACTATCTGTGTGATCCTGGGAAAGTCACTTAATCCCTGTCTTCCTCAGTCTATTCATCTATAAAATGGATATAATAGTAACACCTACCTTTTGGGGAAGAAATAATTTGTGTCAGGGAAATGCTGGTCCTATCACACATGGGAAGAACATTCAACAAAGATATAATGTTGGTTCAGTTGGATGCTCATCTCCTCATCTCCACAGAGAAATACTCCTGGTGAGGTGTGCTGACTGCCACAATAGCAGGGAAAGCCCAAGAAGTAACTAGCTCCCTGGAACAAGTCTCAAGGACAGTCCAATGGTTTAGGTTCAGCATAGGAATGAAATGAGATTATCAAAGATAACTGAACATCTTATAAAAGAAAATTTACATCACAATCACATGATATCACAGATGATACCTTGTAAGCGCAAGCAGAGTGACACTTTTTACTGTTCTTTTTTCTTTTGGAGTGCTTCTCAGCACCAAGGGAATCAAGTGCCTTTGATTGACTCTTGCCTTTGTTTGCAGAAAGGCCCACATCCTTTTGCTGGTTAGGTCACTGTAACAACAGCGTGGCTAGCAGCTCCTGTGGGGGTGAAAGAACAACACAAGACCAACAACAAGAAGGTTGCTAACACAGGTTCTTTTATCTGCTCTTCTAAGGAAAGCAACTTTAACAGGTTAACAATCTCAGTTTAATTGAACATACATATATCATTCACTTAGTTCAGGGGGAAAAGATCAGTCCCCTGAACTGCAGGGCAAATACAAACAGAAATTATAAACATCAACAGACAGACCTTGTCTGATTCAAATCACAATTCATAGTTACCAGAGAAGCACCAATATCTGCCTGGGTTATCAAAGCGGGGGTGGGGGGCGGGTGGTGGTGGTGGTATTTCAATAGCTTGCCCAGAGTCTTCTCACCCATACTCTTTCAATGAATATTTGGGGGTACGCTTACCCCCAAAAGTCAAATGTCAACCTCAGATCTTATATACTTATACATACATACATACATACTATATATATATATATATATATATATATATTTCTCTGAAGTTCAGGGTAATGACTTTTTTCCCTGAACTAAGTGAATGATATATGTATGTTTAATTAAACTGAGATTGTAAACCCCTTAAAGTTGCTTTCCTTAGAAAAGCAGATCAAAGAACCTGTGCTAGCAGCCCTCCTGTGTGCTGGTGTTATTGGCCTTACACACCCACATTAGCAGCAACTAGCATTGTTGTTACATACCTATATCTGATGAGATAATATCTGTAAAGCTCTTAGGACAGTCTCTGGCAAATAATAGGTACTAATGAGGTTTAAGCGGGGTTTGAGAGGGTCAATGACCCCTCAAAGACCAGAGTACTCAAGAATTTTTTAAGTCAAGGTGGCAAAGGTTTATTTTTATGCTTTTCAGGGGGCAAGAGTTCTTAAGGAACCTGCAACCTAACAGAAATGATACTAAAGCTTATATAAGAAAAATAGTGAATTATCTGGTAGATACACTAATTAGGTGATAACTGACAACCTTGGTCACAGGCGTCATTCGCTATCAGAAACCAGGGGAAGGGGTTTCTCAGGGGTTTATTTTTGGTCTGTTATGTCTGTAGCAAAATAGCTTTGAGAATTAATGACTATAGCTTGACCTCTGGATTGAATATGATAACTTTGGGAATCGATACATGATAATTTTGTTGTGACAAGATACTCCTATTTTTACAAGAGGATTTCTTTAGAGGTAAGCTTGTTCTTGTGATGGGAAAAGATAGTTTTACTGGGGTTTGCTCATGAGTAATTGTGGGGAAAAGTAGTTTTTTCTTATGGGGGCCCACTCATGAGTTATTGCTAGGCATAGTGTCCTTGGCCTGGGGAGAAAACTGTCAAGGATAATGTTTTGAAGTTAGGGAGAAATGTGATCTTGGAATTGGAGTCCAAGCAAAATCACCCAAGCACCCCATCAGTATGATAATTGCTAATTGCTGTTTTTAATGTTATTATTAAAACAGAATTTCATTGCCTTTTTAAAGAAAAAAACTAAGTTAGTCAACATAGTAACAACTTTCCAGGCTTAGTTGATATTTCTAGTAGCCCAGTTCTTAACAGATGTTGTTTCTACCACAGCCTATTTGGGGTAAGGCGATGTTCCCATATGGTGCCCTGGCTGCCTCTTTGGAGAGCAATGTTCTAGACTGTCAAGTGCTTTTTTGAATGTCATTGCTGTCATTCAGTGTGTTGTAACAGTTCTCCTTTCCAGTTTTGTGACACTGGCAAATTTGATGAGTGCCAATTGTACTTTTATTCAAGTGACTGATAAAATGTCAGGCAGCACTTGACTAGAGATTTCCTTCCAAGCTCAATTCAATGCAATTTAACCAGTATTTATTAAATGCCTATTATATTGCGAGCACTATTCTAACACTGGGGATACACACACAAAATTAAATAATTGTGCTCTCAAAGAGCTTATATGCTACTCAAGTAGACATCACATCTATAACGATTTTCAGTCTATCTATGCAAACACTTACAAATCCATCTAATTATACTATCATCTGGCACACATATCTCTAGTTTTTAGATAGGAATAACAATGAAAAACATCATCGAATGCCTTTTTAAAATCTAGGTAAACCATATATACACATGTTTCTTTCATACCAATTTAGTAATCCTGTCAAAAAAAGGGAAAATCCAGTTAGTCTGGCATGGCCTGTTCTTAAAACTGTGCTGACATTCTGTGATTATCACTTCCACAAATGTTCATCACCACTTTAATAACATGTTCTAAAGATTTTCTAGCCATTGCAGGCAAGTTTTCCAGGCTATTGTACTGAATATTCTATTCTATTCCTTTTATTAAATATAGTGATATTTGAAATCCTTTTCCAATTCTGGGGCATTTCTTCCATTTTCCATTTTCTTTTAAAGATAATGACAGAAGCTCAGCAATCCCACCTTCCATTTCTTTCCCAATCCTAGAACGTGATTTTTTTTCCTAAGCCATCTGTCTTGAACTCATCAAAGGTAGGTACAGGCTCTGTTATTATCTCCTGATTTATCTTGGATATCAGTTCCCTCTTGGTTATTTTTATTTGGTTCTGTTGAAATAAAAGGTCATTCTTCCTGGTTAGAAATACACCCATATACCTGTATACACATAAGCACAGAAGCTGAGTAAGAATTGAGCACCTATGTCATTATTGTCATCAATTATCCTCATGCCACACACCCCCAAGAATTAATTCTGTTCCTTTTCCCAGCCTCCTCTTTGCCCTAGTAGAGCTTACTTATGCTCTGCGACTATTTTGATTATATATTCTATGCCTCTCTTTTTCAAATCTTAGCTGGTTATTGAGTTCCCCTAGCATTTGCATGAATTTCTGTAGATAATTCCCCCCTTTCCTCTTAATCAGAACTGCTCCTCTTTGTATCTTTAGAATTTTATTTGAGATTTATAAGGGACTTTTGAACTCAGCTAGACGAGACTCTTTAATTTACTGGTGCTAAGTGTAACACCTGTGCAGAACTGAGGATTAGCTTTGACATAAATAATATACTGGATGTTAAGTTATCATACATTTCTTGAGAATAAAGAATGGAGCCTAATTTAAGGGAGAGGCTTGGTGTGTGATCCCTTTCCCCAGGTTACTCCTTTCTCTCTCTCCTTTTCCTCTTTCCAACTCTCTCTTCCCTCTCTTCCTCTCTTCCCTCCTTCTTTCCCTCTCTTCCTTGGATTTCTGCTTCTTTTCCACAAGTTATCTAAGTTTTTACCAGTCCATTATTAACAAAAACCTAAATCTCATCATTCTGTGCAAGTTCAGGCCATTCCCCTTGCTTATTAAGGAAGCATCATATTTGTATGATATATTTTTGGCAGGCCAGAGCTCTGATTTCACTGATGCAGGAAATTTTGAATGAGGCAACTCCTTCTTCCAATGCAGAACTATAACTATTATGCAACTAATAGTCTTAGAAAATTGCCGGAGGCATTCAGGCAGATTGACTTAAACTTAGGTCTTCCTGACTCCAAAGTTGGCCCTCTAATTATTATGCCATGCTGCTTCACAATATAATACATGCATGTCTGTGCATATGCACATGCATACATACATATATATATATATATACATATATATATGTATATGTAGGCATTTGTATATATGAAATACCTGCAGTATAGGATAGCATGATACCACTTGAGAATACAAGAGGATTTTGGAATAAAAAAGTTTGAAAACAGCAGTTAAAAGTTGAACTTAGGAAGCTATGTATTTTTTGCTAAATGTAGATCACTAATTTATTTTAGAAAACCAATAAATTAATCCATTAATAATATTAGATTATTAGAACTTAAGATAATTTTCCTAAGGAATTAATTCTTGACCCTTTTCAAAAAATGGTTCCCAACTTTAAAATCAGAAAGACATACAAAAATATCCACATTAGAATTCATAGCCAATTAATTGTATTGAGTGCATAGAGTATACACAGCACTGGGAATCAAATCCTGAGATGAATTTCTTCAGCTTTTATTACAATGTCAGCTTAATTCTCTTTTTTTCCTCTTTTTAAATGCTGAAGGATGCTACCTACCTACTTCCAAAGAGGTTATGAATTAAATATGTAGAATGAGATGCATATTTGTGGACATGCTCAATATGAGAATTTCCCCTGCTTGATTATGCATTGTTGTACAAAGGTATTGTCTTTCTTTTTTATTGGAGGGAAAGAAGTGAGGAAGGAGAGAAAATAAATGATTGTTAATTGAAAAAATTAAAAATGAATAATATTTGTGACCAACATAAATATTTGTCATAAATTATGAATGGATAATAAAAATCTTTCTTTATCTCAGATGTCTTATTTAAATATGATTCATAATATTAATATTATGATCTTTCGTGTTACAGTAAAAAGTGGTTGTATAAAAGGAATCAAAGTTAGTTCTGAATTCATTAAATTGAAGGGTTTTATAAGACCGGTTCAGGGCATGAGGAAACAGGGCTAGATTTTTGGTCAATAATTTTTTAACTATCTCTGCATTAAATATTTTTTCTAACATCTGGGTGTGAATATTTATTTCAATGGGAAAGGGGAGAATAATGTGTCTTTATTGGTATTAACTAAAGATCACAAGGAAGTATGATGATTATTCTGTCCAAAGAACATGCCAAAATGATTTTGTAAGGTTATGTGTAGAATATTTTTTCTTTATCTGGAAAGTATTTTTTGAGGTCTATCACCTTCTTGGTTATATTGTACTATAATAAATCATCATAGAATCACACATATTCTTTTAAAAAAGAAATCCTTGAAGCAAATTGTCTAGGAAGTCATTTCCTGATGCCTCTTTCTCAATAACTTCACTATTACCTCAAAGCCTATATCAGATACATGTCTTAAAGAATAATAAAAACAACCTCAAGCTAGAGTTTATGGCTATTTAAGTTACACTAAAAAGTCAAGTGAACTCAAGAATTGAACCATGGTAGTTTTCCAGGCTATAAAATGGACAGTATTATTAGATTTTCTAATAAGTTTTTATGATGCCACTTGACATATACATAGTGGCTTTGATTACCTGACAGTAATATTCAATTTAGAGGGCCAACTCCACTCATTTCAAGTGCTCAGCATACAGGGAAACACCAGGTATTTTGTGTTGGTTTTTATAGAGGGCCTTGTAGTGACCATAATAGTACCACACATTTTTTTCTCTTTTAACAGTTGGGTTGCTGATCTCACAAATCATCTTTCAGCTGGAAATGAAAGGTGCACTGCTGCCAGCATTTTGTTAGAAATAATGACACACTTTACTACCTGTAAATGCTGACTGAGTGCTTCTGCCTTTTCTTCCCAAGGTGACTGTAATGCAGATTGATGAAAGATTCTGCAGGACTACAAAGGTTAAAGATGCAGACCCAGAGCTAGAATCCAGCCCTGACACTGATGGAGCACAGTACAATGTAAATGCCCACATTACTGTCCTGTCCTCCGATAACCAATGTAATATGAAAACTGACTACAGAAGAAAGGAACAAATTAAATCCATTAATCAAGCATATCTCTGCTAAACAGTTGTTCTAAAGAGATGAACAAATGAAAAATTCACTGTTTGTTTTCATGCTTGCAAGGCTAGGGGAGGAAAATTAATTATAAGGCTGTAACTACACTATTAGTTAAGTTTTTCTTGAGGAAACTATTTATTGCTTTGTCAAAGAACAAATGAACCTCATTAGTGAGATTAGTTTCAGTTGGTAGTTTTGCATTAGGGCAACCTAATAATATACACTCAAACAGATACATGGAGGGAAATTGCTGTGAAGAGTGAAAGTCCCTTTTTAGACTTCTTCATTTATTAGGTTGCTCAGAAGTGACCACAGTAGGGTTTATCACCAAACAAAAAAGGAAATCTTACATTTCATACTCCTCACTTAGAGTGCGCTGCCCACTGATGCTATGTTCAAGCAGTTACTGAGAATGCTTCGATGATGAATCTGTGCATTCAGGAGGTTATAACTTGGCCACAGTATTTCAATCCCCGGTTGACATGTCAAAGAGAGCACAGCACCTCAAGCAATTCTTACTAAGCTTCTCTGGAATCCTTTTCTTTTCAAAATGTTGTAAGAGCCCACAACAACAAGAAATTGACATCCTGGTAGACTAAATTCCTCTCTGTATGTACACACTACAGAACAGAGAAGAAAAAAATTCTTCCTTTCCTCCCAATCCTGTTTTGCAACTCTGACTCAGTCCTGGTCTGGGAGGGAGAGACTAATTCATTTTAAATGTCCATTTAATCTTTGGCTTTTTTGCCGAGATTGCTAACAAGGGGGCCAATTACTGCAAGCTATAAGGGAGGGGGACAGATTGTGCCACAGACACCTGTCTTCTGAAAACTGGATTGGGACCAGAGGCTCATTTCACAGAGACTATAGAACAGCTGTGAAATAATAATGATTTTTGGACACTATTGACCTGGGCTAGATTCAAATCACTGACCTAAAAAGGAAAGGGTTTGGATATTCCATTACCAATCACCCTGAGCTACCCAAATCAACCTCTTCCAATTTTTGCTTTTTTTATTTGTATTTTTCTCTTTTTGCTTATGCTTATGGGAGTACGAAGCAGAGTGATCTTTATGTGCTACTTTTTAAAATTACAGTAACAGTTTTCAAGATATGTTATGATGAGTTGGGGGAAGAATATGTGATGGTCTGTGCTCTAGGGAATTCTGCTCTAACCCTGAGGTTTGCATGCTGGCCATGTCAGAGACAAAGTTTTAAAATTTTGGTTTACATAAAGTTAAAGGTTTTGCTTATAGGCATATTATGACTTGCACAAAAGAATAGCTTAGCAAAAATTAGTTAAATTTGGACAGAAAAAGGCAAATTTTATAAATGTCATGTTAGATACCACGAACCTATTTCTCAAGCAGTGAAAATCAGTATGCTTATTAAATGAATAAAAGAAGAAAATCTTGATCAACCTTTGTTTGAAGAGAATTTGCTTTTAGGAAGAGGATGGGGAATAGGAATTTCCAGGATGTCATTCTTTCAATAAGCCTTTATCAAATTAGCTAATACATACAAATCACTTTGCAAACCAGAAAGTTCTATATACATGTTAACTATTAATATGTGCCTACTATGTTCAAGGCATTACACTACATTATGGAGATGTGGAAATAAAACAAATGTTCCTGCCCTCAAGGGACTTATAGTCTCTAAGGAATGAAATATTTACACAAGTAAATACAAAATAATTTGAGAAGGGAGAGAATACTATCAACTCTAGAAAAGGTAGTACTTGTGATGCACCTTGAGGGAAGCTACAGATTCTGAGGTGGAGCTGAGGAAAGTACATTCTGGGCACAGGAGATAGCCTATGCAAAGGCAGGAAAGTCATATGGTCAAGTCTGTGGTTTAGGAAAATCATTTCAGCAGCTGTGTGAAGGATGAATTGGAGAAGGGAGAAATCAGGAGCAAGGAGAACAATCATTCGGTTTTTCTGATAGTCCACACGAAGCTTGAACTAGTGTGGTGGTCATGTTAATAAAGGGGAGAGGATGGATGTAAGAGATGTTTTTCAGTACAGTTGACATGACTTAGCAAGTGATTGCATGTAGAAGATGAAGAAAAGAGGATGTCTCCGTGATTGTGTACTTGGGCGACTAAAAGGATGATAGTGTTCTCAATCTTTTTTTAATTAAATCATAATTAATATACTATACTTCGGGCTCAGACAATCACAGAATTGTAGTCTTAGAATGAGAATATACTTAAAGACCAACTAGTCCTATTCCATAAAATAAAGAATCTAGGGCTTAGAAAGATAAATTCATCTAATATTATATAGCTCAATTTACTCAAATGTAAGACAGTGGGTTAGGCAAGATGATCTCTAAAGCATTATTCATCTATAAATTATATGAACCTATAATGCAATATCACAAAATTGGATAAAGTAAGAATGGGGACTACTAGAACCTAGATCTCCTGAGTCCTAACCCAGATCTTTTTCTGAAACACTGAACTGCCTCAAAGGCAAAAATCTTCAGAAGATACTAAGACTGAGGTTTATAATAAAGTAGGTATGTTTCTTCCTAACAAGCTAATTAGAAAATTTAATTACTAAACACATATCCGAATATTATAATAAAACTATAGTCATCTTTATTTTTTTAGAATTTTAATTTTACTGAGAAATAAATAAGCCTAATCTACATGATACTAAAACACTAGATTGTCAGTCAATTAAAGAAAAAAAATTAATCCCAGAACCAGGAAATTGACTAGCAGAGGGATGAATTTTTGGCCACTGAACTTGTAAAGACTATCTACCAAGTTATCCAAGGAGTCCTGATCTGGGACAGTGAAGGGAGTACCCACAATGGAAGAAATCATAGCTGTTTTAAAGTTAAAAATTATTAAAATGATCACATAGTCCATAATAAATAAAATTTGAGATCAGAGAATCATATAGCTAAGGCAATCTTTAAATTTAAACTGGTTAAATTTCAATATATTGACCATATGAGAAAATAAACTAAAGGGTAGCTTTAATGACCTCTGAAATACCTTCAAAGATTCTATAATTCTATGATTCTAGCAAATTGTAAAACAACTGTATAGTGAAAACTGAGCCCTCTTTGACTACTCAGTCCCTATTTTTTATAGAAAGAGATTCAAAATAAATAATCATTTTTCCTTAGTACAACTTTGAAATGTCAAACAAAACACAAAATATAGATTTGGATTATGATAAGAAACATATATGATTTGAACTACATACACATGAACACCAAGATATGGGGCCTGAACAAATAGCAACTTACTATTGTGGTTATTTGTTATACAGTCCAAGGTGTCCCAAAAGTCTCAGTGCAACTTTAAACTCTACCTAAAAACTGCACCAAGACTTTTGTTTCTCTTCCATAGCTGGGTATGTAGTACCTATTAAGCACACAAAGTAATATTAGACAGTGTAAGTTTCAAAACTTCTCCAACAAAAGCATTAAAAAATTATAATTAAATTTCATTATTTTTGCTTGCTGTGTTTCAAAGTAATATAGTGGTGACTCTGGGTCCTTGAAAGTTTGTCAGTAAAGTACAAGCTTTTACAGATTCTAATAAGTTGAAAAGACTTCAAGCAGAGTCTCAATGAGAGACTCTGAAGTTTGAGAGGCAGCCTAACGAAATACTAAGAGACTTATCCCTAAGTTATCCATTTGGGTGATGAATTATTTGTTTGTGCCTACATAACTAAGAAAATTACAAAATGCCTCTCAGTCCTGTGTGACAACCTTCTACTTCTACAAGGGCAGTGACAAAAAAGGGAGTAAAGGATGTTAAGAGAAAGGAGATTTATTTAAACAAAATAGAAATATTAATTTAATTGTTGGTAATCTAAATGTGGAATTCTTGTGAAATGACCAAGGTATTGATATATTAGAGAAAATTAATAACATTAGCACAAGACATTAAGAAGGCGCAACTAAATGATGATTAACAGATTCTTCTTGAGGTATCAATAAAGTTGGCAGAGTCTATTTCGTCATATACCCAAAGGCAAAAAAAAACCATCATTTCAGAGGACACTTTATTATACTACCTTACAGTGTTCATAATGAATATAAATAAAAGGGCACCTATAAAGATTGCAATTTGTCAGCTTATTGCCAAAATTTGTTACCAATAATGAAGAGGTGGAGAAATTTTGGAAGGATTTGGCAACATCCTCTAAACCAAATAAACATATACTTTGATATTCAGTGATCCAAATGTTTTATTATTAAGATTTTTTAAAGGTTAGTAGACTATTAACAAGTCTCATCATTGTTTATCATAAATACAGTTTTTAAAAGGAGAAAGTTGCAAGATTTTTGAGTTGGTGACCACCTAAATAGAAGAACAAGCAGGTTTTCACAAATATTTTTAGCAAACAATATCTTTACAATTTAAAAAAATGGCTGAAAAGCACACAGAGGCGCTGCAGCTCGCTCGAAACTAACATGGCCGAGCCCCCCGGCCGGCGGCAGAGGCTCCAGTGGCTCCGGCTTCTGCTCCAGCTCTGGGCTCTGGCCGGGGGTGGGGGCCCCTCACTGAAATAAACCCGAAAAAAAAAATTACAGATCCTCAACCAGTCACCCCGACCGAAATCCAGCAAGTTTAAAGAGGGGTGGGGAAGAGAACGCCCCCAACCCTGCTGTAGCATGTGGAAACTGAGCAAGAGCAAAGTGCTTCTGGATGATTCTCCCGAGGAAGAGGAGAGCCGAGGAGAGGGCAAAGCGCTGCCGCCGCCTCCGGCCGCCGCGGCCGCCGCCTCCTCCTCCCAGAACAAGGACCAGTTACTTCAAGATGAAATTACCTCCTCAGTGTCTCAACTTGCCACGAAGGTTCAGGGAGCCAGTTTCCGAGGTTGGAAAGAAGTGACCTCAATGTTTAATAAAGATGATGAACAGCAACTACTAGAAAAATGCAAATCTCCAAAGTTTAAAGGAACTAACTTAAGAATAAAAGAAGATGTGAAGACTGAAAAGAAATCTGGATTTTGGGACAGTTTGGTGTTAAAACAGAATATGCAATCTAAGAAACCAGATGAGATCGAGGGATGGGAGCCACCTCAGATTACTCTTGAAGATCCAGCTACTGATGTAGGTGACTCTTCTAGGGACCATCTCTCCTGGCCAGGTTGGGAAGATGAGACTAAAGGTTCCACTAAATACACCAACTTGACTAGCTCAGGAAACAGTTCCAGGTGGAGTATCAAGTCAGCCGGAAAATTGGTCAGCATTAGACGGCAAAGCAAAGGTAATCTTACTGATAACTGGGAAGAATTAGAATAGTAATGGCAATTTGAAATACTTTATAAATGGAAATGTTTCTTGATGTCTATGTATAATCAAACCAAAATTTGCTCAATATTGCACCTGTATGCTTAGTTTTGTTCAGATTCTTATAAATATTTATTCTGTTACTTTTAATTAGTATATCAACAGATGATTCATCTGTTTTCTTCATTTAAAAAGAAAAGAAAACCTCTTTCGTGCCTATTTTTCATATTTCGATTTTTCCAGTATTTCAGATTGTTGAGATAACCAAAAATACTGTATTTCCTTTGTGAATGTATAGACTGGTTTTGAATTTGACTGCCTTATCCAGAAACTTGTAGGCCCTTGGGATCCCAAGACTTCTGAAGCTACAGATTGTTAATTTTGGATGACTTCCATTAAAAAAGCCAGTGTTGATTTGTAATTTGCCACAGAACTCTTCATGCCATAGTTATAATTCCTACGTTTTTTGTCTGAGAATCTTCTTTCCTTGTTTTTTTTTAATTAGTCATTCTGCTTCTGTTTGTATGTTGTATGAAATATGAGACTTTGGCAGTTGTACAATTTTCTTCCATTGCCAGAAATTTGCAGAAAGTCAATAAGTCTTCCAAAAGTTAGTCTAAAAGTTACTTAATTTAGCAGAAAATCAAAATTTGCATAAAAAAACTTGGTTAAACAATTACGTAGGAAAGTAAAGGGTTATAATTGAGTGCAAAATGTCAAATAAAAAAATTATATTCATTCGATGCCTGTGGAGAAATAGCTTCTTATTTGCACATGAATAGCAACAATTTTGGTTTTGTTTTGGTTTTATTTTTCCTTAGTTCTCCTTCTTGACTTTTAAATATTGATCTTATTTTTAAATTATTTATTTTTTAAAAGTCACTGTGCTTTTATGTTGTCAGGGTAACTAAGGAATGATGTAATGTGTGCTAACTACATGTCTTAGTACTCTTTCGTTTTAGTTTGGGAATTAAATTGTTATACTTCTGTTTATTATAGATTTCAAACGATATAAAACTGAAAGTGCCTCTTTTTCTATTATAACCACAGATTTGGGTTTAATTTTAAAAATTATATTCTTAATGTAATGGGTGTTAGTTACATCTTGTAAAAAAATGCCTATTTTTAGCAGAAAAATAATTTATGGCTGATCCATTGTTATCAACTACGAAGTTATTTCCTGAAGTAAAAAATGTTTAAATCTCTAAAAAAAAAAAAAAAAAAAAAAAAAAAAAAAAAAGAAAAGCACACAGAAAACAAGGTCCTCATATGTGTGTGTGTATTACTTCTTGGTTATAATAAAACATTTAGTTTGATTGAATAAAATAAATATAATAAAATATTTAGTTTAATAGAATAAAATAAAACCTTAAATGGTCCTTCTATACTTAGTTTAAAATCATGGAAAATTTCTTGAAAGAGATTTATTGGAAATTTCTTTGATTATTAATGTTAAGCACAACAAAACCGGGAGTTCCATATTTACACATGTCAAAAGTGTAGTTGCTGCTGTCATAGAAAATGTCCAACTCTGAGTCTAAAACAAAATGAGATTATTGATTATTTAAAGCTGGAAGTGATCTTCTAGATCAACTAACTGGTCCAACCTCCTCACCTTATACATATATATCTATGTATTCCTCTTGATCTAAAGCTATTGCATAGAAAACTTATTTCAGTATATCTACACATGTTAATGTTTCAATGGATCCATGTTGTCATTGATATAGTACTTTCTTGAATGGTACCAGTTATAACCTATCCATATCTCTCCCAGCTGTTAGCCATGCTATCTAAGAAAATCTGCCATAGAGGATTCAATTAATACATAAGAGATCTTCTCTAGGATGGTATTTAATATCCTCAGGACAACACTAGAAGACACTCCATCTCTTACAGTATACTTGGCTATTTTTTTCAGAGAAGTATCTCTGAAAATAGCTTGGCTGAATATACCCTCCACCCTGGAAGCAGAGCCATACTTTAACAAAGAATTAAAACTCAAGTAAGAGAGGTAGAGGAAAAATGAGAGTGACATAAGAAAATCATGAAAAACAAGTCAATGGCTTAGTAGAGGAGACACACAGAAAAAAAAATGAAGAAAATAACATCTTAAAAAATCAGACTAGGCCAAATAGTAAAAGAGGTCCAAAAAGCCAATGAGGAGAAGAATACCTTAAAAAAACAGAACTGGCCAAATGGAAAAAGAGGAACAAATATTCAAAGAAGAAAAAAAAATTCTTGAAAAGTCGAATTGGTCAAATGGAAATGGAAGTACAAAAGCTCAATGAAGAAAATAATTCCTTAAAAATTAGAATTGAGCAAATGCAAGTGAATGATTTCACGAGAAGTCAAGACACAATAAAACAAAACCAAAGAATGAAAAAATAGAAGAAAATGTGAAATATCTCATTGGAAAAACAACTGACATGGAAAATAGATCCAGGAGAGATAATTTTAAAATTACTGGACTACCTGAAAGCCATGATCAAAAAAAGAGCCTAGACATTATCTTTCAAGAAATTATCAAGGAAAACTGTCCTGACATTCTAGAACCACAGGGTAAAACAGAAATGGAAAGAATCTACCTACCAACTCTTGAAAGAGATCCTCAAATTAAAACTGCCAGGAATATTGTAGCCAAATTCCAGACCTCTCGGATCAAGGAGAAAATATTGCAATCATCCAGAAAGAAACAGTTCAAGTATTGTGGAGCCACAGTCAAGATAACACAAGATTATGTAGCTTCTATATTAAAGGATAATAAGACTTGGAATATGATATTCCAGAGGGCAAAGGAGCTAGAATTACAAGCAAGAATCACCTACCCAGCAAAACTCAGCAAAACTTCAGGGAAAACATGGTCATTGAATATGATATAGGACTTTCAAGGATTCTTGATGAAAAACCCAGAGCTGAATAGAAAATTTGATTTTCAAATACAATACTTAAGAGAAGCATGAAAAGGTAAACAGGAAAGGGAAATCATTAATAACTTTAAACTGTTTACATTCCTACATGGGAGGATGATAACTCATGATAACCTTCTCATTATTAGGGCAGTTAGGAGTGTAGTTAGAGGGCACAGGTATGAGTCAAATAGGAAAAGATGATATCTAAAAAAATAAAATTAAGGGTGAAAGAGGAATGTTCTGGGAGAAAGAGTAAGGAAGAGGTAGAATGGAGTAAATTGTCTCACCTAAAAGAGGCAAGAAAAAGCTTTTTCCATAGAGGGGAAAAGAGGGGATTTAAGGGGGACTGGTTGAACCTTAATCTCACCAAAATTGGCTCAAGGGTGTAACACACACACTCAATTGGGTATAGAAGCATATAGGAAAGTAGGAGTGGAAGGGGATAAGAGAAGGGGGTGGGGTAATAAAAGGGGGAAGGTTGGGGAGGGGTATTAGAAGCAAAACACTTTTGAGGAGGAACAGGATGAAAGGAGAGAAAGAATGGAATAAAAATGAAGGGGAGAAATACAGTTAGCAATAGAAACTGTGAAAAAAAATTTGAAGCAAGTTTCTCTGATAAAGGCCTTACTTCTCAAATATATAGAGAACAGTGTCAAAATTATAAAAATAATAGCTATTCCCCAATTGATAAATGATCAAAAGATATGATCAGTTTTCTGATGAAGTAATCAAAGCTATCTATAGCCATATAAAAATGCTCTAACTCAATATTTATTGGAGATATGCAAATTAAAACCATTCTGAGCTACTACCTAATACCTATTAGATTGGTTTGGTAGAAAGGATGTGGGGAAAAAGACATTAATGCATTGTTGGTGGAGTTGTGAACTAATTCAACCACTCTGTAGACTAATTTGAAGCCATTCCCAAAGGTCTGTAAAACCATGCAAACCTAGCAATACCACTACTCGGTCTGTATCTCAAAAGAGATAAAAAACAAAAAGGTAAAGGAACTATACGTACAAAAATATTTATAGTAGCTCTTTTCTAGTGGCAAGGAATTGGATATGGAGGGGATGCCCATCAATTGAGAAATGGCTAAATAAATTGTGGTATGTGATTATGATGGAATGCTACTGTGTTATAAGATATGATGGGCAGGATGCTCTCAGGAAAACCTAGAAAGACTTGTCAGGCAATAGAAAGTAACAGCAATATTATAAGATGATCAGCTATGAATGACTTAGCTTTTCTCATCAATACAATGATCCAAGACAATTTTTAATATGAAAAACTTTATGCATCCCCAGAGAAAGAATTGGTGGGGTCTGAATTTAAATTGAAGCATGCTTTTTAAAAATTTTATTTATTTTCCTTGATGCTTTTTTTGGTCTATATTTTTACAATATGACTAGTATGGAAATGTTTTACATGACTACACATGTATAATCTATATGGAATTGCTGGCCTTCTCAAAGAGGGGGGTGGGAAGGAAGGAAGAAAATTTGGAACTCAAAGTTTTAAAAACAAATGTTAAAAATTGTTTCAACGTGTGACTGAGGAAAATAAAATATTAAATAAATTCAAAAATAAACAAAAATTTAAAAATAAGCCCTTAACATTTTGCAAAAGGTTCTCTGCTTTCTAGGACCCCTTTCTGGAAAACAATGAACTCTACAAACTAGCCTAACAAACTGTTAACTGTAGAATATTCATTTTTCTTGACTTTTAAAAAAATTATTGTTTGGAAATTAAGTGAAGAGGTATAAAGGTGGTAATGTAAAAGGTTACATGAACTTAGCTCCCCTAAGGATTTACCAGCAAATGTAAAAAAAAGACACCAGATATAGGAATAATCTATAAAAACTAAGGGAAACACCAATTAGCTTTCCCACTCAGTCCTGAATGGGTGTTAAGATTTCACAAGATGGCCATAAGCCTGTGGGTTCTGTGACCTGAGGCTATCCAAGAAATCAGAATCCAGTATAATCTCCAGTATCCAGATCCCTTAGATTATTACAGAAAGAAACAGAGGCAGAGGCCACCAACACCACAGCAGCAATAGAATAGCAGACCTGAAATCACCATAATCTTTGATATTTGCTGGTCATATAAGAAAATGAAGGAGATGAAGAAAGGCTAGAGAAGCTCAAGGCATTTCAAAAGGATCAATCTCTGGTATTCATTTTTGACCTGTTAGAGTTGCATCAGTGGTCAAAATCTCAAAGAAAAGCATGAGTCCAAGGCCAGTGACTACACTGAATCACCAGAAGACATAGACAAAAACCAAATCCTCAGGTAGAGGACAAACCTGGTCTCAGCTCCAAACCCAGCTCTTTTCCTGAGGTCAGGGTTGTAGAAATGTGACAGGCATGTCACACAGAAAAAATAAAATAATAGCAGTCACTTATATAGATCTAAATATATATGTATAATCATATATATTTGTGTATATACACATAATATACATATGTGTACATGTATATATGTGCATATATACTCATATATATAATTTCATTTGATCACAACCATGCACATATTTTTATTGTTCCCATTTTACAGATGAGAAAACTGAGGCAGATAGTAGTTTTCTGACTTGCCCAGGGTCACACTGCTATTAAGAATCTGAGGTAGAATTTGAGATGGGTCTTCTTGATTCTAGATCCAACACTCTAACCACTACACAACCAGTGATACTCCACTCCATTCAAGAGTGATAGAGGAGGTAGAAATTGGCAGCGATATAAAGTCTAAATACAGGAACCAATCCTGGAGAAATGAGTAAAATTTCATATCACGATGCATTTGCAGTTGTTATTGTGGTTGCTTCTTCACAGCTTTTAAAGGATCCCAGGATTCTTAAATCATTTCTCCTTGACCTATTTTGTAAATCAATTGAATACAATGAAGAAATAGCAAGGGTTAAGCAAGCTCAATGGTTAAACCCATGATAGTAGCTTCACAATTAGTACAAATAGAGCAATAGAATACAACAACAAATACAGGGGGGAAAATAGCTTGACCATAAGGATGCCAAAATTGGATGAGAGAAATTAAGAGAAAAAAAATTAAATTTATTGAGGAAAAAAATTGTAAGGAAAATAACTTGCTTAGAACAGAAGGTAGAAATATGACACAAGTAGGATACTATCTGAAAAATACAATAGGGCAAAAAAAAGTAAGAAACCAAGTATACTAGAATAAAGCCAAAAGCCTGAAAAAAGAATTTAGAAGAAGCAACAATGCTTGACATGCAATAAGTGCCTATCACTTTTCATTCATTCATTCACCTTATTAAAGATAACTGACCTACAAAATAGGTCAGGGAGGAATTATTTAAGAATCATGGCACTCTCCAAAAACCATGAAGAAACAACCACAATAACAACCAAAAAATTCCTCCTGATATGAAATTTCAAGAAATCATGAGAGAAAACTTTCCAGAACTATTAGAAACTAGAGGGAGGGCCAATTGAAAATACAAATAATTTATCAGTTGCCTCCTGAAACACATTAGGTAGGGAGAAAACACAAGCATATCAAAGCCCAAATCCAGAATCAAAGACATGTACGGCAAACATCCAAGGAGAAAGAGTGCAAGTATTGATGAACCACAGGCAGGCTTCACTAGGATACAACTATTACAAAGAAAACAACATCTTGCAATGTGATGTTCCAAAAATCAAAAGAAAAAGGCTTATAACTAAGAAATAATTTACCTTCCGAAACTGAGTCTCATGGGGAGGACAGGAGGAAAAGAGAAAGGAGGACTTTTAATAGACCAGATGATTTTCAAATATTTCTGATTAAAATGCTGGAGATGGACAAACTTTTTGAAATGCGAACATTAGGAGGTAAGGAAAATATAGATGAGAAAATGCATTTCAAAATTTGGAAGGTGTTTAAATATTATAAAGTACTTACATACTAATAAAGGGAAAAAGATAAATGTCCCATCAGAATCTTCTTTTCTTCAAAGGTTAAAGGAAATTATCAGAAACTCTGTTCTCTAATTAAATGAAATGAATACATATTGATAAAAATATAAAATACTGAAGTTAATTAAATGAGAAATAAAATATCAAATAACACAAATCTGAGAAAGAAATAAAGTTACTAAGTCATAAATGAACTCTCAAAGGAAAAATGAAATAGGCTAACATGAATTTACAAGTGAATTTCATCAAATGTCAAAGAGCAATTAACTTCACTACCGAATTGTTAATTGTTTTTTAAAATAGTTATTCTACCAAAATTTTATTTTGGTAGACAAATATTATTTTGATACCCAAGCCACAGAGAGTTGCAGAGACAGAAACTTATAGACTAAGATCTCTAATGAATGCGAATGTTAAAATGTTGAAAAAATAGTAAATTGTGAGATCTTTGAGGACAGGTAATATCTTTTGCTTCTTTTTATTTCACCAGTGTTTAGAACAGTTCCTGGAACATAGTGGGTGCTTAATAAATATTTATTGACTGACTAAAGATGCAGCAACATATTAAGAAAGATTATGCAATACAAGCAAACTGGATTTATACTTGGAATGCAGAGTTGCTTCAATATTAAGGTATATTGATAAGCATAACAGAACATTTATTAAGAAAAAATTAAAAAGCACATGTTTATTTGAATAAATGCAGAAAAATCTTTTGAAAAATGCAATATTTCTTTATATTAAAAGTATAAGATATCAAAAAATGTTTAAAAAACATTCTCTCACTACTAATAATAATACATTCAAATTAAAGCAACTTTGAAGCTCCTTTTCACCCTGATCATATTGGCAAAAATGACTCATCAAAAAAATAAATTACTGTTTTTGGAGGGGTTATGGGAAAACAACCATACTAAGGCATCTTGTGAAGCTTTGGATTCATGTAATCATTCTGGGAAATACTTAAGTGACATATCCAACTTACTAAACTATGCATCACCTTTGACACAGAAATACAAGTAGTATACCCCAAAGATATCAAAAGAAGAGAGAAATAGTCCATATCTCCACAGATGTTTAAAAAGACAGCACCTTTTTTATTAACAAAAACTGGAAATAAAGTGAGTGCTCATCAACTGAGGAATGGCTGAACAAATTATGGCATATGAATGTAATAGAATATCATCGCACCATAAAAACTAATGAAAGGGATAGATCCAAAGAAATCTGAAATGACATGGATGAACTGATAGAGTGAAGTGAGCAGAACTAAGAGAAAAATTTACATGATATGTTCATGGAAAATTACTTTAAAGACTTAAGAACTATGATGCATACAAATGATAACTACATTAGATTGATAAAGAAATTAGCTTCCTATCTCTAGGCACAGTGTTGATAAACTACAGGTCCAGAATCAGACATATACATTCAGACACAACATATGTGTACATTTGTTTTGCTTAACTATATTTTTTGTTACAAGAAAAAGGCTCAATTTTTATTTATTAATTTGAAGAGAAAATTGTGCATTGAATTGGGGTAGCAATAGAAATATTTTTTTTCCTCTTACATCTTTCATTTATTTAATATATTTAGTTTTCGGCATTGATTTTCACAAGAGTTTGAATTACAAAATTTCTCCCCATTTCCACCTTCCCCCCCACTCCAAGATGCCGTATATCCTGGTTGCCCTGTTCCCCAGTCAGCCCTCCCTTCTGTCACCCCATTCCCCTCTCATCCACTTTTCCCTTCCTTTCTGGTAGGGCAAGATAAATTTCTATGCCCCATTGCCTCTGTATCTTATTTTCTAGTTGCATGCAAATTTCTTTTTTGTTTTTGAACATCTGTGTTTAAAACTTTGAGTTCCAAATTCTCTCTCCTCTTCCCTTCCCACCCACCCTCCTTAAGAAGTCAAGCAATTCAACATAGGCCACATGTGTATCATTATGTATAACCCTTCCACAATACTCATGTTGCGAAAGACTAACTATATTTTGCTCCTTCCCAACCCATCCCCCTTTATTGAATTTTCTCCCTTGACCCTGTCCCCTTTCCAAAGTGTTTGTTTTGACTACCTCCACCCCCATCTGCCCTCCCTCCATCATCCTCCCTTTTTTATCTTCTTCCCTCTTCTTTCCTGTGGGGTAAGATACCCAATTGAGTATGTATGTCATTCCCTCCTCAGGCCAAATCTGATGAGAGCAAGATTCAGTCATTCCCCCCTCACCTGCCCTCTCCTCCCACAGAACTGCTTCATATTGCCACCTTTATGCAAGATAATCCACCCTATTCTATCTCTCCCTATCTCCCTTTCTCAATATATTCCTCTCTCATCCCTTAATTTGATTTCATTTCTTTTGGATATCTTCCCTTCATCTTCAACTCAACCTGTGCCCACTCTCTCTCTCCCTCTACATATATATATACATACATACATACACATTCACTTATATATATATATAAACATATATACATATATATATATGCATATGCCCTTCAGCTACCCTAGTACTGAGGTCTCATGAATCAGACACATCATCTTTCCATGTAGGAATGTAAATAAAACAGTTCAACTTTAGTAAGTCCCTTGCGATTTCTTTTTCTTGTTCTTTTTCTTGATTACCTTTTCATGCTTCTCTTAATTCTTGGGTTTGAAAGTCAAATTTTCTATTCAGCTCTGATCTTTTCACTGAGAAAGCTCAAAAGTCCTCTATTTTATTGAAAATCCATATTTTGCCTTGGAGCATGACACTCAGTTTTGCTGGGTAGGTGATTCTTGGTTTTAATCCTAGCTCCATTGACCTCCCAAATATCGTATTCCAACCCTTAGATCTCTTAATGTAGAAGCTGCCAGATCTTGGATTATTCTGATTGGGTTTCCACAATACTCAAATTGTTTCTTTCTGGCTGCTTGCAGTATTTTCTCCTTGATCTGGGAGCTCTGGAATTTGGCGACAATATTCCTAAGAGATTTCTTTTTGGGATCTATTTGAGGAGGCGATAGGTGGATTCTTTCAATTTCTATTTTGCCCTGTGGCTCTAGAATATCAGGGCAGTTCTCCCTGATAATTTCTTGAAAGGTGATATCTAGGTTCTTTTTTTGATCATGGCTTTCAGGTAGTCCAATAATTTTTAAATTATCTCTCTTGGATCTATTTTCCAGGCCAGTGGTTTTTCCAATGAGATATTGGACATTGTCTTCCATTTTTTCATTCCTTTGGTTCTGTTTTATAATATCTTGATTTCTCATCAAGTCATGAGCTTCCACTTGCTCCAATCTAATTTTTAAGGTAGTATTTTCTTCAGTGGTCTTTTGGACCTCCTATTCCATTTGGGTAATTCTGCCTTTCAAGGCATTCTTCTCCTCATTGGCTTTTTGGAACTCTTTTGCCATTTGAATTAGTCTATTTTTTAAGGTGTTGTTTTCTTCAGTATATTTTTCAGTATTTTTGGGGGTCTCCTTTAGCAAGTCATTGACTTGTTTTTCATGGTTTTCTCGCATCCTTCTCATTTCTCTTCCCAATTTTTCCTCTACTTCTCTAACTTGCTTTTCCAAATACTTTTTGAGCTTTTCCATGGCCTGGGACCAGTTCATGTTTTTCTTGGAGGCTTTTGTTGCAGGCTCTTTGACCTTGTTAACTTCTTCTGTCTGTATGTGTTGGTCTTCTTTGTCACCAAAGAAAGAATCCAAAGTGTGAGACTGAATCTGGGTGCATTTTTTCTGCCTGGCCGTATTCCCAACCAACTAACTTGATGCTTGAATTTTTCAGAGGGGTATGACTGCTTGTAGACTAAAGAGTTCTATGTTCCACCCTTGGGGGCATGTGCCAGCTCTGCCACACCAGCCCTCCTCCTTCTCCAAGAACCCCCAACCCGGACTGGACCTAGATCTTCAGCAGGCTCTTCACTCCTCCTCTGATCCGCCACTTAATTCCTCCCACCAGGTGGTCCTGGGGCCGGAAGCAACTGTAGCTGTACTTCTGTAGCTGCCCCACCTCTGCTGCTCCGGGAGGTGGTGGTCAAACCTCGAACTCCTTCCACTCCCGCAGCTTTTCCTACTAACCTTCTCTGTTGTCTTTGGTGTTTGTGGGTTGAGAAGTCTGGTAACTGTGACAGCTCACTGATTCAGGGCGCTAGGGCATGCTCCGCCCGGCCCCTGGTCCAGTTGGTCCTCGCTGCTCACGCTGGGCTCTGTTCTGCTCTGCCCCACTCTGCTGCCAGCTCCGTGTGGGATAGACCTCACCCAGATACCATCCAGGCTGTCCTGGGCTGGAGCCCTGCTTCTCTCTGCTATTTTGTGGGTTCTGCAGTTCTAGAATTGGTTCAGAGCCATTTTTTATAGGTTTTTGGAGGGGCTCGGCGGGGGGCTCACGCTAGTCCCTGCTTTCCAGCTGCCATCTTCTCTCCACCCCTGCAACAGAAATATTTAAAAAGGAAAAAAGATATCAATGAAATATTTAAAAATACACAAAGGAAGAGAAGGTAATTCTGAAGAAGAGCAGACAAGCAAGAGCATTTTGGTACTAGCATGTTAAATGTAATTTAGATCTAACAAAAAGCTTTATATAATAGGAAGGGGTTCTTAGTTATATATGCAATTCTTTTTCTTTTCTTTGTATATAAAAATGTTCATTTATTGGTGTTTGCCAAGTTCATCATCTAAAGAATAATTTTTTTAAAAGGAGATGTATTTTAAAAATGATTGGATTTTGAAAGAGGGATATGGAGAGTCATAGTTGGTATCGGTGCTTTGAATGACTATGTAACATTAAGATAAGAAAGAAAGTTAAGAGGAGAATCTGATTTTTGTGAGAGAGACAGAATTCAACTTAGGGTATGATATATTTGAGATAAAGAAAGAACATCCAAGCAGAAATATTCTTCAAGCAGCTGGAAATGAGTTTGAGCTGAGAAGATCAGAATATTAGGTATAGATTTGGGAATCTTTCTCATAGAAATGATTGTTGAAACTAAAAAAGTGGAGAAGTCTACCGAAAAAATAGCATAGAAAAGGAGACAAGATGGCTGAGAATGGAATCTTGGTGAATGCCTATTTTTAGAAGAATGTAAGAGAAGCAGTTGAAACACAAGTTCATTAAGAGAGGTAATCTCAGTAGACAGAGAAAGGAGAAGACAGGTTAAGAGGAGAACTAAAACTAAATTGTATTACTGCAAAGACAAATATATACATACATATATGTGTATATATATATGTATATATATATATGTATATACATATAAAATACATTCCATTTTCTTCTCCAGCTTATTTTGCAGATGAGAAACTGTTATGGTAATTAGGGTGGGACTTTTTTACTGTTTTCTCTTTTGGAATGCTCAGGTAATCAAGTACCTTTGATGAATTTTGCTTTTCAGTTGCAATGGAAAGCAAAGTGGACTTCTTGTTGTCTTTATTTTGGAGTTCTTCTCAGCAATAAGGAATCTTTGATTGAATCAGGAGTTTTTGATGACTTGCTTATGTCAAGGGAAGGTCTAGTTCATATGAGTTTGAGTTGCATGGTTGTGATGCTCCCTGACCCTGAAGAAGTGTATATAAACTCAGAGGTTAGCATTTTTTCTTTGGGGGCCACACTCATTGAAAGAGTGTGGTGACAAGACTCTGGGTAGCCATTGAAGCAGCCCCCCAGCTTTGAAAAATCCAGATGTTGCTGCTTCTCTGGTAACTATGTATCGAGGTGTCAGACAGATGGCTAGAAGCTTGTCTACCGGTTTGTGTTATTTGCTCTGTTTATTTCTGCTTGTAATTTCTGTCTGTATTCTCTCCGAAGTTCAGGGTGCTGGCTTTTCCCCCTGAACTAAGTGAATGGCATATGTATGTTTAATTAAAGTAAGATTGTTAACCACTTAAAGTTGCTTTCCTTAGAAAAGCAGATCAAAGGACCTATGCTAACAGCCCTAATGTGTGCTGGTGTTATCGGTCTTGTTGTTGGTCTTTCACCTCCACAGCTGCTGCTAGCAACATTGCTGTTACAAGAACTGAAGCAAACAGAGGCAAATGACTTGCCCTTTAAGTGTCTGAGATCATATTTGAACTCACAAAATGAGTGTTCCTAAATTCAGGCCTGGCACTCTATCTACTGCAACACTTACCTGCCTATTACATACATACACACATACATACATACATACATATGTATATCTATATATGCATATATATATATATAGAGAGAGAGAGAGAGAGAGAGAGACAGAATATGTGTGCATGTAATATGTTATTTATCTTTGCATAACTGAGCAAAGGGCATAGTGTGCTGGAGGGATTAATGAATATTTATTGAATGTTGTTAAATGAATTCAGACACTAATAGTGTCAGAGAAACCTAGAGAGAAAAAACTCTCTAGAAAGAGGTTCTGGCCAACAGCATCAAATGTTCTGACAGGCCTAAAGATATATGGAATAAAAAAAATCAAATTTTTAGTTATTAAGATCATTGGTGACCTTTAAAGCTAATTGAGATTGCAAGAGGTTGATAAGTATATGTTTATAGAATTAGATGAGTACAAACCACTTTTTAAGATTTATTTAGTATTTAATTTTTCCCAGTTACAGGTAAAAACGATTTTTAATATTTGTTTTTAAAATTCTGAGTTCCAAACTCTCTACTCCCTCTCCCCACTCCCCCCCAACATTGAGAAGGCAAGCAATTCTCTATCGGTTATATATGTGTAGTCATGCAAAACCTATCCATAGCAGTCATGTTGTGAAAGAAAACATAGACAAAAGAAAAACTGAAGAAAAACAAAGCTTAAAAAAAGTGTGCTTCAATTTGTACTCAGACAGCATCAGTTCTTTCTCTGGAAATGGACAGCATTTTTCATCCTAAGTCCTTCAGAATTGTCATGGGTCATTGTATTGCTGACAACAGCTGAGTCATTCACAGGTGATCATTTTGCAATATTGCTGTTGCTTTGCACCCATTATGTTTTATTTTGCATCAAACTATGCAAATCTTTCCAGGTCTATCTGAGAGCATCCTGCTCATCATTTCTTATAGTGCAATAGTATTCCATTATAATTATATACCACAACTTCTTAAGCCATTCCCCAACTGATGGGTGTTGCCTCAATTTCTAATTCTTTACCCCCAGAAAAGAACTGCTATAAATATTTTTGTACCTATAGGTTCTTTTTCTTTCTTTTTTTCTTTTTTTATATCTTTTGGATACAGACCTAAGTAGTAGTATTGCTAGGTCAAAGTGTTATTGCTGGTCAGAGTTCCAGGGGAAAAAAGAGTGTTTGTGGTTGCTCATGAACCAGTGCACGTGACAGAAGAGTAGTAAATACACCTCTCCCTAGATCATACCACCTTGGAAGAGCCAAATACTTACACATCCCCAGAATTATTTCTAAAAAATAGCTGAACAAAAAGGCTGAAGCTTGAGACAGTGCCCCCTCCACTTGGGAAGCAGAGGCCCACTTTAGCATAGAGCTAAAATTCAAGAAATAGGCTGAAAAATAAGTAAAATGCAGAGAAAATTCTTAGAAAGTTACTGTGGTGATAAGAAAGATCAAAAACCATTCAAAAGAAGACAACAAAATCAAAATTCCTGCATCCAAAGCCTTAAAGAAAACTATGAATTGGTTTCAGGCCATGGAAGAGTTCAAAAAGGATTTTAAAAATCAAGTAAGAGAAGTAGATGAAAAATTGGTAAGAGAAATGAGAGTGATGCAAGAAAATCATGAAAAATGAGTCAACAGTAAAAGAGATGCAAAAAATACCCAAAAAAACCTTAAAATAGAGTAGGCCAAATGATAAGGAGAAAGAGAGAGAGAGAGAGAGAGAGAGAGAGAGAGAGAGAGAGAGAGAGAGAGAGAGAGAATCCAATGAAGAGAAGGATACCTCGAAAAACAAAATTGGCCAATTGTAAAAATATGTACAAAAATTCACTGAAGAGAAGATCTTAAAAAATTAAATTGGCCAAGTAAAAAAGGAGGTACAAAAGCTAAATGAAGAAAATAATCCCTTAAAAGTTAGAATTAATTCCCCAATTGATAAATGGTCAAAGGAAATGAACAGGCAATTTTCGGGTGAAGAAATTAAAGTTATTTTTAGCCATAAAAAAATGCTCTCAATTACTATTGATTACAGAAATGTAAATTAAAACAACTCTGAGATACCACATTACACCTATAAGATTGGTTAATATGATAGAAAAGGATAATGAGAAGTTGTGGGAAAATCGGAACACTACTGCTCTGTTAGTGGAGTTGTGAACTGATCCAACCATTCTGTAGAGCAATGTGGCACTATTCCTAAAGGGCTATGAAACTGTATGTACCTTTTGTTCCAACAATACCCTTACTAGGTCTGTATCCAAAGAGATCATAAAAAAGGGAAAAGGACACACATGTACAAATATATTTATAACAGCTCTTTTTCTGTTGTCAAATAATTGTAAATTGAGAGGATGCCCACCAATTAAGGAATGACTGAATAAGTTGTGGTATATGACTGTAATGGAATGCTATTATGCAAAAAGAAATGATGGGGAGGCAGATTTCAGAAAAACCTGGAAAGACTTACATGAAATGATGCTAAGTAAAATGAGCAGAACCAGGACAACATTGTACATGGTAACAGAAACACTGCACAATGATCAACTTTGACAGATTTAGCTCTTCTCAGCAATACAACGATCTTAGACAATTACAAAAGACTCATGATGGAAAATGCCATCCAAAACCAGAGAAAGAACAACGGAGTCTGAATGAAGATAGAAGCATATTTTTTCATTTTTTTTCTTTGTTGTGGTTCTTCCCTTTTGCCTGATTCTTTTTTCAGAACATGACTAATGTGAAAATATGTTTAGTATGATTGTACATGTATAACATATATCAGGGAAGTGGCAGAAGGAAGGAGAAAAAAATTGAAACTCAAAAACCCATAAAAGTGAATGTTGAAAACTATTTTCATATGTATTTGAAAAAAATACCATTAAATGGGAAAAAGTTAGAACCAGGCAAGTGGAAGCTAATAACTTTAGGAGACATCACACAGCAATAAAACAAAATCAAAAGAATAAAAAAATGTGAAATATATCATTGGAAAAAAACTGACCTGGAAAACAGATCAAGAAAGATAATTTAAGAATTACTAGATTACCTGAAAGTCATGATCAAAAAAAGAGCTTTGATGCCATTATTTCAGGAGATTATCAAGGAATATTCACTGTTATTCTAGAGCCAGAAAGTAAAATAAAAATTGAAAGAATCCACCAATCACCTCCTGAAAGAAATCTCAAAAGGAAAATTTCCAGGAATATTAGTCAAATTCCAGACCTCCAAGACCAAGGAAAAAGTACTGCAAGTGACCAAAAAGAAACAAATCAAATATCATGGATATCATAATATCAGGATAACACAAGATTTAGCAACTTTTACATTAAAGGATATGAAGGCTTGGAATATGACATTCTGGAGGGCAAAGGAACTAGGATTGCAATCAAGAATCACCAACCGAGCAAAACTGAGTGTGATCCTTCAGGGGAAAAAAACAAATATTCAATGAAACAGAGGACTTTCAAGCACTCTTGATGAATAGATCATAGAAAGTTTGAAGAGCTGAGTAGAAAGTTTGTTTTTCAAATACAAGACTCAAGAGAAGCATAAAAATGTAAACAGGAAAGAGAAATAATAATGGATTTGATAAAGTTAATCTGTTCATTTCCCACATGGGAAAATTATATTTATAACTCCTAAAAACTTTCTCAATATTAGGGCAGTTAGAAGGAGTATATATAGAAAACAGAGGTGTAAGTTCGATGTGATAGTATGAGTATCTAAAACAATAATATTAAGGGATGAAAAAGAAGAATACACTAGGAGAAATGGAAAGGGAGAGGCAGAATGACATTAATTATCTGACATAAAAGAAGCCTGAAAGAGATTTAACAGTGGAGGGGAAAATGTGGAAAGTGGGGAGCACATGAACCTTACTCTCATCAGAATTGGCTTAAAGAGGTGTGCTGGTAACCAAAAATGGGCTTCTTAGCACTTCATTCAACAAGTGCCCTTGAATAGTTTGGCTTTTGTTCCCTTTGAGTAATTCATTGACCCTTACTAGGTGCTAAGCCCCAGGCCCAAACCCCTGTCAGGTGTAAAACCTTAGTGGGTGTGGATTGGCAACTAAGGTGAGGCCCAAGGTGGGGCTAACTCCAGGGAGGGCCTAGTTTATATGTCTGGGAGAGCAGAGGCTTTTAGACCACGTGGGTTTAAGTCACCTCTTTGTGACGATTCTAGGTCACATGGGTGAGTCGCATGTGTGACTCACCCCTGATGCTGAGAAAGATATAAAAACCAGGAGTTAGCTGTCTGTTCTTCGGAGCTCTTTGTGGCAGCAGTGGCAGCAAGTGACTCTGGGCCAGCCCTTGTTCTGAGCTCCTGGGCTGAATCTAGATGTTGGTAACTATGAATTGTGTTGGGTCTGTCTGTTGATGTTTGTACTTTGTTTGCAATTTGCTCTGAAGTTCAGGGTGCTGGCTTTTTACCCTGAACTAAGTGAATGCTGTCTGTATGCTGGATTAAAGTAAACTTGTCAACCCCTTCACCTTGCTTTCCTTAGTTAAGCAGATCAAAAGAACCTGTGCTGTTGGCAGCTTTCCGAGTGCTGGCTGTGGGTGGATCTTACACCCCCACAGAAGCTTCTAGCCAGATTGTTGAAACAAGAGGGAATGATATACACACTCAGTTGTGTGTAGAAATCTATCTTACCTACAGGAAAGTAGGAAGGGAAGGCAATAAGAGAAGGGGGAGCTGATAGAAGCCAGCAGTTTGAGGGAGGTAAAAGTCAGAAGTAAAACACTTTTAAGAATAGACAGGGTAAAAGGAGAGAGAGAGAGAGAGAGAGAGGGACAGAGAGAGAGAGAGAGAGAGAGAGTAGGGTAAACAGTGGTAAAAGGTGATGGAGCAAAATAATTATTGGTAATCATTACTGTGAAAAAATTTACAATGAGTTTCTCTGATAAAGACTTCATTTCTCAAACATATAGTAAACTGAGTCAAATTTTTAGAAATAAGAGCTATTCCTCAATCAATAAATGGTCAAAAGATATGAATAGGCAGTTTTCAGGCAAAGTAATTAAAGCTATCTATAGTCATATGTTAAAAAAAATGCTCTAAATCACTACTGGAGAAAGAAATGCAAAATAAAACAACTCTGAACTACTAACCTGTTGGATTGGCCAACATGACAGAAAAGGAAAATGACAAAATGGTGGGAGAGGATGTGGGCAAATTAAAACACTAATGTACTACTAGTAAAGTCACATACTGTTTCAACCATTCTGGAGAGCAATTTGGAACTATGTCTAAAAGCATACCCTTTGACCAAGCAATACCACTACTAGGTCTGTAACCCAAAGAGATTAAAAGAAAAGAAAGGACTTACATATACAAAAGTATTTATAGTAGCTCTTTTAGTGGTGGCAAAAAATGGAAATTGAGAGGATATCTATCAATTGGGGAATGGCTGAACAAGTTTTTGTATATGATTATGATGAAATATTTTAAGAAACGATGAGCAGGATGCCCTCAAAAAAATATGGAGAGACTTACATGAATTGATAAAAAGTGAAATGAGAAGAACCAGGAAAACATTGTACACAGTAACAGCAATTTTGTACGATGATCTACTATGAATAACATAGCTATTCTCAGCAATACAATAATCCAAGACAATTCTGTAGCACTTATAATGAAAGTTGCTGTCTACCTCCAGGGAAAGAACTGGTAGAGACTGAATGCAGATAAAATACACTTTTGCTTTACTTTCTTCATTTGTCGTGTGTTTTATTTTTCACTGTTTCCTTTCACAGAATGACTTACATGGAAATGTGTTTTGCATAACTACACATATGTAATCTACATCAAATTGCTTGTCTTCTCGATGGGGGCATGGAAATTTGAAAAAAAAAGTAAAAATTGTTTTACATATAAGTGGCAAAAAATAGAGCGTTTAAGAAAAAATTAATTAAAAAAGTTAAAATGTATGTAAACATAATATATAAAAAGTTTATATATGTATGTGTAACATGTATGTTAAAAGTCTTTAAATATGGAGAGGTAATCAAACAATTTTCAAAAGAAGATTTGTAAACTATTACCAATCATATAAAGATTTCTCTAATTAGTTAATAATAAAAAGAAACACAAATCAAAAAAATAAAAAGAATGAAGACCTGAATGTGTTTACAGGCAGAGAAAAACTCATCTGAATGGGAACACTTCAAAGTTTGAGAAATGGAGCAAAACATAGCTGGGAGAATGTCCAAATATATGAAGAAAGAGAGAAGACCAAATTTATGAAGAAAAAGATTACTTTTGGCAATGAAAAGAGACATTTCTTTTTTCAAGACAAAACAAAGGAAAAGATTATGAAAATGGGTATGTATTTTGGAGAAGGAAATTTGATGGCCTCTATAAAGAGTCACAAAATCCATGAAGACCCAGCACATTGTGAGTGCTCCTTAGAAAAGTCACTAAAATTTCATTGAGTGAGACTATCATCTTAATTAAACTGGGTGAAAATGTATGAAGTAATTTATCTAAAATAACTGGACTTCCTTGTGCAAAGGTCATATATAAATATAGCCAGATTCCTCCCCTCCCCCATTAAATTAGAGGTCAGCATATATGAGAAATCTTCTGACCTTTCTCCTTTCCTCACCCCCTCTAGCAGTTGAGGAGAGGTGTTTGTTTGCTTGTTTATTTTTTTCCCCTCTCCTCAATAGCTCCAATGAGCTTGAGGAAGGATATTTATTTCATAAAACTTTTGGAGAGTCATAAAGTTCTGTTCTCCTTCCTCAGGGATGAAATTTAGTAAATACCACTGAAAGTTAGCTCATCAGAAGGCAGAGCTAAGATGGAAACTTGAAGACAGGGACTCACTTAAGCTCTCCCACAAACCCCTCCAAACACCTGTAAAAATGACTCTAAACAAATTCTTGAGCTACAGAACCCATGAACTAACAGAGGGAAACAAGTCTCCAGCCCAAGACAGCCTGGATGGTCACTGGGAAGGGTCTATCACACCATGCTGGGAGTGCAGCGCAGCCCAATGTGAGCTATACCAGGATAGACCAGGCTGGGAGTAGACCAGGCAGAGGAGGCCTCAGGGCCCTGAATCACTGAGCTATGGCAGTTACGAGATTTCTCAACCCACAAACACCAAAGAAAATAGATCAAGTCAGTGGGAAAACTGTTGGATATGGATGAGAGAAGTGCGTGGGCTGGCCCTGCAGCTGCTTGCAGAGCTCCAGCATCAGCTGCTTCCAGCGCCCCTGGCCCACATGGTGGGAGGAATCAAGTGGCTAACCAGGGCAGGAATGCAGGGAGCACTTTGCTGGCTCAGAGGCAAAGTTCCCTTGTTTTGCTCTTCTTGGATCTGGGTCGTGGTCCTGGTTGGTGGTTCTTATGGGAGAAGGAGCACTGGTGTGCCACAGCTTTGTGGTGACTGTGGAGATGGAGTCCTCCTGGTGGTTACATAACAGAAAGGAGTGCCTGCACTCACAGACCAGAGCACAGGCCAGTTGTATCATACCACCTCAGAATAGAAGTATCTCTGAAAACAACACTTCAAAACCCCTGAAGCTTAGGACAAAGCACTCTCCACTCTGAAAACAGTCATACCCTGACCAAAAGCTCAAAAGTCATAATTGGCTGGGAAAATGAGCATGCAGAGCAAAAGGACTCAGACTCAGACTACAGGATATTTCTTTGATGACAAAGAAGACCAAAACATACAGCCAGAAGAAGGCAACAAAGTCAAAGATTTTACATTAAAAGCCTTCAAGAAAAATATGAATTGGTCTCAGGCTATGGAAGACCTCAAAAAGGATTTGGAAAAGCAAAGTAGAGGAAAAATTGGGAAGAGAAATGAGAGTGATGCAAGAAAATCATGAAAAAAAAGTCAAAAAGTTGATAAAGGAGATCCAAAAAATACTGAAGAAAATAAACACCTTAAAAATAGACTAAATCAAATGGCAAAAGAGGTCCAAAAAGCCAATGAGGAGAAGTATGCCTTAAAAGGCAGAATTAGCCAAACAGAAAAAGAGGTCCAAAAGACCACTTAAGAAGATACTACTTTAAAAACTAGAATGAAGCAAGTGGAAGGCAGTGACTTTATGAGAAATCAAGAACTTATAAAACAGAACCAAAAGAATAAAAATTGGAAGACAATGTGAAATATCTCATTGGAAAAACCAGTGACCTGGAGAACAGATTCAGGAGAGATAATTTGAAAAATTATTGGACTACCTGAAAGCCATGACCAAAAAAAGAGCCTGAACATCATCTTTTGAGAAATTATCAAGGAAAACTGCCCTGATAGTCTAGAATCAGAGGGTAAAATAGAAATTGAAAGAATCCACTGATTGCCTCTTGAAAAAGATCCCAAAAAGAAAACTCCTAAGAATATTTTAGCCAAATTCCAGAGTTCCCAGGTCAAGGAGAAAATATTGCAATCACAGAAAGAAACAATTTGAGTACTGTGGAAATATAATCAGGATAACACAAGATCTAGCAGTTTCTACATTAATGGATCAAAGGGCTTGGGATATGATATATTGGAGGTCAATGGAGCTAGGATTAAAACCAAGGAATCACCTATCCAGCAAAACTGAGTATAACAGTCCAATGCAAAATATGGATTTTCAGTAAAATAGAAGACTGTCATGCTTTCTCCATAAAAATACCACAGCTGAACAGAAAATCTGACTTTCAAATACAAGAATCAAGAGAAGCATGAAAAGGTAAACAGGAAAGAGAAATCATAAGAGACTTACTAAAGCTGAACCATTTTGTTTACATTCCTACATGACAAGATGCTATTTATAGCTCATGTGACCTTTCTCAGTATTAGGGTAGTTGAAGGGAATATACATATATATAGACAGAAGGCACAGTATGACTTAGATACAAAAGGATGATACCTAAAAAAATAAAATTAAGGGGTGAAAGAGGAATATGTTGGCAGAAGGAGAAAGGGGGAGATAGAATGCGGTAAATTTTCTCACACAAAAGCGGCATGAAAAAGCAGTTATAATGGAAGGGAAAAGGGGGCAGGTGAAAGGGAATGAGTGAATCTTGTTCTCATCAGATTTGACTTAAGGAAGGAATAACACACTCAATTGGGTATCACACCCTACAGGAAAGTAGGGGGGAAGGGGAGAAGAGAGGGGGATGATAGAAGGGAGGGCAGATTGGGGGAGGAGGTAGTCAAACGCAAACACTTTTGAAAAGGGACAGGGTTAAGGGTGAAAACTGAATAAAGGGGAACAGGATAGGATGAAGGGAAATATAGTTAGTCTTTCACAACATGGCTATAATGGAAGTGTTTTGCATAAGGATACATGTGTGGCCTATGTTGAATTGCTTGCCTTCTCAAGGAGGGTGGGGGGGAGGGAAGAAGGGAGAGAATTTGGAATTCAAAGTTTTAAAAACAAATGTTCAAAAAAAAGTTGTTTTTACATGCAACTGGGAAATAATATATACAGGCAATGGGGTATGGAAATCTATCTTGCCCTATAAGAAAGTAAGGAGAAAAGGGATAAAGTGGGTGGGGGGGAGTGGGGTGACAGAAGGGAGGGTAGACTGGGGAAAAGGGCAATCAGAATATATGCCATCTTGGAGAGGGGGGGAGGGTAGAAACGGGGAGAAAATCTGTAACTCAAAATCCTGTGGAAATCAATGTTGAAAACTAAAAATATTAAATAATAAAAAATAAATTAAAAAAAGAAAGTTACCTCATCCCTTAAAGCAGCCTAATTGATTGCCATTGGATACTCTTTCTAATTGAGCATTTTTAATAAGGAAAGACATTTTTATGTGACCTCCAAATGCAGTGTGAACTATTTGGCTGGATTTCATTTTTTCCAGAACAACAAATCCTAAAAGAAATCATAAAGGAAATAAAATAGCATTTTTCACTCCTTGAGGCTGGAGGGCATGGGGTGTGTGGTGTGACTTAAAACCGGCTCTTTTGCTAAAGTCAATTTTCTCAGAATGCAGCTGAGACTCAAAACTCACAATAAACTTTGCAGAGCCTGGACTATGTTGCTAATAGGAAGAAAATTGTGTCATTTTTTTTAAAGTTGGACAACTTGTTTAAAACGATATTTTAATATCTGTATATAGTGTTTTTAAACTGGAAATCACAAATTCAAATTCACATCTAACTCCAAAGTTTGGTGATCTGAGACAGATTCTGTATTTCACTGTTGCCCTTGTAGGATAAAACCTACCTACCTGTGCTCCTCTAAGCCTCAGGCAACTAGGAACTTTCATTAACATTTCTAGCCCTAGTCCCAAAGATAAGTTAAATCTACAGTATGAATGCATTACCTTTGTAGGGGAAAACTAGCCGGAATTAGTAGAAGCTTCTGCTTGCACCACCACCAACTCCCTGATGACAAGTTTCTAAAGGTCTTCTAAGGGAGCCTCCAGCACTTACATTGCCTTAAAGCCATTCCAGAATAATTTTGATCTCTAGGATGGGAGAAACCTTGTATAATCAGTTAACTAGCATTTATTAGGAAGCCATTATACTATACTATACTGCACTATGCTGTTCTTTGCATTGTACCAAGCACTGGTCTGGGCCTTTTTGTTGGACAAAAATTAAAACACCCTAAAATGTTTTAAATGCAACACTACCAATGTAATAGTGCTCTGAAGGACTGCAGTCTATGTAGAGGTGAAGTCCACAATGGAATTCCTGACGTAAAATGAAGGGGAGCAACACTAGGAGAATCACCTACACAGCAGACATTTCCTACATAGCCCTGAATCTTCAACAACGGTCAAGCTTATATGAATTAAAGTAACTAACACGCCATAGCCGATTTACATCTAACCCATGCTAGGGTCTAAATCGAGACTAAATCTCCTAACACCATACTCAGTATTCTCCAGTACAATCGTAAAAATCTCCTTCAGTGAGGGCCACATCAAGGAAAGAGAACACCAAATCTTTGCCCCCGTAGAGGTTTCAGTGGAGAAGATTGTCCCTTTCTAATAGTTCCATCCTTAATCCTCCAAAAAGAAGATGCCTCCCAAAAATCCGAACCTTTAGTCCTTGGTTATAGACTAGGTGTTATGTACTACTGGGTATTATACTGGACACAATTTGGAAGCACTTTATTATTGGCAGATTACGATAAAGGATTTTCATGGGCTTGCTTGGGTGATTGTCTATGTAGGTGCCACTATTGATCATTCTACTGAGTGCCCAGCCATTGCTGGTGCCTACTACTCACTAACACAACCTGCAGGTCAAAGCTTCAGGATATGACCAGTTCATCACACTGACTCAGTAATGGCCATAAAGACTGATGTAAGCAGTCAAATTATGCAGTGGATAAAGTGCTGAATCTAGAGTCAGGACGATCTGAGTTCAATGCTAGTCTCAGACACAGTTCCCTCTGAGTTCACATCTTCTGGCAAGTTAGGCAAGGGAGTGGGCTCATCCTCCTATCATTGGTCATTTTCTACTCCAAGAAGAGTATAGCAGTTGTAACTTCCCACAGTGTCCCTAGCATGGACTGAAGGAACCCAAGAGCTCCAAAGATAGATATAGTTCCATGCAAATCAAACTAAAAAGAGTCTAATATGTCAACTTAGACAAAACAATCTTAAAATTTATTTGGATGGACAATAGTTTTGCATCTTAAGAGAAATAATGAAAAAAATGCAAGAATGAAAAGGCCTAGATTAACAGATCTTAAATTTTATTAAAGAACCACATAAGGTCATTTATAATTATTATTATGCTCAATCATTAAGCAGTTGATTTATATTACATATATAATTATTATTATAAATTAGTAACCAACTATTTCATTCTTATTTTAAAAAAAAAGATCCAAGAAGCAGAATGGAGAAATAAATATAGAACTGGCTTTGGAGAAAGGAATATCTAGGTCAGCCTTCTGACATATACTGACTATATGACCCTGGGTAGGTTGTTTAATCTCTCAATTTCCCTAGACAACTCTCAAAGACTATAAGTTACAGAGAATACGCTGATCTGTTTTGGAAGAGGGACTTTCCTCATCTGAAATTCCTATGCCAATCAAAGCACACAAAAAAACCTAGAAGCAAATGAATACAGTGGTCCAATGTTCTATAAACCTACAATCAAAACTACTAGGAGAAAGATCAGTTATTCCACAATAATAGCTGGAATGCTGAAGATAGTTTGGCAGCAACTAAGTTTAGTCACTCAACTTACACCATACATCCCAATAAGTTCCAAGTAATTAAATGATCTAAATATAAAAGGTCACACCATTTAAAGTATTAGAGAATAGAAGCAGGTACCTTATACAACATGACTAGGTGAAAAATTCTTAACCAAAAGATTGAAGTGTCAGTAGATTAATTTCAGGGCCTGATCACTTCTCTAGTAGACAACTGCATACCCAATCTCTCAGCTTCCAGGATCCCTCCTCTCCTTTTTATTCTTCTTACAGCTACCAAATTAGTTTTCTCAAAAGACATGGTCCTCTATTTCTGAGAGTCTTCTCAAAGGAAACAGCACAGTACAATGGACCTGGGTCACTACTTGTGTAATCTTGAGCACATCACTTAGTGTCTCTATGCCTCAGTTTCATTATCTGTAAAAAGAGGTGTTAACTGTTTGCCTTCTAAGATCCCTTCTAATTCTAGATCTATGATCCTGACTATCTAGTTATATCTAACACCATGCTCCCCACTCCAGACATTTTAACTCACCTAATATGGCTTCCTTACTTCCAGCTACAGGCTCTAAGTTGGTCACACTATAGTACCGGTTCCTTTTCCAGGAAGAAGCATGTAACATGATTCTTGTCAAAGACAGGATGTGCTTTAGTTTCAAAGTCTGCTTGATGCTGAATGTTTTATTATATACTACTTTGACTGCTTCCCTATCTTGCTTTTTACCTTGACAACAGGTACCACAGGTAGCAGGAGTGATTAGGAAAACCTCTCATCAGTTTAATCATGTCCCTCATCCCAGACACAGAAATAGTCCCTGACTCCCCACTACTTGTCTAGTTTCTAATCTATCATTTTCTTTTGCCCATTAACATCTATCTCTACCTCACTGCTGGTAGCTTGCTTGGTTTCCGACACTGTTTTTCCTTATTCCCCACTACCTGTGCACTCTTGAGGCTCTACTCCCTCTACATTCAAATCCATCCCACACATTACAGCTAAACTTCCTAAAGCATAACATTCATCATTCAACTTCTCTGATCAAATTCTCAATGACTTTCCATTGCTTACAAAATATCAAATTCCTTAGTGTGGCATTTGACACTTGCTTTCTTTCTTTTTTTTCTTTTTCTTTCTCTCATTCTTTCTTACTTTATTTTTCTGAATTCTTTTTATTTCATTAAATATTTCCCAATTATATGTAAAAAAATTAACAATCTTTTTTTATAAGTTTGATTTCCAAATTCTCACCCTCCCACCAGCCCTGCTTCCTTCTTAAGTAGTCAGGAAATTAGATTTCAATTACACATGTGAGGTTATGCAGAACATGTTTCCATATTAGCCATGTTGCAAAAAATAGAAATAAAATAAAACAATAAAAAATAAAGAATTTTTTTTAAAAAAACATATGGTTGACTTTGCATTCAGAGTTCATCAATTCTCTCTGTGGAGTGCCAAGCATTTTTCTTTCTGGGTCTCTTGGAATTGTTTTAAATCGTTGCCATGATCAGAGTAGCTATCTTTCACAGTTAATCATCTTTACAATATTGCTGTTACTGTGAACAATGTTCTCCTGGTTCTGCTCACTTTGCATGAGTTCATGTACGTCTTCCCAGGTTTTTTCTGAAATCATTCTGCTTGTTATTTCTTATAACACAATAGTATTCCATCAAAATCTCCTCAACTTCCAGTTTTGTTTCTTTTGCCACCACAAAAAGAGCTTTTATGAATCTTTTTGTACAAATAGGTCCTTTTTAGGGGTAGATGCAAGATAGTGGAGAAAAGACAAGGACTACCATGAGCTCTGACAAATTCCCCTCCAAACAATTTTAAATAATGCCTGAAAACAAATTCTACAACTGCATAATCTACAAAACCACAGGGCAAAATCATTTTCCAGCCCAAGATAACTTGGAAGGCTTTTGGTAAAGGTCTGTTGCACCCCAGGGAGTGTGGAATAAACTCCAGCACAGCAGGTGCTGACTGAATCAACAGTGGCAGCTTCCAGCGCTTTCAGCCCACAGATGGTAAGGGGATCAGACAACTGATCATGGTGAGATTACAGAGGTTCCTTTGCAGGCCCTGGATGCAGGAGTCTGTCATATTGACCACACATGGATCTAGGTCCAAGTCCTAGGTTGTAATCCCAGGGCTAGGTGGAGCACTAGCCCATAAGAGCTTGCCACTTCAAGGGAGTGGGGACCTTGGTCACACCTTGGAATAACTGAAAACAAATGAACCCCCTAGCAACTTTAATATGAAGTTAAAAGCCAAAAAAAAATGAGAAGGGACTGAACAGCTTGGTAGAAAAGCAGGCACAAAAAACACTGAAGAAAATAACGCCTTAATAAACAGAATTGGAAAGATGGGAAAAGATATACAAAACTTCACTGAAGAAAATAATTCTTTAAAAAGCAAAATTAACCAAATGGAAGGTGATGCACAAAAGCTCAATGAAGAAAATAATTCCTTAAAAATTAGAATTGGGCAAGTAGAAGCTAATGAATCCATGAGACATCAAGAAGCAATAGAACAAAATCAAAAGAATGAAAAATAGAGGAAATGGTGAAATATCTCTTTGGAAAAACAATTGACCAAGAAAATAGAACCAGGAGAAATTATTTAAGAATTATTGGACTACCCAAAAGACATGAGCAAAAAAAAAGCCTACATATCATTTTTCAAGAAACTATCAAGGAAATTCCCTGACATCCTAGAACTAAAGGGTAAAATAAAAATTGAAAGATAACACTAATAACCTCCTGAAAGAGATCCTAAAATGGAAGCTCAGGAATATTATAGTCAAATTCCAGGGCTCCCAGGTCAAGGAGAAATTATTGCAAAGTAACCAGAAAAGAACAATTCGAAAATTGTGCAGCCATAGTCAGAAAAACCAAATATTTAGCAGCTTCTACACTGAAGGATCCGAGAGCTTGTAATATCATATTCTGGAGGGCAAAGGAGCTAAGATTAAAACCAAGAATTACCTACCCAGAAAAACTGAGTATAATACCTTAATGAAAAAATTGATATTCACTGAAATTGAGGACTTTTTTTGGTTTTATTAATTCATTTATTTTTAGTTTTCAAGATTCATTTCCACAAGATTTTGAGTTTCAAATTTTCTCCTCCTCATTTCTCCCAGCCCCCCACCCCAAGATGGCATGCATTCTGATTACCTCTTCTCCCAGTCTATCCCTTCTATCACCCCACTTCCCCATCCCCTTCCCCCTTACTTTCTTGTAGGGCAAGATAGATTTCCATACCCCATTGCCTGTATATCTTATTTCCCAGTTGCATGAAAAAACAATTTTAACATTTGTTTCTAAAACAGTGAGTTCCAAATTCTTTCCCTTCCTCCCACCTCACTCACCCTCACTGAGAAGGCAAGCAATTCAATATAGGTTATACATGTGTAGTTGTGCAAAACACTTCCATTATGGTCATGTTGTGAAAGACTCCATTTCCCTCCATCCTAAACTGCCCCCCTTTATTCTATTTTCTCCTTTGACCTGGTTTCTTTTCAAAAATGTTTGCTTCTGACTACCCCCTCTTCCAATCTGTCTTCCCTTCTATCATGCCCCCCCGTACCCTTCCTTCCTACTTTCCTGTAGCGTAAGATACCCAATTGAGAGTGTGTTATTCCTTCCTTAAGACAAATCTGATGACAGTAGGATTCATTCATTCCCTCTCACCTCCCTCCTCTTCCCCTCCACTGTAAAAGTTTTTTGTTGCCTCTTTTCTGTAAGATGATTGACCTCATTCTATTGCTCCCTTTCTCCTTCTCCCAATATATTCCTTTTCACCCCTTAATTTTATTTTTAGATATCATATGTATATATATATACATATATATATGTACGTATGTATATATACATATATATATATATATATGTATATATACCAACTGCCCTAATACTGAGAAAGGTCTCATGAACTACAAATATCATCATTCTGTGTAGGAATGTAAACAGTTCAACTTTAATAAGTCCCTTATGATTTCTCTTTCCTGTTTACTTTTTCATGCTTCTCTTGATTATTGTATTTGAAAGTCAAATTTTCTATCCAGCTCTGGACTTTTCATCAAGAATGCTTGAAAGTCCTCTATTTCATTGAATTTCCATTTTTCCCCTGAAGTATTATACTCAGTTTTGCTGGGTAGGTGACTCTTGGTTTTAATCCTAACTCCTTTGACCTACAGAATATCATATTCCATGCCCTCCAATCCCTTAATGTAGAAACTACTAGATCTTGTGTTATCCTGATTGTGTTTCCACAATACTCAAATTGTTTCTTTCTGGCTGCTTGCAATATATTCTCCTTGACTTGGGAACTCTGAAATTTGTCTACAATATTGCTAGGAGTTTTCCTTTCGGGATCTCTTTCAAAGAAGCAATTGGTGGATTCTTTCACTTTCTTTTTTACCCTCTGGTTCTAGAATATCAGGGCAGTTCTGCCCAATAATTTCTTGAAAGATGATGTCTAGGCTCCTTTTTTGATCATGACTTTCGATCATAATTTTAAAATTATCTCTCCTACATCTATTTTCCAGGCTAGTGGTTTTTCCAATGAGATACTTCACATCGTCTTCCATTTTTTCATTCTTTTGGTTCTCATAAAGCCATTAGCTTCCATTTGCCCCATTCTTATTTTTAAGGAATTATTCTCTTCAGTGAGCATTTGGACTTCCTTTTCCATTTGGCCAATTCTGCTTTTTAAAGAATTCTTCTCCTCATTGACTTTTTGGACCTCTTTTGCCATTTGTGTTAGTCTATTTTTTAAGGTGTTATTTTCTTCAGTATTTTTTTTAGGTCTCGAAGCTGTTGACTTGTTTTTCATGATTTTCTTGCATCACTCATTTCTCTTCCCAATTTTGGTTCTACTTCTCTTATTTGATTTTCAAATTCCTTTTTCAGCTTTTCTATGGCCTGAGACCAATTCATATTTTTCTTGCAGGCTTTTGATGTAGGAGCTTTGACTTTGTTGTCTTCTTCTGTGGCTGTATGTTTTGATATTCTTTGTCACCAAAGTAAGATTCTGTAGTCTGCGTTTTTATGCTGTTTGCACATATTCCCAGCCAATTATTTGACTTTTGAGCTCTTTGTCAAAGTAGGACTCTGCTTCCTGAGTGGAGAGTGCATCGTCCCAAGCTTTAGGGGTTTTATGCAGCTGTTTCAGAGATACTTCCAGGCACCTAGAAATTTTCACTTCTTCCAAGGAGGTATAATCAAAGGAGAGGTGTTTACTCCTCTCCTGGCCTGTGCTTTGGTCTGTGAGGGACCTCAAGCACTCTTTTCTGCCTTGAAGCTGTAAGAAAGATTCCCTCTATACAACTGCCACAAGCTCTGCCATGCAAGTGCTTCTCCTCACCCCAGGACCAGCACCCAAGACTGTGACCCAGATCCAAGCAGAGCAAAACAAAAGAATTCTACCCCAGAGTCAACAAAGAGATCCCTGCAATTCCCCTCTGATCAGCCATTCAATCCCTACCCGCCCCACCCCACCCCCACCCTCTGTGAGCCTGGAGGTCCAGAAGCAGCTGCAGCTAATGCTGCTGCTGCTTCCACCACCCCAGGGCTGGGTATGGACCATGCTCCTCTCTCACCCAGATCTGACAGACCTTTCCCACTGACCTTCTAAGTTGTGTTTGGTGTTTGTGGGTTCAGAAGTCTGGAAACCACCACAGCTGCCAGTGATTCAGTCCCCTGAGGCCTGCTATGACCCCACCTGTGCCAGTGTGGCCCATGGTGGACTGCATTCCTCTCCCAGACCAGTGCAATAGACCTTTCCTGTCAACCTTCCAGGTTATCTTGTATTGGAGATTTGTTTCACTCTGTCATTTTGTTGGTTCTGTGGCTCTAGAATGTTTAGAGTAATTTTTACAGGTATGTGGAGGGATTTGGGGGAGAGCTCAAGCAAGTCCCTGCTTTTACTCCACCATCTTGGCTCTGCCTGAAAATAGAGGACTTTCAAACATTCCTGTTAAGAAGACCAGAGCTGAATGGAAATTTTAATTTTCAAATAGAAGACTCAAAAGAAGCATAGAATGGTAAACAGAAAGAGAAATCATAAGGCACTCCTGTATGGGAAGATGATACTTTTAACATTTAAGAACTTTATCATTATTAAGGTAGTTAGGAGGAGTATACATATTCAGAGGGCATGGATGTAAGTTGAATATAATGAGATAATTATAAAAAATAAAATAAAACCAGAGATGAAAAACTTGAATGCACTGGGAGAAGAGGAAAGGGAAAGGTAGAATGGGATAAATTATCTCACAGAGAAGATTGATGAAAGAGCTTTTATAGTGGAGGGGGAAATGGAGAAGGTAGAGGGGAGCATGTGAACCTTACTCTCATTGGAATTGGCTCAGAGGGAGTAACATTCACATTTGGCTGGGTACAAAAATCTATCTTACCCTACAGGGAGGTGGGAGGGGAAAGGCATAAGGGAAGGAGCAGGGGAGTGGCAGGGGAAGGGAGAGGTTGACAAAAGGGAAGACAGTTTGGGGCAGGGTGGAGAGGCAGAATTAAATCATTTTTTACAATAGACAGGATGAGAGGACAATATGATAAGTGGGAGGGGCAGTTATGGAAGGAAATTTAGTAATCAAAACCGTGAAAAATTTATAACAAGTTTCTGTGATAAAGTTTCAATTTTCAAAAACATAGAGAACTGAGTCAAATTTATAAAAATTAGAGCCATTCCCCCAATTGACAAATGGTCAAATATATGAACAGGCATTTTTTCAGACAAAATAATCAAAGCTATCTTTAGTCATATGAAAAAATGCTCTAAATCATTACTGATTAGAGAAATACAAACTAAAACCACTCTGAGGTACCATATCAGATTGGATAATATGATAGAAAAAGAAAATCACAAATATTGGAAGGGATGTGAGGAAATTGAGACACTGTTGGTGGGGTTGTGAACTAATTCAACCATTCTGCAGCACAATTTGGAACTATGCCCAAAGGAGCATAAAACCATGCAAATGGTTTGACCCAAAAATACTACTACTGGAGCTTCATCCCAAAGAGATTTAAAATAAAAAAAGGAAAAGGACCAATATGTACAAAATTATTTTTAGTAGCTCTTTCAGTGGTAGCAAAGAATTGGAAACTGAGAGGATCCCCAACAGTTTGGGCATGGCTGAACAAGTTGCACATGTTTGTGATGTAATAATATAGTGCTATAAGAAATGCTGAGAAAGATGCTCTCAGAAAAACCTGGATTTATGTGAACTGGTACAAAGTGAAATAAGCAGAATCAGGAAAACATTGTAAACAATAATTGTACAATGATTGTACAATGATCAACTGTGAATGACTTAGCTATTCTCAGCAATACAATGATCTAAGATGATTCCAAAGGACTAATGATGAAAAATTCTATCCATTTGAAGAAGAAATTGATGGAGTCTGAAAGAAGATTGAAGCATACTTTTTTTAAAGCTTTCTTCATTTTTCTTTTTTTTCTTTTTTTCTTCCTTTTTATGTTTCTCTTTTGTCTGTGTTATCTTTCACAACATAGCTAATGTGGAAATATGTTTTGCCCAACTACACATGTCTAGCCTATGTGAATTTTTTTGCCTTCTCAATGAGGAAGGAAGGGAGGGAAGTGGTAGAGAATTTAGAATTCAAAATTTTTAAAAATGTTAAAATTGTTTTTATATACAATTGGGAAAAATAATAAGAAAAAAACAAATAGGTCATTTTCCATTTCCTTTTCTTTGATAATATAAACCTAGTAGTGGTATTGCTGGTCAAGGAGTATGCAGTTTTTGGGCCTTTGGCATAGTTCTAAATTGTTCTCCAGAATGGGTGGACTAGTTCACAATCCCACCAACAGTGTATTAGTGTCCCATCCCAATTTTTCCAAATTCCTTCAGCATTTGTCATTTTCCTTTTCTGTCATGTTAACCAATCTCATAGATGTGCGGTGATAGCTCAGTTATTTTAATCTCCATTTCTCTAATCAGTAGTGATTTAGTGCATTTTTTCATATGAGCATTGATAGTTTTGATTTCTTCTGAATACTGCCTGTTTGTGTCCTTTGGCCATTTATTCACTAAGGAAGGGCCCTTATTTTAAAAAAAAAATTGGCTCAGTTCCCTATGTATTTGAAAAATGAGGCCTTTAGCAGAGAAAATTGCTGCAAAATTTTTCCCCCAGTTTCCTGTTTTCCTTCTAATTTTGGCTGTATTAGTTTTGTTTGAGCAAAAGGTTTTTAATGTCATGTAATGAAAATTATACTTTGCTTCCTATAATCCTCTCTATCTTTTGTTTGGTCATAAATTCTTTTTTATCCATATATCTGCCAGGTACCTTTTTAATGTTCCTCTAATTTACTTAGAATATCATCCTTTATGTCTAAGTCATTTATTAATTTTTTATCTAATCTTGATATATGGTGTGAGATGTTGGTTTATGCCTAGTTTCTGCTAAACTGTTTCCAATTTTTCCAGCAATTTTTGGCAATGCTGAGTTTCTATCCCAAAAGCATGGATTTGGGGGTTTATCAAACAAGTAGATTACTATGGTCATTTACTGCAGTGAAATGTGTACTTAATCTATTCCACTGATTCATCACTCTATTTCATAGCCCGTATCATATGTTTTGATGATTAGCATTTTGAAAGACAGCTTGAACTCTGGAACTGCTAGGCTGCCATCCACATTTTTTTCATAAATTCCCTCGATATTGTAGGCCTTTTGTTCTTTCAGATGCATTGTTACTATTTTTTCTAGTTCTATAAAATAAATCTTTGGGTTGTTTAATTGGCATGGCACTGAATAAGTAAAGGTAGAATTGTCATTTTATTATATTGGTTCAGCCTACCCATGAGCAATTGATATTTCTCCAGTTGTTTAGATCTGTCTTTATTTGTGCAAAAAGTATATTTCAATTGTATCCATGTAATCCCTCAGTTTGTCTTGACAAGTAAAACTCTAAGCCTTGTGATATATTGCTGTGATCTCTCTTCTAGTATTTTATTTAAAATTTTTGTATCAATATTCATTAAGGAAATTGATCTGTAGTTTTTTCCCTCTGTTTTTGTTCTTCCTGGTTTAGTATAAAAACTATATTTGTGTCATAAAAGGAATTTGGTAGGACTCTTTCTTTATCTATGTTTTCAAATAGTTCATATAATATTGGGATTAATGACTCCTTAAATGTTTGATAGAATTCACTTGTGAATCATTTGGTCCTGGGAATTGTTTATGACCTGCTCAATTTCTTTTTCTTCCAAGTTGATGTGAATGTTTTTGGCTTGAGAGCCCTCAAAATTGTTGATGCTTCTGTCACTACCACCTAGTCCCATCAATGGTGTTTTCTCCATGTAGACTCCAAGCCAGCCTTCTCTCCTGTGTCACAGATCTCTCTTTCTGCCCTCCGACGTTGCCTTGGGCTGGAAGAGTGTCTCACTCTGACCTTTTGTTGGCTTTGTCACTCTAGAATTCAATGTGAGGCATTATTTTAAAATTCTATGGAGGAAAATGTTGGGAGAGCTCAGGTGAATGCTTTCTTTACTCCACCACCTTGGCTCTGCCACCAGAAGTTCCATTTTGAGTCTTTCTGCAATCTTCCCCCAATCTGTAGATCCAAAAACATCACTCAATAAGCACAACAAAAACTCTATGCTCCAGCCAGAATGAAGTACCTACTCCCCTCCCAAATTCCATGTATCTTCCTACCTACATAACCATTCCTCTCTTTCCTTTCTTTTAATGCTTCTGCATCATTTGTTTCCTTCACTGACACATAAGGTGATAGTTTTCTCTTGTTAAATCTTGCAGTACAGAAATGAATGAATGAAAAAAATCAATGAATGAAAAATTGATTAATGCTTACTATGTGAGATGCATTACATTAAGCAGTGAGAGTGCAAATAAAAAAAGTAACACAGTCTCTGGTCTCAAGGAGCTAACATTCTAATGGGGGAGATAAAGCACATAGAAGGTTTCAGCTGTAAGTCAGATGGAAAGATCACAGTTCTCCTTACGATTCAACGGCAAAATAGATAGTGATGCCTTTATGATATTTCCACTGATAAAATCATATCATTTTCTGATGTTGAACCATTTGACAATGGACTGTGGTAGTAAGAACTTTCTTTTCTAGGTCTTTAATAGATGTGACTTATAGACACTGAAGAATCAGTCATCAGGCTGCATTTTTACAGGGGCTGCTTCCCAGGATGATGACTGTGGGTACTGGGCTCGAAGAACTGCTATACAACTCATTTGGTACAAAATCACATTCTAAGCTGCAAAAGTACTTTCATTACTCTTTGTCTTATTTAATGTTGGTGTTCTTTGACCTTTTACATTTGCATATCTTATCTCTCCAACTGCATTGCAAGCTCTTTGAAAGTATAGATGGGATATGAGAATGTATAAAAATAAAGAGGGAGAAGTCTTTTTAAAAAACCTTACAGTCTTCACAGTAAAAACTAAATCAGACCTTCTTACTTTTTTGGGTTATGGGTCATGGAACGCTTTGGCAGTCTGGTAAAGCTTATGGACCCCTTCTCAGTATAATGTTTTTAAAATGCATAAATACAATTCTTAGAATTATAAGACAACCAGTTAGTTTGAAATGAAGATGTGTCTAATTTTTCCAAACCAAGTTCAAAGACCACACTTCCACCAAAATCTGTCCTTTAGGTCTGTAGACACCTGGGTGAGAACATTGATTCTAGGTGACTAGTATTTCCTTCCATCCATTCAATAAATATTTATTTCGACTACATGATGCCATACCAGGCACTGAGAATTTTTTTAAATGTATAAAACAGTGGTACCTTTCCCCAAAAACGAAATGTAGACAAATAATTACAAGATAGCATCAAGCGTCATATGTGTAGTACAGATGGTTGGTTGTTGTCCTTAGTTCTCAAAGAGGACCAAAATGTCATCACTATGCTAGAGTCAAGTTTCAATGTGTCCGACTGTGGCTGATCAGACCAATATGAGGTCAGGATGCTCTGCCACGGGTTGGGCACAAACAGTCTGTGTGAACATTTGGGCTGGATACGCTAAATTTGTGTATCTTGCATTTCCTTTCAGCTATTTCCATTCTGCTTTGCTTACAGAGCACAGCACCTTGTCTGATGTGGGCACACCATGCTTAGTGGTACTGTGCTAGTGTTTCCCATGTCACATAATCAAGTCCAAAGTTCTTAAGAGAGGTCTCGAGAGTGTCCTTGTATCATTTCTTCTGACCACCTGTTTCAACAATCTGGCTAGCAGCTTCTGTGGAGGTGTAAGATCCACCCACAGCCAGCACCCAGAATGCTGCCAAAAGCACAGGTTCTTTTGATCTGCTTAACTAAGGAAAGCAAGGTGAAGGGGTTGACAAGCTTACTTTAATTCAGCATACAAATATCATTCACTTAGTTCAGGGGAAGAGACCAGCACACTGAACTTCAGAGCAAATTACGAACAAATTACAAACATCAATTACAATTATCCAGACAGACCAAATACAGATTCATAGTTACCAACATCTAGGTTCAGCCCAGGAGATCAAAACAAGGGCTGGCCCAGAGTCACGCATGCCACCATGGCTGTGGGTAAGAGCTCCAAGGAGGAGGAGGCCAACCCCTGGTTTTATATCTTTTTCAGTGTCAGGGGTGAGTCACACATGCGACTCACCCACTGTGACCTAGAATCATCACAAAGAGGTGGACTTAAACCCACGTGGTCTAAGAGCCTCTGCTCTCCCAGACATGTAAACTAGGCCCTCCCTGGAGTTAGCCCCACTTTGGGCCCCACCTTAGTTGCCAATCCACATCCACTAAGGTTTTACACCTAATAGAGGTTTGGGCCTGGGGCTTAGCACCTAGTAAGGCTCAATGAAATACACTAAATTACTCAAAGGGAACAAAAGCCAAACTATTCAAGGGCACTTGGTTGAACTAAGTGCTAAGGAGCCCATTTTGCTTACCAACACACATGTGAGTGCTCGCTTTGTGTGAGTTCTCCATGAAACAGTCTTTTTGGCAAGCATATGTTTTACATTCAAACAACGTGCCCAGCCCATCACAGTTGCACTCTCTGAAGCAGAGTTTGAATGCTTGGCAGTTTAGTTCAAGTAATGACCTCAGTGTCTGGTACCTTATCCTGCCCAGTGATTTTCAGAATCTTCCTAAGACAGTCCAAATGGAAGGGATTCAGTTTCCTGGCATGGCACTGGTAGACTGTCCAGGTTTCACAGGCATACAATGAGGTCAGCACCATAGCTCTGTAGACCTTTAGTTTGATAGTCAGTCTAATATCTCTTCTTTCCCACACTTTCCTTTGGAGCCTCACAAACACTGAGCTAGCTCTGGCAATGTGTGAATCAAGTTCGTTATCAATGTGTACCTGCCTGGAAAGTACATTACCAAAGTAAGCGAACTTATCCACAGTATTACAAACTTCTCCATTTGCTATAACCGATGGCTCCACATATGGAACGTGCTAAAGGATTTAGGAGAAGGATAAATGAAAGAGCTGTCATAGAAGAAATGGCTCCTTGACTGCAGGTGGACTATCCAAAGGGGACCACAAATGGACTTTGGCTTATTCAAATAACGAAATAGCAAATAACTAAAGCAATCATTTAATAATTTTTTTAAACTTGTATTCATACTCCCAACATTTAGCACAGTGCCTGGCACATAGTAGATGCTTAATAAATTTTTACTGACTGACTTGATTTTACATTATGTATACTTTCCATTAAAACAAAGCAAAAAGAAATCAGTCATTCAGTTTCTTAAAAAGTACTTATTCTTATATAGATAATTTTTAAATGACTGGTAAATAACTAAAGCCTGGATTCCCAAAAGGAAATGAAAATTCCTTTAAGTCAAGGCACCATGTAAATATATCAAATACAACAGAGGGAGCTCTTGAGGCTTAAGCATTCCACCTTTAAGAACTGAATGGGGGTGGGGACAGAGCCAAGATGGCATCTGGAAAACAGGGACTTGCTTAAGCTCTCCCCCAAATCCCTCCAAACACCTGTAAAAAATGGCTCTGAACAAATTCTAGAGCTACAGAATGCACAAAATAACAGAGAGAACAAGTCCCCAGCCCGAGATGGCCAGGATGGTCACTGGGAAGGGTCTATCACACCACACTGGGAACAGAGGGTGGCCCAGCATGGGCTGTGCCAGGACCAACCAGACCCGGAGTTGTGTGGAGCAGGCTTTAGGGCCATGAATCACTGAGCTGTGGCAGTTACCAGACTCCTCAACCCACAAACACCAAAGGCAATAGAGCAGACTAGTGAGAAAATTACTGGATCTGAGTGAGAAAAGTGACTGGCCTGGCCCCAGCCCTGGAGGCAGCAGGGGTGGCTCAGGGGCAGCAGCAGGAAGTTCTTGCAGATGCTTGAAGAGCTCCAGCAGTGGCTGCTTCTGGCTCCAGGCCCACCCAGTGGGAGGAATCAAGTGACAGATCAGAGCAGGAGTGCTGCAGGGATTGTTTTTTTTTCTTTTTTTTTATTTTTAGTTTTAGTTTACAACACATGGTTCTACATAATTTTGAGTTCCAGATTTTCTCCCCTCCCTCCCTCCTCCCTCCCCAAGACGGCATGGAATCTCATATAACTACCACATATAACTTCACATTGAATTAATTTATACACTAGTCAAGTTGTGGAGAAGAATTATGACCAATGGAATGAATCATGAGAAAGAAGAAACAGAACCAAAAAATAAAACCCAAAACAAAAACAAAAGAGAAGAAAAAAAGGAGGAAAAAAAGGCGAGCATAAAGTGTGCCTCAATCTGCATTCAAACTTCATAGTTCTTTCTCTGGATGTAGACAGCATTCTCCATCGTGAGTCCTTTGGAGTTGTCTTTGTACCTTGTGTTGCTGAGAAGAGCAACGTCTGTCAGGGTTGGTCCTCATGGTTTGCCCTGCTTGGATCTGGGTTGCGGTCCTGGGTTGGTGGTTCTTGGGGGAGGAGGAGCACTGGTGTGGTAGAGCTTGCAGTGACTATGGAGTAGAAGTAGCTCTGAAAACAGCAGCACAAAGCCCCTAAGGCTTGGGACAAAGTACTCTCCACTCTAGAGGCAGTCATACCCTCACAAAAAGCTCAAAGGTCAAGTAGTTGGCTGGTGAAATGGGCAAGCAGCGCAAAAGGACTTATACTCAGATTCCACCTATTGCCTCTTGAAAAAAATCTCAAAAAGAAAACTCCTAAGAATATTTTAGCTAAATTCCAGAGTTTCCAGGTCAAGGAGAAAATATTGCAAGCAGCCAGAAAGAAACAATTTGAGTACTGTGGAAACAAAATCAGGATAACACAAGATCTAGCAGCTTCTATATTAAGGGATCGAAGGGCTTGGAATATGATATTCTGGAGGTCAAAGGAGCTAGGATTAAAATCAAGAATCACCTACCCAGCAAAACTGAGTATAATACTCCAAGGCAAAATATGGACTTTCAAGCTTTCTCGATGGAAAGACCAGAGCTGAATGGAAAATATGACTTTCAAATACAAGAATCAAGAGAATCATGAAAAGGTAAACAGGAATGGGAAGTCATAAGGGACTGACTAAAGTTGAACTATTTTGTTTACATTCCTACATGGCAAGATGATATTTGTAACTCATAAGACCTTTCTGAACACACACACACACACACATAGACAGAGGGCACAGGGTGATTTGAATGTGAAGGGATGATATCTAAAATAATAATATTAATAATAATAAAATTAAGGGGTGAGAGAGGAATATATTAGGAGAAGGAGAAAGGGAGAGATAGAATGGGATAAATTATCCCACATAAAAGTGGCAAGAAAAAGCAGTTCTATTGGAAGGGAAGGGGGGCAGGTGAAAGAGAATGAGTGAATCTTGCTCTCATGAGATTTGACTTAAGGAGGGAATAACATACACACTCAATTGGGTGTCTAACCCTACATGAAAGTAGGGGGGAAGGGGATAAGAGAGGGGGATGATAGAAGGGAGAACAGATTGGAGGAGGAGGTAATCAAAAGTCAACACTTTCTAAAAGGGACAGGGTCAAGGGAGAAAACTGAATAAAGGGGGACTGGATAGGATGGAGGGAAATATAGTTCTTCTTTCACAACATGACTATTATAGAAGTGTTTTTCATAATGATACATGTACAACCTATGTTGAATTGCTTACCTTCTCAAGGAGAGTAGGTGAGGGAAGAAGAGAGAGAATTTGGAACTCAAAGTTCTGAAAACAAATGTTCGAAACAAAAGTTGTTTTTACATGCAACTGGGAAATAAGATACACAGGCAATGGGATGCAGACATCTATCTAGCCCTACAAGAAAGTAAAGAGAAAGGGGATAAGAGCAAGGGGAGTGGGGTGACAGAAGGGAGGGTAGACTGGGGAAAGGGGCAATAATAATATATGCCACCTTGGAGAGGGGGGGGTAGAAATGGGGAGAAAAGCTGTAACTCAAAATCTTGTGGAAATCAATGTTGAAAACTAAAAATATTAAATAATAAAAATATATTAAAAATAAAAAATAAAATCAGTAAACACTAATAAAAATACAAAAAAATTAAAAAAACAAAAAAGAACTGAAGGGGTATGACCATTTGGTAACTATGCATGTGGAGCAGAAGCCCCCTAGCCAGGACATAGCTCAATCCCTACTCCCCTCTCTCACGGTGCTAGATTTTGAAGGGTTTTGCAAAAATTACCCGGGGACTCTTGGACTGAAATGGAAATGTTGTTGTTATTGTTGTTTTTTCTTTCCAGTGCTTTTTCCAACCTGCAAAGAGAAAAGTAAAGAATCTAGGGGTATTTCTTTTAGTGGCTTGGTGAGGCATATGGAAGATAATACCAACCCTCCCTGTGGCCTTCTTTCCCTGGAGTCACAAAAAAGGAAGGAAGGAAGGAACAAACAAAGGAAGGAAAGAAGGAAGGAACAAATGAACAAACAAAAGAGTGAAGGAAGGAAGGAGGGAGGGAGGGAAGGAAGGAAGGAAGAAAGAAAAGATGAGGAAAAAAAAGAGAAGGGAAGGGAAGGAAGTGAAGGGAAGGGAAGGGAAAAGGAAAGGGAAACAGAAAAGGAAAGGGAAAGGGAAGGGAAAGGGAAAGGGAAAAGCAAAGGGAAAGGAAAGGGAAGACAAGAGAAGAAAGGAAGAAAGGAAGGGAAAGGAAAGGAAAGGGAAGGGAAGGGAAGGGAAGGGAAGGGAAGGGAAGGGAAGGGAAGGGAAGGGAAGGGAAGGGAAGGGAAGGGAAGGGAAGGGAAGGGAAAGGGAAGGGAAAGGGAAGGGAAAGGGAAGGGAAAGGGAAGGGAAAGGGAAGGAAAGGGAAAGGGAAGGAAAGGGAAAGGGAAGGGAAGGGAAGGGAAGGGAAAGAAAAGAGAAAACAACAGGAAATAATTGTTATCCAGGTCAGTCTTTCTTGTCTTCCTGGTTCATACTAGTTCAGCAATGCAGATCTACTACAGTCAAGAGCTCAAGCTCTAATTCCTCCATCACCTCTTACACCCGGCCATCACAGACAGATCATCAGACAATGATGCTTCTTTTCTGCCATCTATGATGGTTTTGCCACAACTGCCATTACCATTGGCTTTTCTTTTAAATTCAATTTCAAAGGCACCTGAGAACTCTTTGTAGTCTGTGTAAGGTTAAGTACAAGGCTCCTATAACATAGGAGATTATGGGAAGTCTGCCCAGCCAACAAATCACTTCCTAAGTAAGAACTTAGCCCATGCCACAAAAGAGAAATGAAGAGAAATTGTTGTCAACATACTAATGTCAAATAATTTAAAATAAGTCCTCCCTGTGATATGTATCGTCTGTGTGACTCTGGACAAGCCACCAAACCTTGCAATGCCCCAGTCACATCTATAATATTATCAGTTGCAAAAAAGATATGGCTTGTATTTTCAGAAGTAGTTTTTATAACCAATGATATTACGTGTCCAGTCACCATCTGTATTCTCATTCCTAAGCCAGTATTAGAATTAATTAATTAGATTAATTAATTACAATTGTATTTTTAGTCAGAAGTTTTTAAACATTCTAATTCACAAAATGGTGTATATTTCTAGTCCAGTTAGTTTACTATTTTGGACTTGTGCTGTTGTCATATATTTTCATTGAAAGCTATAATGCTGTCACAAAGATCTAGAGCTTCTTGTTAAGAACATGGTGAGTTTTTTTCATTTGAATATATGTTTTATCACACAAAAACATGAGCAGCTTGGATGAGAGGCAATATAATTTAGGAGAAATACGCTTGGTCTTGAAATCAAGAGAAATTTGGTTTGGAAACCTAATCCTTATACCTCCTAGCTATGTGAACCTGAGGAGAATCCTCCTCTATAAAATAGGTATAAAAATACTTGCCTTTCAGGGCTGCAGGGACTATTCTATTTCTGTCTCTATACCTCCAGAGCCTGGAACCAAGTAGGCATTTAATAAATGCTTGATAATTGATTATGGGTTTCCTATGAGAAACATGCTATGCAAACCTTAAAGTGCTATAGAAATGTGAGTTGTTCTTATAGCTTTGCTTTTTTAGCATTAAAATATGTTCTTCTCCTTTTGGGTTGTGATTGGAATTGATTTTTCTATGAAAAGCATGACCTATTTTCTTTGTAATGACAGGACAAGCTGTACTTCGAGAAAATAAAATCAAGTGAATATCTTTTAAAGGAACAGTCTTCTCTCATGACTATGTGATCTGCATCACCAACTGCCTGTTGGATATTTCAAACTGGTTGTCCCATAGGCCTGTCAACTTCAACATATGAAATAAAGAACTCATTATTGCTTCTCTAAAACCAGTCCCTACTCCCAACTTACTTATTTCTGTTGAGGAAATCCATTCTTCCAATCATTCAGATGCCCCAAACTTAGTGTCACATTCAGCTCCATAATCTTATTCACCTCATATATCCAATCAGCTGCCAAATCTTGTCACTTCTACTTCTATGATTTTTTGCATCTGTCCCTTTCTTACTACTAACAGCTACCTCCTATATATATTTCAGGGCCTCATCATCTCTTACATAAATATTGCAGTAGCTGAGAAGTTGGACATGACTGAAACAATTGAATAACAACAACCTAATTAATCTCTTTCCCTCAAATCTGTGTAATCTCCAATCCACCCTCCACACACATGCCAAAGTGACCTTTCTTAAAATGCAGATCTGAGGATGTCACAATCTCTCTCACACTTCCTGCCACCACACACATTCAAAAAATTTCAGTGGCTCCCTATTCCTTCTAGGAGCAAATATAAAGTACTATGTTTGGTATTGAAAGTTCTTCATAACCTGGTCCTACACCTAATACAGCAAGCTCACAAACCCCAGCTAGTATAATTACCATTAACAATAAGCTAGTAGACTCAATTAACATTTAGAAGATTTATTCAAATGGCATGGGAAAAAACATAGTTATAAACCTAGAGCATTGTTGTACAGTCACATCTGACTCTTTCCAGGCCAAGGTACTGGAATAGTTGGCCATTTCTTTCTCTAGCTCATTTTATACATGAGGAAACTAAAGAAAATAGGGTTAAGTGGCTTGCTCAGGGTCACACAGCTAGGTAAGTGTCTGAGGCTGGATTTGAACCAAGGAAGATGAGTCTTCCTAACTCCAGACCCAGTACTCTATCCACTGTACCACCTAGCTGCCCGACATAGCACATACTACCTCACAAATCTATAGAGTCCACGGTAGGAGAGTGGGCACAATAGTAGGAAGGAATATGATTGGGAACATACTGTGGTCAAGGCAAACTATAGGGCATGGATTCATTTCTCCAGATAGTCCTTGCAAAGTCCACTGTAGGTTAGAATAATGCTGATCATAACAAATAGGTCATTTGGCTGCTTGGCTGACCTGGCATCCCAAAATGCATGACATCTCAGATGAATAAAATTCCACTGAAAGACTGGGACCAGCCAATCACTTGACTGTCTTGGGCTTACTTCTCACAAGGTGCAACACTTAACAGATCGATCCATTGGATTCCCTGGCCTCATTCTACAATGGGTAGTTGTAGTCTCACCACCTTCTCCCTCAGGCTCAGCTGGATCCTACTATGCTATTTTAGAAAGAGCAGAGATCCTTAGCTTAGCATTGACAGAAGCCTTTCCCATTCTGCTCCTTCAAGCCTTTGGCTCTGAGATTTATCATCTATCAGGTAAGAGGCAGGAAAAATATAACTTCTTCTCTTTAAACAATTCTACCTGTTTCATAACTGGAATCTCTTGATGAGAAATCTCATCTTATGGTACCAAATTCAGCACAAGTCCCCAATGCATACTGGTTTATGTGCAAATGCATTGTTGGGGTAGGTGAGAAGAAGGTGAGGCAGCTTCTTTTCTGGGAGAAAGTACATTGACACATCTTTTTTATATTCAATTGAGCTATTCAAAGGCTCAGACTCCCTATCAGGGGAGGAATGCTTCATTTACCCAGGAAAGAATCTCCCCTTTAGATTTCATCATCTTTATCTTTGTCCTTTGTCAGATAAGTGTCAGATGGGTGACATCACAAAAAGAGAGCTGGACGTATAGCAGAAAGACTTAAGCTCAAATACTTAATAGTTGTGTAACTTTGGCCAAATCACTTAACAAGCTGTCTGCCTCAGTTTCATCAATTGGAAAATGGGGATAATAATAACACCTACCGCACAAGGTTGTTGTAAGGATAAAATGAGATGATATTTGTAAAGTGCTTGGCACAGTGTATGGCACATAGCAAACACAGTAAATGCATAGCAAAAAGCCCAGCAAGCATGGTAAGTGTTGGTTTCCCTTGTTCCTGATCTCAATAGCACATAGTATGTGAGAGTAATATAACAGAGGAGAAAGTTAATACTGAGATACGAAGAGAAAGTAACTTGGGCTGCCTTGGGAGAGTGATAGTGGCCAAGCCTAGAAAGCCCATAGTCTTTCTGTAGTCTGCCTTAGTCAGATCGCAATTACAGTTTTCTGTTCAGGAAGAATTTGAAGACTATGCCATATGAGTATCAGTTGAAAGAACTGGGAATTACTCTTTGATAAACCCAAAGAATCCAGCTTCTGGGTTAAGAATTCACTATTTCACAAAAATTGGTGGGAAAAATGGAAAATGGTATGGCAGAAACTGGGCACAGACCAACATCTTACACCATTAAAATAAAGCCAATATGGATTCACGATTTAGGAATAAAGGCTGATACTATAGGCAATTTGGCAGAACAAGGAATAGCTTACCTGTCAAATTTATGGGAAAGGGAAGAATTCATGACCCAACAAGAGATAGAGAGCATGACAAAGTGCAAAATGGATAATTTTGATTATGTTAAATTGAAAAGTTTTTGTATAAACAAAGCCAATGCAACAAAGATTAGGAGGAAAGCAGAAAATTGAGAGAAAATATTTACAATTAGTGTCTCTGATAAAGGCTTCATATATAAAATATACAGGGAACTGAACCAAATTCATAGGAATACAAGTCATTCCTCACTTGAGAAATGGTCAAAGGATATGAACAGGCAGTTTTCAGAGGAAGAAATTAAAGATATCTATAGGCATATGAAAAAAGGCTCTAAATCACTATTGATTAGAGAAATGCAAATCAAAACAACTCTTAGGCACCACACCTCTCCTGTCAAATTGGCTAATATGTCAAAACAGGAAAATGATAAATTCTGGAAAGGATGTGGGAAAATTAGAACACTATTACCTTGTTGGTGGAGTTGTGAATTGATCCAGCCATTCTGGAAAGCAATTTGCAACTATGCCCGAAGGGCTACAAAAATGTGCATACCCTTTGACCCAACAATACCACTTCTAAGGCTGTATCCCATAGAGACAAGTGGGAAAGGGACCTGTATGTACAAAAATATTTATAGTAGCTCTTTTTGTGGTAGCAAAGAATTGGAAATCAAGGGGATGCCCATTAATTGGGGAATGGCTAAGCAAGTTGTGGTATACGAACGTAATGGAATACTATTGTGCTACAAGAAATGGGGAAGATACAGACTTCATAATAACCTGGAAAGATCTACATGATCTGATGCTGAGTGAGGGAGGCAGAACTAGGAGAACATTATAAACAACCACAGTCATATAGCTTCTGTGATGACTGCCTTTGATAGACTTGGCTCTTCTCAGCAATACAAGGTTCAAAGACAGCTCCAAAGGACTCATGACGGAAAGAGCCATCTGCATCCAGAGAAAGAACTGTGGAGCCTGAATGCAGATTGAAGCAAACTATTTGCTCTCTTTTTTTTCCTCCTCTTTTTTGGTTTTCTTTCTTCTTTCTCATGATTCATTCTATTGGTCATAATTCTTTTCTACAACTTGACTATTGTGTAAATAAGTTTAATGCAAAGATATATGTAGAAGATATATTGGATCCCATACGCCTTGAGGGGGAGTGGTAAGGGAAGGGAGGGGAAGAAATTTTGGAACTCAAAAACTTGTGGAACTGAGTGTTGTAAACTAAAAATAAAAAATCTAGTTAAAAAATCACAAAAAGAAAGAACTAGAATTGTTTAATCAGGTGTTTCAACAATCCGGCTAGCAGCTGTTGTGGGGATGAAAGACCAACACAAGCCCAACAGCAAGCATGCTGCCAAAGCCCAGTTTCTTTTGATCTGCTTTAGTAAGAAAAGCAACGTTAAGGGGTTAACAACCTTATTTTAATCCAGCATACAAATACCATTCACTTGGTTCAGGGGAAAAAAGCCAGCACCCTGAACTTCAGAGCAAATACAAACAAATTACAAACATCGACACAAAGACCCAATTCAATTTATAGTTACCAACATCTAGGTTCAGCCCGGGAGCTCATAAGAAGGGCTGGTCCAGAGTCATGCAGCCACCATGGCTGCGGGTAAGAGCTCCAAAGAAGAGAAAGCCAACCCCTGGTTTTATATCTTTTTCAGGGTCAAGGGTGAGTCACACATGTGACTCACTCACGTGACCTAGAATCGTCACAAAGAGGCGACTTGAACCCACGTAGTCTAAAAACCTCTGATTCCCAAACATGTCATTCAAACTCATGTAAAGTAGGCCCTCCCCTAAGGCAAGGAGGTCATCAAGGACTCCCAAATGTAATCAAGGAAACAAAGGTGGCAGGAAGGCTGTCCTCCAGTGCGAGAGTGCCCCTAGGGCAGATCAACAGGGAGGCCAAAATCTTGTGGAAATGAATGTTGAAAACTAAAAGTTAAAAAAAAAATTAAGAAAAAGAAAAGTTAGATATGATAGATCTCTGGAGAAAACTGAATGGGAATAGAAGCAATATACATCTTTCTCAGCAGTATGTGGCACCTACAAAAAACTGGTCATTTATTAGGGCATAATAGCCTCACAACAAAAGGCAAAAACCTTAAATGCATCCTTTTCAGATCATGATGCAATAAAAATTACATTCAATAAAGGGCAGTTGAAAGAGATTAAAAATTTAATCCTAAAGAACAAGTGGGTCAAAGGACAAATCATAGGAACAGTGTGTCATGAAAGACAATGACAACAATGAGACAACATACCTAAATTTATGGGATGCAGCCAAAGCAGTACTTAAGGGAAAATTTATGTCTCTAAAAACTCGCATCAAAAAGTAGAGAAAAAGTAGATCAATGAATTGGATATACAATTTTAAAAAACTTAGAAAAAGAACAATTTAAAAATACCCAATTAGGTTTTTCCTGCCTGACACATGACAGGAAATCCTGAAAATCAAAGGAGAAATAAATAAAATTAAAGTAAGAAAACCATTGAAATAACAAATAAAACCAGGAGGTGGTTTTCTGAAAAATAAAATAAAATAAAATAGATAAATCATTTGTTAATTTGATTTAAAAAAGGAAAGAAAACCAAATCACCAGTTTCAAAAATGATAGGTGTAAATTCATCACCAATGAAGGGGAAATTAAAACAATCATTAGGAGCTATTTTGTCCAATTATATGCCAATAAATCTGATATTCTAAATGAAATGGATAAATATTCACAAAGATATAAATTGTCTATATTAAAAGAAGAGGAAACAGAATACTTAAATAATCCATTCCTAGAAAAAGAAATTCAGCAAGTCAAAAATGAATTTCCTAAGGAAAAACCTCCAGGGCCACAGAGATTCACAAATGAATCAAACATTTCAGGAACAATTAACCCCAATAATATATAAACCCTATGTAAAAATAGGTGAAGGAGGAGTGAGTCCTACCAAATACTTTTTATAACACAAATATGGTGCTGGTATCTGAACCAGAAAGAATAAAAACAGATAAAGAAAACTATCATCCAATTTCCCTACTGAATATTGATACCAGAAATTTAAATAAAATACTAGCAAGCAGAGTACAGCAAAATGTATCATAAAAATCCTATACTATGACAAGCTGGGATTTCTACCAGGAATACAGGGCTATTTCAATATTAGCAAAAAGCCATTAGTATAACTGACCCTATGAATAGCATACCTGACAGAAATCATATGATTATCTGAATAAGTGCAGGAAAAAAGCATTCCAATCTATTAAAAAAATAGCATAGGAATAAATGGAGCCTGCCTTAAAATGATAAGTAATTTTTTAAAAACTCATAGCAAGCATTATCTGTAATAGGGATAACCTAAAAGTCTTCCCAATAAAATCAGAGGTGAAGTAAGGATATCCATTACCACCATTATTATTCGATATTGTAATAGAAATGCTAGCTTTAGCAATAAGAGAAGAAAAAGAAATTGAAGGAATTAGAATAAGTAATGAGGAAATAAAACTATCACTCTTTGCAGATAATATGATGGTGTACTTAGAGAATCCTAGAGAACCAACTGAAAAAAAAACTATTTGAAATAATTCACAACTTTAGGAAAGTTGCAAGATATAAAATACACCCATATAAATCATCAGCATTTCTATATATTTTGATGAAGTCCAGCAGCAAGAAATAGAGAGAAAAATGTTATTTAAAATAGACAATATAAAATATTTGGAAGTCTACCTGCCAAGAAAAATCCAGAAATGATAAAAATGTAATTGCAAAACATGTTTCATAGAAATAAAGTCAGAACTAAACATTTGGAAAAATATTAATTGCTCATGAGTAGCCTGGGCCAATATGATAAAAATGACAATTCTACCTAAATTAATCTACTTATTCAGTGACATACCAATCAAACTATCCAAAAATTATTTTACGGAGGTAGAAAAAAATAGCAATAAAATATCAAGAATATCAAAGGAATCAATGAAAAAAAATTGAAGGAAGATCAGATCTCAAACTGTATTATAAAATGGTAATTATCCAACCAATCTGGTACTGGCTAAGAAATAGAGCGGTGGATCAGTAGAATATATTAGTGCACAATACATTATACTAAATGGCCACAGTAACTTAGTGTTTGATGAAACCAAAGAGCCCAAGGTTTTGGGACAAAATCTTATTTAATAAAAGCTGCTGGGAAAATTGGAAAATAATATGGCAGAAATTAGATAAAAACCAACTTCTCACACCATATACCAAGATAAAGTCAAAATGGGGAAATGATTTAAACATAAGGAGTGATACCATAAGCAAATTAGGAGTGCAAAAAATAGTTTACCTGTCACATCTATGGATAAGGGAAGCATTTGAGACTGAACAAGATATAGAGAACATTACAAAATGTAAAATCGGACATTTTGAAAATTTTTTTAAAAAATCAAACAAAACCAATGCAAACAAAATTAGAAGAAAACTCTCAGCAATACAATGATCCAAGACAATCCCAAAAGATTCATGATGAAAAATGCTATCTGCCTCCACAGAAAGAACTCATGTTGTCTGAATACGGACTGAAGCATACTATTTTCACTTTTTTATTCTTTCCTCTTCTTTCTTTCTTCCTTCCTTCCTTACTTCCTTCCTTCCTTCCTTCCTTCCTTCCTTTCTTTCTTTCTTTCTTTCTTTTTCTTTCTCTCTTTCTTTCTCTTTCTTTCTTTCTTTCTCTTTCTCTCTCTCTTTCTTTCTTTCTTTCTTTCTTTCTTCCTTTCTCTTTCTTTCTTTCCTTGCATCTCCTTGAACAAAATGACTAATATGGAAATGTCAGGGAGGCAAGAGAGTAAGGAGTGAGGGATAGAATTTGGAACCCAAAACTTAAAAAAAGAATGTTGAAAATGTTTTTAGATGTAATTGGGGGTAAAATAAAATATTAAAAACAAGGTATCACTTAAGCTCTCCAGAATATGTCTCCAGTCCTTCAAGCAATCAATCAGTAAGCATTAATCACCTTTTGTGTCCCAGGCCCTTGGACATAGGTGATGGAGGTACAAATACAGAGAATTTAAAAATTCCATCTCAGAAGAAGTTTACATTCCAATGATGTTAACAAATAAATATACACAGTATAAATAATAATAGCTAGAAACAAATAAATGTACATATTTTTTAAAGTTGTTCAAAGGAAGGTAGTTTGGGAAAGATGGCATTAACATGTTGGACAAGAAAAAAATGAAGTAGAAATAAGGAGGGTTTGCATTCCAGGCATTTGGAATAGACTGTGCAAAGACATGGAGAAAGGAGACAGGAGTATCACGTGTAAGAGAGAGGTCAGTTTAACTGGAGCCCAATGTGAGGGGCAGAAATATCTAAGGATGCTGGAAAGACTGGGGCAAAGTGGTATAGAACTTTAAAAGCTAAAAAAGAGAGATTTATATTTTTTCCCAAAGGAAACAGGAAGCTTTTTCAACTGGAGTTGATTAGGTAAGGAAGTCACATGGTCAGTTCTTTGCTTAAGGAAAATTATTCTAGCTGTCTTGTACAGGATAGCCTGAAGTGGTCAGAGATCAATCGGGCAAAGAAACCAATTAGGAACCTGTTGCAATAATTTCAATTAAAGTGGATGAGGGCTTGAGCTACCGTGACAGTTGTGTGAGGGGATAGAAACGGTCATATTTGAGAGATGTAAGTAGGATAAAATGGCAAGATTTTGAAACTGATTGGCTATGTTGGATATGGGAGAAGACAATGCAAATATTATGAACCTGTAAAACTGGAAGGATAATAATGCCTTCAAGAGAAATAAGGACATTTGGAAGTGGGGAAGTTTAAGGGAAAGATAAATTCAGTTGTGGATATGTTAAGTTTAAGTTGTCTTTGGGAGACATAATTTGAAATATTCAATAGGCTATTGGTAATGTGAAAGTCAAACTCAGGGAAGAGAATGGGATTGATTGATATAGACATAGATATATGTCATGTGCATAGAGATGATAGTCAAACTCAAGGGAATTGATGACATTATCAAGAGAGTGTAGAAGGAGAAAAAGAAGTGCACCTGGGAAAGAACCTTAAGGAACACCCATAGTTAGGGGCCATGGTAAGGATGATGAACTAGCAAAAGAGACGTGATCAAATAAATGGGAGTAGCATTATAAAAATCAGGCAGAAAATAGTATGTAGGAGTAAAGTATTGTTAGCAGTGTCAAATGCAGTAGATAAATCAAAAAAGGTGAGGACTGAGAAGAGAACATCCAGTAGGGTGAAGAAGAGAACCTTGGTGACTTGGAGACAACAGTTTCAGTTGAGTGATAAGGTCTGAAGCCAGATTGTAAAGGACTGAGGAACAAATGAGAGGAGGAGAAGCCGTTGGAAATGGTCATTTCGTGTGGTTTCTATTATATTTCTTGATCACTGTTCAGCCTGATGTGATTTTCAGGTTTTTGCTGAAACAAATAAGTGCAGCAGAACTAACCTGCCTGTCTTTATTCAGGGAATCATTTTGGCCATAAGTCACCTCTATGCATCCTATTTCCGGAAAGCATGTTTGCCCCATTTTTGTCTTTCAAATCCTTCTTTTCCTTCAAGGGACAGCACATTACCTCCTTGCTGAAGTCTTCTATGATCTCCCTCTATCCTAGTTCAAAGTATCCCTTCCTTCCTTAATTTCCTAGAACACATTTTTTCTTTATCTCTCCTTTGCCTCCATGTAATATTACCTCATTATATTCCTGGCCATGTACATGTATGCCCTCAGTAGAACCTGAGTTTCCTGGGTGTAGGAATCATGACCTTTTAAAATTTTTCTGTCTCTAGCAGCTAGCAGAGTACAATGCACATAATGGGAGAAAGTGAAGTTTTTGCTTTAACAGCTCAGTTAATTCAACATGCAAAATAATACTCTTCAACAAGACTATCCTCCAATCCCTATGATTTTTTGAAATTTCTGAATCCAATAGGTCTGAAAATGTGCAAGAACAGCTTCTTCTGAATCTTTTCACCATTATCCCTAGCCCTGGCACTGGCTGAAATCAAGAGATAATGATGTATGCGACAGAAAATTCAATCTTCCCAAAAGGTTAGGGTTAAATCTGATACAGGGTTTAGGTCAGTTCTGAATTTACCCAGAGTGATTTGCTCATGCTTAATCTGTTAGAACCCTAAAATACAGCTAAATACTGGCCTTATTAAGTGGGAACAACTTTAATACTAGCAATACTGTTGAGTGGGATGTGAACTATACTGGTTTTTGTTCACCTTATAGTCCACCAGGATTCTCAAGGAGTACAAATGAATTTTTAAGATATACTCCATTGACTTAATGTTACACAAACAGTAGATTTATCTAATTAATTCCATTGCAGCAAAAAGATACTTCACATTAAATTACGAAGCAGAGACAATAACTTTAGTTCTTAATGCTTTCTGCTGTAGGAGACAATTCTAAGCTTGAATGAAGTCACATTAAAATGTTAAGATTTAACAGAATTATGGGTCGTAAAAGAATTTTTCACTTTTAAACACCAAATATTTGAATCATTTAAAGAGCTTTCCTCATGATGAGCACATTTATATTAGTACCATTCATTCTTCCCCCTCCCTTTTCCCAATACTTTAGCATTTGGTTTTAAAAATGTAATTTTGTTATAATATTAAGTACATTTAGAGCCTCACACAATTTTTAATAGTACATTTAATAGCTGGTACCCTAAGGCCATTAAAAATCGTATTATTCAATCGAAAGGTCAATGCTTTAAAACTATTGAGAAAATGAGTCACTAGTCCAAAAGTTCAGTTCAAGAACCTAGCTTTACTAAATCTCCCTGCCATGAAGCAAGAACACCCCCTATTTTTCTAGACTGACTGGTCTCTTTCTCTCAAGGGAGTAGTCAATGGGGATCAACCTAGTTAGATGTCTGTGAGGGCCACATATCAAGAAAGCACCCTAGACCTAACTTTGCTCACAATTTTAATATCTTTCTGACCAAAAGGGCAGTGAAGTTCTGAAGTCTAAACTGCTTCCCCAAAAGATGAAGATGGTACACTCAAGCTATTTCAAGTCAATAAAGATCCTGTTCTCAAATGGTTGTGCAAAATGATGGCCCATTGTCTTGTTCGAGCCTCACAATGGGATACTATCATTATTTCGATTTCACAGATGAAAAAGACCCATTATTTTCAATGCTGATGTTCAATCATTGTTGCTTTATGGAATCAAGGGACAGAATACAACTGCTTTCAAAAACCTAAAAATGAGTTTCACACAGAGGGCAAAGGAGAAGCACATGGTACTGATGAGTAGAATGCAACTTATAACCAATGAAGAACTCAAAAGAAGAACATTTGTAAAAGGGGTTATCAAAAAAACTGTATGATAGACAAAGATGGGCTGGTCACATGGCTAGAATGAGGGATGACAGTGAGATAGTTAGAGTGCTCCACTGATACCCCTGCAATGTGAGAAGAAATCAAGGAAGGCTTCAAGCATATAGGATGGATCCCCTGTAGAGAAATTATAGACAGATGTGGGCAAACTTTAAGTTTGGACAACAGTGAATAAGTTGTGATATGCACCACTGCAGGAAAGTCCCGGATTAATGGGATCAGAGAACCATTTGAGTACAGATGAGAGAAGTGAGACACAGAGAAGCCCACAGATATTAAGTTATAGAGAAAGTATTTATACCCAATTGTCTGATTCTATAGACTCTTTCTGGTTTTCTTTCCACTAACATGTGCCTTCTGCGCTTTCATAGTGATATCTGTTCCTTGATATACTAAGGCATAAATGTGATCTTTAAAACTAAATTGCAATCAATATCATATTACTTGCCTTTTCAGGGGGCGGGGGAGGAGCAGACAGTGGAAGAGAATTTGGAACTCATTTTTTTAAATGAATGTTAAATTATTTTTAAAAAAATAAATCGCCTTCCTATAGACTGCCTACTTATAATCCTTGAATGTCTTACTTTTATTTTGATTAGTCATGATGGAGGTAACAATTATTCAAAGTATTTTAGAAGAGATAATTCATAATTTATTTGAGTATTAGACCTAGAATTTAATTAGTATGTGGAACTCTTGGTGAGGAAACACCCTACTACATATTTTTTTTTTAGAGAGTTGCCTGAGAGACTGAACAATTCAGTGTTTTGCCCAGGGTCACACAGGCATTATGTGTCAGAGACAGAGCTTGAACCCAGATCTTCCTGAGAGGCTGGCTATCTACACCCTTTGCCAGGCAGCCTCTCATTATTTGCTTATTTATTAGTAATCTTTCTAATTACACTCCCTGCATCCTACCCAACATTTCCTTTTGAAACTCATTCACATCACAATCTTCCTAGTTTGCATAACCAATGTTACTGCTTTTCATTATGTAGATTTCATTTGCATGTTATCACCTTTTGCTACATTACTTCTTACATTTTGTAAATATTTGATGATTTTTGAAATTCAATTATGTTTACACTGCCTTGAGGGTACACTGATATCCATGTATGCTTCTTTGTGTACTATAAACCAATAAAGTACATTTTACAAAAACATTATCTTCCTTCATTTTGGCACTGGCTTTTGATATACACATAATTATAGTCACTATCTTTGAATATTTCTAATTTGCATTTACATTCCTAAATCTTTGTTATTTTAAAATGTAGTTCAGAATTCTTCTCTCTTAGAATCATACTTAAATGATCCTACATTAAAGGAGCAACTCCTTCATTTTGCAGATTGGAAAATTGAGGTCCAGAGTTATCTAGTGACCAAGGTCATATGGCTAATCAGTAGAACTGAGACTGGAGCACAGGTTTCCTGATCCTCAGTCATATAGCAATCTAAGGGTTCTGTGTGTGTGTGAGTGTGTATATACATTTCTGTGTAAATACATATATGTATATGTGTGTGTGTGTGTGTGTGTGTGTGTGTGTGTGGTGGTGGTGGTGGTGTTTAGTCATTTTCAGCCATGTTCAACTCTTTGTGACCCCATTGGTGTTTTCTTGGCAAATATACTGGAGTGGTTTGCCGTTTCCTTCTCCACATCATTTTACAGATAAGGAAACTGAGGCAGTGTTAAGTGGAGTCATACATCTAGTAAGTATCTGAGGCCAGATTTGAACTCAGAAAGATGAGTTTTCCTGACTCCATGCCTGACTCTCTATTCACTGAACCACTTAGCTCCTTAGTGTGTGTATGTGTGTGTATCTGTGTATATGTGTATTCATTTTAATTTTATTTAAACAAGTAATTATGGTCCTACAGAAGACAAAATGTATTCTTAGTGAGAATGGTCATTGGCCCTTCTCTGCCCCTACATGATGTTGATGGGGGTCACTGCCACCCACATGAAGAATAGGCTCTACTAGCTAGACTTGTACCAGAAACTCTGGCTATCTTTGCCTCTCTCCATGTTTTCTTTATCATTGACCTTGTGAACTAGAAGGATCTGGAAAAATTGCAATGGCAACATTTCCCATTGGCAAATGGGTAGCAATTTGGTAGCAATTTTTTCAACCTGATCATCAGTAGGTAATGGTAGGGAGAAGCACCTGAATCAAACAGTTCAACTATTACCAAAAGAGAGGTCATCAGAAAGATGAAGATTAGCTAGGTGCTCAGTATCCAATGTAGAGGTAAAATGTGAAATGGATAATAGACAGAGCTGCCAAATTGCTCTATGTTTTTATAAGGCTTAAAAGCTTTCTAGTAGGTTGCCATAATTGCTAGAAGTGACATATCGACTCCCTTTCTATGATCGTTCTAGAATGTGTTTAGTGGTTCATTTATAAGTAGCGTTCTTTCTTCTGTGTAGAAGTAACCTGAAATAGTTATGAAACACACTTGATTCATATTGGTATTTTGAGTACTTTTTTATAAGTTTTCTCCTTTCCAGTAAAACCCTTAGACTTGAGCCATAACTACTTCTATTATGTAATTTAACAACTTTCTTAGGATTCTGGAGGTAGGGATGATGAGCTATTGAATATGAAAAAAGGAAGCCTACTTCATTTATTACAAAGTCAGGCTTCCCCAGAACTGAACTTAGGCAAGCCTCAATGGTTTGGTAAATGCCAGGGACTCGTGCAGGTCACCGAGCCCTGGGGCCTCAGCAGACTGGTCATCTCTTTCCTCTAAGCTAAAAATAGATGACAGGCTATTATGAGCAGTATCATCTCAAAAAGAAGAAAGAAGCAGTGGAGAATAACACCAATTTTTAAAAAGGTTGGCAAGATATACTACTAAGTAAAGTTACCTCAAGGGCACGTAAGGAAGAAGAAGGAAGGAAAATAATGAGAGAAGAAAATGGAAAAGATTTGTAAGAAACCAAACAAACTCGATTCTCCATCGAAGACAGTGGAGTTAACACAGACAGAAATGGCAATAAAAATAAAGCCATGGAAAGGCACCAAACTGTACCAAATGTATAAAAGGAGATATACACTGGAGGTTACATGCATGTTAGGGCATTGAAGGATTGATATAAAGGTATCTGAAGAAGAGAAAGATAACAAAGGTATGGAAAAGAAAAATCTCAGCCCTTATCAATAATAGAATCAACCAAGAGACCATCAGAACTACTGACCCATATCTGTCGAACTAGGACTACCATCTATACAAAATCCTAGTAAGAATAATTTATATTTGAATTGAGGCCATCCTGAGTGAGGATATTTTGTAGAGAGCAAGCACTCTTTGACTAGGAGTATAACAATGGACCACATCTTTGCCATTTCACAATCTCACAATGTAGGAGATATAGGATCTCATTATGCTTGTTTGTTGATTATAAAAGAACATTTAATTTTGTAGAATATAATGACATACCATAGGTTTTTCTCCAACAAATTATCTTTCCGTATAAGCTCCTTTTACATATCAATTGTTTTGGTTTATATTTATCACATAATTTGTTGTTGTCATTCAGTCATTTTCAGTCATATCTGACTCTTCATAACCCTACTTGGGGTGTCCTTGGCAAAGGTAATGGAGTGATTTGCCACTTTCTTCTCCAGCTCATTTTACAGATGATGAACTGAGGCAAACAGGGTTAAGTGACTTGCCACAGTCACACAGCTAGTCAAAGGGCAGATTTAAAACCAAGAGGGAGTCTTTCTAACTCCAGGCCTGGTGCTCTATCCACTGTACTACCTAGCTGCCCTTTCACAGAGTAAACACTTAATGAATGTTTAATGATGGATTAATCCACATATCAAAATTATTTAGGGTTCCTAGAAAAAAATGTAACAATAGAAATAACCTTCCTTGGAGACCCTCTGATCATAAACGTCTGGCAAGGTATAAAACAGGAAGATACATGCTCACCAAAGATACTTGCTATTGTGTTGGAGGAGACCCAGCAAAGTCCACGTCAAGCAGGCTTTCCAAGCTCCTTTTATTTAAGATTGCATTGTGTTGATTTTATCAAGCCCCATAGCATTGCAGAGCCTCGTGGGCTGCAAAAGTCTAACCCCAAGAAAAGGAAACTGAAGCAGAGTTCTGATCATGATCAATTAATTAGGGAGACCAGTGGTCCCTAAACAATTAGATCCAATACCTTCCTTGCAGTCAATGATCCTTCTGCTCATCTACCAGCCATTTTTATTGACCTTGGGCAATCACTAAGGAGGCTTCACCAATTTGTGATCAGTCCGCTTCAAAAGGGTGTGAAGGCAGAATCTCCTATGATCAGTTAAAGAAGATGTCTAACAACTACCACTACTTTGTCAGCAGTTATTATGGGGCTTTCTACTGACTGTTCAGAATAGCAAGGGAACAGGGAAGCTGTGGGGTTTTTTTCAAGTTTTTTATTAGATTATTTTATTGGGGCAGCTAGACGGCGCAGTGAGTAGAGCACCAACCCTAGAGTCAGGAGGACCTGAGTTCAAATCCGGCCTCAGACACTTGACACACATACTAGCTGTGCGACCTTGGGCAAGTCACTTAACCCCAATTGCCCTGCCAAAAAAAAATAAAATAAAAATTAAAAAAATAAAAAAATAAAAGAGTATTTTATCTTTAGTTTACAACACTCAGTTCCACAAGTTTTTGAGTTCCAAATGTTCTTCCCCTCCCTCCCCTACCCCTTCCCTCTCATGGGAAGGGATCTATGTTCTACATATACCTTTGCATTAAACTTATTTACACAACAGTCAAGTTGTAGAAAAGATCTATGACCAATAGAACAAATCATGAGAAAGAAGAAATAAAACCAAAAAAGAGCAGGGAAAAAAGAGAGCAAATAGTTTGCCTCAGTCTGCATTCAGACTCCACAGTTCTTTCTCTGGATGTAGATAGCTCTTTCCATCATGAGTCCTTTGGAACCTTTGAACCTTGCATTGCTGAGAAGAGCCAAGTCTATCAAAGGCAGTCATCACAGAAGCTATATGACTGTGGTTGTTTAAAATGTCCTCCTAGTTCTGCCTCCCTCACTCAGCATCAGATCATGTAGATCTTTCCAGGTTATTATGAAGTCTGTATCTTCCCCATTTCTTATAGCACAATAGTATTCCATTACGTTCATATGCCACAACTTGTTCAGCCATTCCCCAATTAATGGGCATCCCCTTGATTTCCAATTCTTTGCTACCACGAAAACAGCTGCTATAAATATTTTTGTACATACAGGTCCCTTTCCCACTTGTCTCTATGGGATACAGCCTTAGAAGTGGTATTGTTGGGTCAAAGGGTATGCACATTTTTATAGCCCTTTGGGCATAGTTGCAAATTACTCTCCAGAATGGCTGGATCAATTCACAACTCCACCAACAAGGTAACAGTGTTCTAATTTTCCCACATCCTCTCCAGCATTTGTGATTTTCCTGTTTTGTCATGTTGACCATTCTGATAGGAGAGATGTGGTACCTTAGAGTTGTTTTGATTTGCATTTCTCTAATCAATAGTGATTTAGAGCATCTTTTCATATGCCTATAGATATCTTTAACTTCTTCCTCTGAAAACTGCCTGTTCATATCCTTTGACCATTACTCAACTGGGGAATGACTTGTATTTCTATAAGTTTGGCTCAGTTTCCTGCATATTGTGGATATGAGTCCTTTATCAGAGACACTGGTTATAATGATTTTCTCCCATTTTTGTGCTTTCCTCCTAATCTTTGTTGCATTGGCTTTGTTTATACAAGAACATTTCAATTTAACATAATCAAAATTATCCATTTCGCACTTTTAATGCTTTCTGTCTCTTGTTGGGTCCTGAATTCTTCCCTCCCATAAATCTGACAGGTAAACTATTCTTTCGGAAGCTGTTGTTTTTTTAAGCATAGTTCTCTCTTGGAGGAGAGGGCAGGTCGATACTGCTACTACAGCGAATTCCTAACACAAGTTAATATAAATCCCTAGAACAGGCCTAACTAATAAAGTATAAATCTATCCTATAAATCAAATAGAAATAATGTCATCGTCATCATCAGTATATGATGGGTTAATTAATTGTAACCCACATGACTCTTATTCTTACAGCACTAACTGAATGAAACTTATTTCTATTCTACTTAACTCACTAATTCAATTACTGATACCCATCAAATCATAATGAACTAAGTAAATACTGATTAAATTGAGTAAGGGTATCAAAATTAATTTCACACACTCCAGATTTTGGCCTGATCGCCACAGAGAAAAGTCCAAGCCAATGAAGAATGTTCATTGCCCATATTACTCTAGAGTTTATCCAGAAGTATGTATATCTGGGACAGAATACAGATAGACCAAGAATGAGCCCAGTGATGAAAAGAAGGAGAAAAATGGGCTGGAAATCATAAAATTGCTTGAACAACCCTAAGATTCCCAAGGAATCAAAAGCCTATCATCTTCAATGAGAACATTCTATTGGTGTTCCTATATCACACAGAGAACATGAGTCTCTGAAAATTAAACAAGAATATCCCATAAAAGGCAATGGAGAATTGTGCCGAGCTTGAGCAGGCTGAAATACATGACCAAAGACTAAGAGCAGAAGATGTCAACAAGAATTATATGAGAGAAAGAAATATGGGCTGGCCACATGGCATTAGTGGACAGCCAGAGTGCCTTAACCCTACCCATGAAATATAAGGAGAAATTGAGGAAGTCTTCTAGCATATTGAGTGGATCCCCTGCAGGGAACCTGCTGTAGAGAACTGAGAAGTCCAGAGGATGGGCAGAATGAGTTGAGACCTGCATTGTGGGAAGAAACTTAAATTGATGAGGTAAGAAACAATCAAAAATGAGTAATGTTATTACTCAGTATTTGTGTACATTAACCTTGTCAAATCCAGTATCTGAACTCTCTTCCCAAAACGTTTAAGCTACTGCCTTTTCTGTGACATCTTTTGACATATCCACTATCATCTTTCCTATGTCTGCTCACCCAATTCAGGCAGAAGAGAGAAAGAAGCTGGATTATCATCTCATATCTTGCCATGATCACTTGGGAAAAACTAAGTGGAATTTAGAGTAAAAAAGGACAGACTGATTCTTTCCCCCAAATTGCCTATCTTTAAAGTGATTTTTGGACAATGCTCACAAATTCAGTTCGGCTATTTTACACCAGGTGGTGTTCCTTTTCATTCTCCAGGGAATCAGCCTTGGAGCTACTGTTTTGACTCTTATAGGCCAATTACCACAGGCTTTTTAAAGCCCTTTGTAAAATACCTGGCATACCTGGTTCCCCTAGCCCTAAGTATCACATAAAGGTTCTCTTGGGAATATCTCATTCTCAGCACAACTTCAAACAAGACTATTTTCACTCTCGGTAAACTTAGTAGAAATATATCCCAACTCGTTTCTCCCTCACCAGGATTTCTCACCCACATGAGCACCTCCCCCCAAGTCTTGGGGATACAAAAGAGCTTTCCCCCTTTCTGTCCAGTCTTCTTTGTGTTTGCTGAGGTGGGGGATAACATCCTAGGCTAGCTTATGCAAGTTTGGCGCGACTGCACCTCTGGCCCCTAGATATTCTTAGAGCCTGTACTTGAGGATGGGAGGTCACTCTGCCCTAAGGACAAATATTTGTTTCCTCAATATAACCTCAATTCCGTTTTAGCTTTCTTTTCCAACCTGGACTCGGGAGATTCCTGAACATGAAAACTTGCTGTTTGAGCCTGCTTCCCCAGCTCCAGCTAATGAAAGACTGATTGCTTTCCTCCCCTTCATTTCTCTAGTTAGCACTTTATCTGTTCATACCTTCTAATCCCAGGGCCCTGAAATCTCTGCACCTTCTTTTCCGCATGAATATTACCTCCCACAGCTTTTTCCACTTTTTTTTCTACGGTCATAACAGGAAAGGCCTGTAGAAAAAAAAATCTTTTCCTCAGTCTGCAAAACACCACAGCCAACTCCAGGATAATTTATTTTCAATCACAAAAACATTACCTTAGCAAGTCAGTTACCGCCATAAATAATTTTCCCCTTCCAACCTTTATCAATACCCAATTTGTACTAACTCATGTGTTTACAAGGCCCTACGGGGGTGGGCTTTGTTTTTGTTGTTTTCACCTTCTCAGGGCAGCAAGAAACGACTTTAAAACGGCCAGACCGGTATTCCCTCTCCTAACATTTTAAAAGCATTCATTCAATAGGCCTTTTAATCGTTACAAGTTTAATCGCTGTCTTTTATTGGGCGCTTCTTCTTCCCTCAAATCCAACTCATCGTCTAACAAATAAAGAGAATTAAACAAAAACGGCAGAGGCAGCGTCTGTGTCCGACAACATTCTGCCCTGATAGCCCGAACCTCCGGGGCCCCACAGACCAGCAGGAGACGAGAATCCTTCACCATGATCGCGATCCTCAGATCGGTCACTGACCTTTCCGTTACTCAGAGAGGCCAGTTTCCTTCCGGTCATCTCATCCACTTTTCATGACAGCATTTATCGAGCACCTGTTACATGGCCGGGCAATGAGGATAGAAAAACAAAGGCTTTTAACTCAAGACTCTTATATTCTACTCAAGGAAAACGTGTACTCATAAAAGTAAGTCCGAAAAGTATACATACACGCGTCTATACACAACAGAGGGAGGAAGGGTCAAAGCCACCGGGGCGGATCAGGAAGGCTCAGCACCTGAAGGGGCATTTTATCTGAAATGGGAGTCCTAGGCGGCCACGGCAGCCTGTGCAAGGAGACGGTGGTGGCAGGCCTGGAGATCAGCGTCCCTTTCCTGCCTCAACTATGTCCTGCCCCCAGCACTGACCAGAAGCAACCCCCTTTAGTACAAAATAACATTCACTGACTCGTCAGCAGGAATTCAGGGGCTGTTGTCCTTGACCCTGGCCCTGGCCCTAAGTGGGCCTGACTCCTGTCCTGTGTCAGTCCCCGTCGAGGAGGGCAGGGGCATGGCCATCTAAGACCCTACTGGGCCATCAAGTCCAAGTCCTGCAAGTTCTCTTGTCTTCTATACAATACGGATGATGGCGGAAGAGGCCCAAGATGGAGTCTCCAGAGGCTCCTGCTTCCCATGGCAGGTGTAGAGGTGGTCATGGGGGGCGGGGGGGGGGGGTTTGGGGGGTGGAGAGGAATGAAAATCAGGAGCAAAACCGGACACAACAAGAAGCAGAGAAGGGAACTGTAAAGAGTCAAACCCTGAAGAAGGCGCGGGGCCTGGAGTGGTGGCTCAGCAGGGGGCAACAACTCTTACTCCAGGATAAATTCAGCCCTCCTTGAGAAGCAGTCCTGGGGGCTGGGGTCCAAGGAGGCCATCAGTTCAAGGCCTTGGGGGAAGGGCTCGGGCCGCGGCCTTGGGACGCCCCACCCCGCCTGCTCCCCAGCTCACTGGGCTGCTGCCGACCCCTCGCGGGGCTCCCGTCCCACCTCACCCACAGCTCTTCGGCAGAGGGGGCAGGTCCGGTTTTCTTTGAGCCACTTATCGACGCACTTGGCATGGAACTCGTGGCGGCACGGCAGGACGCGCAGCAGCTGCTGGGCCTGGAAGTCGCTGCGGCAGACGACACACATGCTCTGCTCCGACCGGAGCTTCTCGGGGTTGAATCTGTACGAGCCGAGCTGCTGCAGGTCGGCTTTGGTGAGCCCTCGGAAGCTGGCCCTCCTCAGCCTCTGGGCCAAGTTCATCAGCGCCTCGTAGCTCTCCATCTCTCCCGAGCTGTCCCTCACAAGGTCCAGCGAACCCCGACCCTGGAGAGGAGACCCGAGACAAAAAGAGAGAGGGAGGGGGAGGGACCGAGAGGGGTACTGGGACACAGGGCAGAGTGGGCGGGGCAGCAGACCGCAGAGTGGGGAGGGCGGAAGGGGGTGGGTGGTGCTGGCTCAGCCTCCACGAATAGGGGTTCAGCCCCGGGGCATCACGTGGGGCTATGCCACATTGATTGACAGCGGTGGTGGAGGCTGGGGGAGGGGGGGTTCCTGGGGCAGTTAATGTCGCAAGGGTGTGGTGGAGTGTAGACGTAGTAGAAGCCCCCATGTGGGGCGGCTGGTTCAAGAACTTTGTGTCCCCCGAAAAAGTATTTTAGGGAGCTGGGTGGCCTAGTAGGGTGATCCTAATTTTAACAGTTCTTGGACATGGGGCAAGGGATATACCAAGTAGTCACCCTACAAGCATTTATTAAATGCCTACTGTGTGCCAGGTGCTGCTAAATGCCAAGAACAAAAGCACAAGCAAAAGAAAAGCCAGGCCCTCCTCTCGAGGACCTTACGTTCTAGAAGGCATCTGGCCAAGAGGAATAACCAGGATTGCAGTCTGGGTAGAAAATGGACATGGCCGTCCCGGGGGCCATCTTTAAATGGAGTATCCACGAGGTCCCGGAGGGTGGGGCCACAGGAGCAGAGGGGGTTCTGGGCTAGGAATTTCGAGGCAGAAGTGATTTTGCCGCAGTCCTTATTCTCTTAGATGCCCCTTATCCCTTGAGTCTCGTCTAGATCAGCTTATGACCGCTGTTGCATCCTCCGCAGGGGATCTACTCAAAGGACTAGAGAGCTCTCTGTAAATCTTGAGTCACCCCGGATATCAGTGGAGGTCATGAACCCTCCATAGGCCTCACTGTGTGGGCCAGTGTTCCCCAGTTACACTTAAGTCAGCCCACCAGCGGGATAGCACGTGGCTAGTGTAGACTGCATAGTTAGCAAAGTCTCCATTTTAAAGGGTCCTCACCCATTGGTGGAGGCGGTGGCAGCGGCGTGACCTGCGACGAGTCATTGCCTTTGCTTGCCCCAGCGTCCTCGACTGTAATGGATATGAAGGTGTGTTTACCTCTAGGGGTTATCGTGGGGAATCAAACATTCTAACGCGTGCACATTTTAAAGCATTTACATGGCACCTGCTGGACCTGGCCCTATGGAGATAGTGTGTCCTCAGTGGGTCACGTGCACGAGAAATACACAGTAAACAGGCAAGGCCACAACCACACGGAAGAATCCGGCAGGAGAGGGTTCTTAAAGGAGACGGCGTTTGAGGCGTGCGAGGTTCCTCGCGGGGAGTGAGGAGAGGGGCCGTTTCAGACATGGCGGGGTATCACATGCAGAGGCACGGACGGGAAAATGGACGCTCTGCCCTTCATGGTGCTCAGCCACATGTCTTCTTGGGTAATAAGCCACCGCCTTCTCACACCATTCAGGCTCCCTCCATTGCCCTTTGAATGGCCTACGGCTTTAGTCCTTTGGAAACGCTGTTTAAAAAAAAAAAATGGACCCTTGCTCCAGGGGGGAAGAATGTGCTTGTAGGTATTCTGTCTCTGTCACCGCGTGGTAAAGCCGGCGATGATCCAGGCCTCGACCTTGGTCTGAGTTCACCTACCGCATAGGGGACAAGGACCGGGAGAAAGCAATAGGAAACTCCGAGGACACTTCCTCTACGAAATAGGGCAGCGCTCCGCGATTTATAGTCTCGGCCGCTCAGACAGCACAGAGGTTAAGTGACTTCCCCAAGGTCACTGTGTCGGGGGTGAGATTTGAAGCCCAGACTTCCCGGCTTTCTGCCAAGCTATCCGCTATGTCAGATCACCTCCACTGTGCAATCTTAAGATTTGAAAAGGGTCTTACGGGTCACTTACTTCACCCTTCCCCCAAAGCTGTCATTCCTTCCACAGTTTTTCTTATTGGGCCTCTGAGTATTTGCTCTTTATGAGAAAAGTGGCAGCTAGAAATCTAGCATCGTCATCTTCATCATCATCATCAAGCCAGCCGCCATCTATACGCTGCTTTAAGCTTTGCAAAGCATTTTTCCCATTTGATCTCACCCTCACTCGATCCTCTCAGTAACCCCGTGAAGGAGCTATTACATCCCTTTTATAATGAGGACGTCGAGGCTTAGCGAGATACCTCATGTCGCTCAGAAAGTTGCCGCGTGTGCCGCAGCCTTCAAATCCAGGTCTTCCTGACTCCAAAAATCTTAGTCTACCCCATGTTCTAACTAGCCTGATATCACTCCTGTCAACCGTCCTGGACCTTGCCTTCCCCTCCCCCAGCTAGGGTGCAGTCAGGGCTCTGCTTGGAGAAAGGCCAGCCCTCAGAGCATACTTTAATGATGCTGCCACATGTGGGAACATTGAATTATATTAATAAAATTTAATATATACTAGATGCAATTTGTTTTGTGTATGCATATGTATATGCATGCATGCATGTATGTATGTATAAAATTTGTTGTGTCTGTTGGTCCCAGCTTTGGCCTTAAATGATTTATGAAAATTGACAGGAAATAAAAAAAGAAAAAAAAAACAGTATCCCAGATGGTAAAATAGCTAGATGACAATAAGTTCTATTAATTATTGATAGCAAGCATTACCCCACCACCTATACTTACAAGTGACAATTAAGAAAGGCAGTAATTTACCGACCAAATACGATTTCATTTCTGTGAAGGATGTTTCTATACTAAAGATGCTCTGCCCTGTCCTTACTTTTAACCATTTGTGGGGTTATTATATGATTTGCCTAATTTGTCAACTTCAGTAAGAGACCCATATCCATAAACACAGTAGGGAGCGCTAGAAAGCAGTTATCACCGTTGGAAAAACAAATAAAACGTGTGAGATTATACAGGGAAATAAAAGGGACTAAACTCCTATACATTAGATTATTCTTTAAGTCCTCATTTTTATAAGATAAGGGAAAGTATAATATTTTGAATTTTAATATTTATGTATGATGGTGAATTATTAACCTATTATCCCATCTCCAACATGAATTTTTATTTCATATTAGTTGCTCTCCTACAATAATACCATGATTAAGTATTTTTTCAAGTTCTTGGCTCTTTTGCTCTCAGAAAAACACAACAATTCTTTATGTATAAGGGACCATTTTTATGTTGCCTTGGTTATTATGTACGGAATCCTGTTCACAAGGACAAGTTACTACTATTGATGTCGCTTCTGCAGGGTACTAAATCGCTTCATTCTTGAAGAGGACCAATGACATCAGGAGGGTGGTGCCTTGACTTAGTGAATTGGATTTAAGTGAGACAGCTGTGCAGTCATTGGAGTCCATCGGCAACATGTAAGTCAAGACAACTGACATGGCCCTACTAAGTTGCACTTAGTGCTATGGAAGTATTGATGTGCTTCCCAAAGGCCTTCAGTTACTAGCAGGCACTAATTCACATTGGGGAGAATCTGGTTTCAATGCATGACCTGCTACCAGGTCGAAAGAAACTTAAAGAGTCTGAGAGGGCTACCTGCAAACAACACTAAATATGGGAAGAAAATAGGACTTATCTTACAGAATCTCAGAATGTCCCTACTGCAGGAGGTTAAGTGTATAGTTAGTTGTGTTTGTCCCCTACACAATGCTCTATCTGGAGACAAACACAAATACCACTCCTTTCTGTATCAGCGGTTCACTAGCAACCACACATATATGCTAAGAAATCCTGGCTGGGCTGCCAAATTCAATTCAAACGTTTATAAGTTAACTACTATTTGCAAGGCAATTTCTTAGGTAGCACAGACATAAAGATTCAAAATGAGCCCCTGCCCTCAGAGAACACAAAATCTAACACATAAGACAAAAGAAATTGCTAAGAAATACTTATTGCTTGAGAATAATAATTCTAAGGCAGATCCTCTCATAGCTCTGATTACTTGTTCTTGAGCTCACACAGGATTTAAAGCTGCAAGGGACATTCTAATATAACCCTCTCATTTTTACAGATGAGGACCCAAAGGTTTAGAAAGGTGAAATTATGAGCTAAGATTCAAACTTGGCCTTTCTGCCCCAAATCAATTGCTCTCTCCACTCACCACACCAGCTCCTTTTAGTAGTATCTATTCCTGTAAGCATGTGATGGATAAGTCTGCTAGCGATAAATGGCTTACACAACACAATTTCCACTTCCCCTCTTCTGTGACCTTTTGTTCAATTTTGTAGAATCCCTGTGTAGGTCCTAGAGAATATTCTCAAACCTCCTTACTCCTTACCTGGACTAGTGATCATATAGTTTAACAGTCTCTATATGATAAAGGCAATTGTTAATAAATAATTTCCATTTTTAAAAGGGAAGAACCAATACCCATAGTGTCTAAAGTCTTACTTGGAGTCAGAGAACAGAATTAAGTAAATGGTAAATGTATTTAATAGGCATTGAATATAGTAGCTGCATTAGAATAAGTTTAAACCTAAACATTTGAAGTTTTGCCTTTATAAAATCAACTCAATTATTCTAACTATAGGAGTATTTCAGCATGGATGATACTAAACAGTGATTAACCTGCCCAAAGTTTTCCAAATGCTTTCTCAGTATCTGAATCAACAGAAAGAGAGATCAAATAAGAAACAGTGAACTGAAAAGTCTGGGGGTGATATGTGCAGATGTAGCCTGGGTAATACATTTTAGATGTTTTTCAATCCACCCTGATATTCTTTTCCTAATCTGACAGGAGAGGGCAGCCATGACATTGTTATGAAAGGCAAATAGTATTTTTCAATGACAAACAAAACCCATTTGAGTGATATTAGAGACAGTAAATGTTAGAGCCAGTTCAGATAAAGGAAATGAAATATGAAACCTGTTAAGTGAGCAGGAAAGATGGATAGCCACCAGCAGTGGTAGGAAAAGCAAACTCCAGAAATTTTGGCCTTTCTATATATGATTCATCAAAGCTGAATTTTTTTTAATTGGGCTATAAAAAATTCTGAGTTTGAAGCCTTTTAGGAGATATAAATTATAGCCCTCTGTCAAAGCATCCAGATATCCTGAGAGTTAATCAGAAACATACATGTAATAAAAACAATCAAAAATAATGCTTATGCTAATCCATTTACATGAGAACAGTAATTATTGTTGCCAAATGAGCATGTATCCTCATTTGTTATAATATGATTCAGTTTAGTGTAGCCAAGAAAGAGGCAGCTTTTTATTTTTCAGTCAGATTTCAGCAAGCATAATTTGACCTGAATCTAGGTATTAAAAAAAACAATTTTGAATGAATATACTGGTATTAATGAGTAAGTTATGTACATGTCCAGAATGCAGGATTTATGTCATTATAGTAGGTGACAGTGCTCATACATCCCAACTATAAGCATCTGATGAAAACACCCATTCAATTGAAACTGAGCCAGATATATGATCTATGAGTCAGATACTTTCATGATCACTCTGGTATCCAATTTCAAACTATGATGTACAGCAAAAGAAAAGGCAAAATAAGTATGTTCAGTCATTTCCTACTATTCCATGTGGGAAATCTGTATTTCACTCCCTTATAAAGGATTTACTTACCTTGGTAACTTGGCAAACAAAGACAAATATTACTGCTTGTTTTAAAGTTTTTATTCATTTCTTGCAAAACAAACAAAAAAAAAACACTACCAGAAATTTTGGAGGATTTGATATTTATTTTATTTATTTTAAAATTTATTTATTTAACATATTTAGTTTTCAGCATTGATTTTCACAAGAGTTTGAATTACAAATTTTCTCCCCATTTCTGCCCTCCCCCCCACTCCAAGATGACGTTGCCCTGTTCCCCATTAAGCCCTCCCTTCTGTCACCCCATTCCCCTCCCATCGCCTTTTCCCTTCATTTCTTGTAGGGCAAGATAAATTTCTGCGCCCCATTGCCTGTGTATCTTATTTTCTAGCTGCATGCAAAAACTTTTTTTTTGTTTTTGAACATCTGTTTTTAAAACTTTGAGTTCCAAATTCTCTCCCCTCTTCCCTTCCCACCCACCCTCCCTATGACGTCAAGCAATTCAGCATAGGTACATGTGTATCATTATGTATAACCCTTCCACAATACTCATGTTGTGAAAGACTAACTATATTTTGCTCCTTCCCAACCCATCCCCCTTTATTGAATTTTCTCCCTTGACTCCACCCCCATCTGCCCTCCCCTCCATCATCCCCCCCCCTTTTTTTATCTTCTTCCCTCCTCTTTCCTGTTGGGTAAGATACCCAATTGAGTATGTATCGTATTCCCTCCTCAGCCCAAATTTGATGAGAGCAAGATTCACTCATTCCCCCCTCACCTGCCCTCCCCCCTCCTCCCCCAGAACTGCTTCCTCTTGCCACCTTTATGCGAGATAATCCACCCCATTCTATCTCTCCCTATCTCCCTCTCTCAGTATGTTACTCTATCATCCCTTAATTTCATTTTATTTCTTTTAGATATCTTCCCTTCATCTTCAACTCACCCTGTGTCCTCTCTCTCTCTCTCTCTCTCTCTCTCTCTCTCTCTCTCTCTCTCTCTCTCTATATATATATATATATATATATATATATATATACACACACATATATATGTATATATACACATACATATATACTTACATGAACATTCACTTACATATATATATGTATATATAAAAATACATAAACATATAACATATATATATACACATATTCCTTTCAGCTACTATGATATTGAGGTCTAATGAATCATACACATCATCTTTCTATGTAGGAATGTAAACAAAACAGTTCAACTTTAGTAAGTCCCTTATGATTTCTCTTTCCTGTTTACCTTTTCATGCTTCTCTTGATTCTTGTGTTTGAAAGTCAAATTTTCTATTCAGCTCTGGTCTTTTCACTGAGAAAGCTTGAAAGTCCTCTATTTTATTGAAAATCCATATTTTGCCTTGGAACATGATACTCAGTTTTGCTGGGTAGGTGATTCTAGGTTTTAATCCTAGCTCCATTGACCTCCGGAATATCATATTCCTAGCCCTTCGATCTCTTAATGTAGAAGCTGCCAGATCTTGGATTATTCTGATTGTTTTTCCACAATAGTCAAATTGTTTCTTTCTGACTGCTTCCAGTATTTTCTCCTTGACCTGGGAGCTCTGGAATTTGGTGACAATATTCCCAGGGGATTTCTTTTTGGGATCTATTTGAGGAGGCGATTGGTGGATTCTTTCAATTTCTATTTTGCCCTGTGGCTCTAGAATATCAGGGCAGTTCTCCTTCATAATTTCTTGAAAGATGATATCTAGGCCCTTTTTTTTGATCATGGCTTTCAGATAGTCCAATAATTTTTAAATTCTCTCTCCTGGATCTATTTTCCAGGTCAGTGGTTTTTCCAATGAGATATTGGACATTGTCTTCCATTTTTTCATTCCTTTGGTTCTGTTTTATAATATCTTGATTTCTCATCAAGTCACTAGCTTCCACTTGCTCCAATCTAATTTTTGGGTTAGTATTTTCTTCAGTGGTCCGTTGGACCTCCTTTTACATTTGGCTAATTCTGCCTTTCAAGGCATTCTTCTCCTCATTGGCTTTTTGGAGCTCTTTTGCCATTTGTGTTAGTCTGTTTTTTAAGGTGTTGTTTTCTTCAGTGTATTTTTCAGTATTTTTTGGGTCTCCTTTAGCAAGTCATTGACTTGTTTTTCATGGTTTTCTCGCATCCTTCTCATTTCTCTTCCCAATTTTTCCTCTACTTCTCTAACTTGCTTTTCCAAATCCTTTTTGAGCTCTTCCATGGCCTGGGACCAGTTCATGTTTTTCTTGGAGGCTTTTGATGTAGGCTCTTTGACTTTGTTAACTTCTTTTGGCTGTATGTTTTGGTCTTCTTTGTCACCAAAGAAGGATTCCAGAGTCTGAGACTGAATCTGGGTGCATTTTCGCCGCCTGGCCATATTCCCAACCAGCTAACTTGACCCTTGAGTTTTTAATTGGGGTATGACTGCTTGTAGACTAAAGAGTTCTATGTTCCACATTTGGGGGGAATGCGCCAACTCTGCCACACCAGCACTCCTCCTTCCCCAAGAATGCCCAACTGGGACTGGGCTTAGATCTTCAGCAGGCTGTGCACTCCTGCTCTGATCAGCCACTTAATTCCTCCCACCAGGTGGGCCTGGGGCCAGAAGCAACAGCAGCTGTAGCTGCCCCACCTCCACTGCCCCCGGGGCAGTGGCTGAACTGTGAACTCCTTCCACTCCCGCAGCTTTTCCCACTAACCTTCTCCGCTGTCTTTGGTGTTTGTGGGTTGAAAAGTCTGGTAACTGACGCAGCTCACTGATTCAGCGCGCTAGGGCCCGCTCCACCCGACTCCTGGTCTGGTTGGTCTGAGCAGCTCATGCTGGGCTCTGCTCTGCTCCGCTCCCAGCTCCCAGCTCCCAGCTCCATGTGGGATAGACCTCACCCAGAAACCATCCAGGCTGTCCTGGGCTGGAGCCCTGCTTCCCTCTGCTGTTTTGTGGGTTCTGCAGTTCTAGAATTGGTTCAGAGCCATTTTTTTCTAGGTTTTTGGAGGGACTCAGCAGGGAGCTCACTGCTTTCTAGCCGCCATCTTGGTTCCGCCCCAGTATTTGATATTTTTAAATTTTTGTTGTGTTGGCAGAAAATAACTTCCCCATCCAAGGAACAAGTTTTACAATAGAAATTCAGTTCAATTTAACAAATGCTTATTAAGTGTTTGTTCTATGTGGCTAATGCAGAAATTTATTTTCCATGTAATAAATATTTGTAATTCTATTTTTCTTGATTCTCAATGGGCGGGGGAGGAAGAAAATTTAGAACTAAAAATACAATAAAATTGGATAAGCCTATTATTTGGAAAGTGAAAGGCAGTATGAAAAAATGTATAGCAGATAAAAAGCTGGCCCTGGTCACAGCAAAACCTATATTTGTGTCCTTTTTCTGACATATATAAAATTACGTGTGTGACAGTAGACAAGTCAGCTAACCTCTCAATGCACTCAGCTAACTGACTCAAGGAATATTAAATATGGAAGAGTTACCAGCCTGCAGTGGTGTAATAGGCTCTTCACAAAAATGACTTCCCCTAAATGTGATCAGTGCTGGAGATACAAATACAGGAACAAAAGAGCCTTTAATCTCAAGTAATTGTTGGGGAATATAGCATGTAAACAGATTAAGTAAAAACATAGCAATTTGAGCAAGGAGAAAACACTAATAATTGGAGGGGGAAGGAGGGAGATGGGAGAAAAGGAGGAGCCAGGAAGGCATTGTATGAGAACTAAGCTGTAAAGAAAAATAAACATTCTAAATGATGGGGGGAAGGAAGAGAGGCTATATTTACACTCACACAGTGACATTTTGGGGAGGGCCAGCCAGGCTGCCTGAATGGAAATACAAAGTACAAAATGTAAACTAACATGAAATAAATCTGGGGAAAGGCTATAAATGACAAGGGGAGGAATTTTCCAGTAGCAATCACAACCAGACATGACCAAAATTGTCCCAGGGCGTTATTTTTTACCTTTCCTGTTGGTTGTTCAAAAGCATAATGTCTAAGCTTAGCAAGAGTGGCAAGGACAGCATGCTGTGGTGGGCACTGGGATCGTAAGACCTGTGTTGTCTCTGTCTGTGTGATTTATGCAAGTCACTTACCCTCTCTGGCTCTCAGTTTCTTCATCTGCAAAATGGGGGGATAGGAGTAATCTTTGAAGTCTCGCTTGGTTCTAGTATACTATTATTTTTAAAAATCAACAATGAGCATATCTTTTTTTATCTTTTTAAATGTTTTATTGGTCACTTTTAAAATTTCAGACATTTTCCAGAGACTTACCCAATAGCACCCTCCCTTGTAAAAGAAAAAAATTCAGTAGAGCAAAACAAAGAAAAACGTTGGTTATATCTAACAGTATGTACCTTATTTTACACCCATAATCCATAATTTCTCTGTGGAGAGATGGAAGGCATGTTTTGACATCATATGACTCTGGAATAACTATCTGACTTAACTAACATAACTAAATAACTAAACTGATTTAATCAGAGATCTGAAGTCTTTGAATGTTGCTGTTCTTTCTGTAGTTTTGCCCCTTTACATTACTGTGGTCGTCCTGTGAATTGTTCTGGTCCTGCTTGTTCTGTTTCATCAGTTCATGAAAGACTTCCCAAGTTCTCCATATTCCTTTTATTTGTCATTTTTTATGGCATAATTATATTCCATTACAGGTATTTGTAATATGCATATACACAGATATTCATATATACACACATATGTGTATGTGTGTGTATATGTATGTGTGTGTACATACTATACATAAGTGAAATAGGTACAGATCTTTTCTTTAGTGTTTGGCTTCCTTGGTCACGATATGCCAGGATCAAAAGACAGGTATATGTTGGTGACTTTTTTTTTCTTAGCATGATTTCAAATTGTCTTGGGGAGTAGTTGGATCAGTTCACAGATCCACCGGAAGTATAGTATGTGTGCCGGTCTTCCTACAGATACTACTGTCTCCCTTTCCTCAGCATTTACAAACCGCTTAGGTGTGAGGTGCAACCTTGGAGTTGTAATTTGAATTTCTCTTATATTTTAGTGCATTCTTCCATGCGATGGAGGATAGTTTTTATTTCACCATTTGGAAACTGCCTGTTTATATCTTTTGACTACTTATCTGTTGGAGAATGACTGTTGCACTCTTGTTTGTGTTTGCAGCAAGTTCAAATATATCTTGAGTATCAGACCTTTATCAGAGAATTTTGCAGCAAAATTTTCTAAGTAGTTTCTTCTCTTCTGATTATAGCTACAATATTATTCATACAAAAGCATTTAAATTTTATACAATTGAAATTGACCACTTAATCTTCTGAGATTATCTCTATCCTTTGTTTAGTTCAGAGTTCTTTTCTAAGGAAATTATTTTGAGCAGTTTCCTTTGAAGACAAAACTTTATTGCCCATTTAATATTTAAAACTTGTAAAAATTTTTATCATTTTTTTTGTTTTCAGAGGTTTTTTAAACCAGTTTATATAGTATAGGTGAATTAACCTAAGTGATACTTTATGATTAATTTATGCAATTATGCTGGGCAATTCTAGCAAACTACTGAAAAATGTATGGCCGCTAAAGGAGTAATGAAATGTAAACACTTCTTTAAAAGGTACAATGGGTCACTTTTAGTTTGACACTCGTTCCCCTTTCTAGTCTTTGAATATATCACCTGATGCAAACTCAAGTTTTCATGCCCTTTACAAGTTGTGAATGAAACCGTTTTTCTAAAAGGGATAAAATCTTAGCAGCTCATTTGTCTGTTACTTATCTCTACCTTGTTTTCTGCAATTTCATCAAGCAGATTAGGTGGGCTTACCTGATCGAGGATCCTCTGATCCACTCCCTCTGATAGACAAACAGATGGACGGACGGACAGATAGATGGATAGATAGATAGATAGATAGATAGATAGATAGATAGATAGGTAGATAGATCTACATAGATAGATACACATTTATAAATACTCTGAAGAGTGGTGGCATATTTTTTTCTCCTCTCTACTCCTTACTTTTGCTTCTTGTTTCAGAACATGTAATTTTATGTTTTGTTCATTGGTTTTTGACTTTTATTCTTTCTCCTTTCTGGCTTTGAGCAGAACTCAGACAATATCCCCGTCTCCAATCCTCCTCTTTTTCTTGGAATATTCTTGATTTTGCCAAGGGATGAATCTCTCTTGTTTTTATTTGGGTTTTTTTTTGTTCATTTGTGTGTTTTTGTTCTGAACCAGGAGTTCCAACACACCCAAGAAAGAGCAGTCTAGTTCTAAAGAAACCTCAGAAAGAAATCTTTACTGCTCTAAGCTATCTTTGAGGTGATCCTTTCATTGTGATTTATATTCTTAATTTCCGACTTTAGTGCACTTCTTCTTTTTGTGTGTATATGTGATTGCCTTCTCATGAGCTTCAACACTATTCATCTCCCTTTTATATGCTATATTTTCTCTGCCTGCTATGGTATATATAATTTGCTATTAAAAGCTGTTAAAGCTAAGTTCCTACTGAACTAGATCTTATTTCTTTTTTAATTTTTTGTCAGGTCTGCATTCTTTTCCTCCATCCCTCTCCCACCCATTGAAAAGGCAAGAAATCTTATCCATTATAAATATGCAGTCATGTATACATGGTTCTGTATTAGCCAGGTTCTGAGAAAAGAAAACTGCCAAGAAAAAATTTTGGAAAAAATATGCAGTCTGCATTTTGAGTCCATCCGTTCTCTATCTGGAGGTGGACAATATTTTATATCATAAATTCTTTGGAGTTGTGGTGGATCACTGTATTGATCAATATTACTAAGATTTTCACAATTAATTTTCCTTACAATATTGCTCTTACTGTTTAGATTATTCTTCTCCTTCTGTTCACTTCACTTGAACTAGATCATATGTCACTGGAGAATAATGTGCATACTTGTTTAAGCACTCAAGTTTTTCCTTATTTTCAATGTAGATCTCAATTTTGCATGCTTAATGAATCTATATTCCTGTAATGCGAATTGTTAGGCATATTCTTCCAAGACACAGTATTGTCCAAGTTGAAAGCCTGCAAGCCTATGATTTTCTTGGAATCTCTATACAGGAAACTAACAATAGTCAGGGACAGGAAGGTGGTTAAAATATTTGACTACTTCTCTTGTATCAAATAGTAGCTAGGTCTTTCCTTCTCCTTTCTTCTTTGTCCATATCAAATTCTAGAGGCAAAATTAATAGAGATAAATCAGGTTATTCATTTTCTCACACTGAAATCCTTTAATCTTATATATAAGCTATAATAAGAAAGTAGAGAAATAAATGCTAATTATAAATATAACCAACCTTCAGATCCCCATACCAACCAGAGACTAATGAAATAAATTATCTAAGAAAGGGAATAACTACTATATTGTAGTTTATATCAAATTCGAATTTTTATTGTCATCTGATTCAATTTCTTAGTTGTTTTTTGAGCTAATATTCAAATAATTTTTGAGTTCTTGAATATCCCCAAAAGAGACTAGTTAAGTAAGGCAGAAAAGGCATTGAATTTAAAGTCAGAGAATATGGGTCCTGTTCCCAGCTGTGCACTGGCTAAATGCGTGACTTTGGCCAAGTCACTGTAGCTCTTTGGGTCTTTGTTTTCTCAGTACAACCAGATGGACCTTGAAGTCCCTATGCATTGTGACAGTCTCTTGTTCTAATTGTTAATAGTATATGAGGAAGGTCCAGAAGTATCAAAGGTAACAGAGGAGAGAATTTTCAGAGAAACTTCTGTAAAGTGGATAATTTACATGATGATAATTAGAATTTGACCACAAAATATTTTTTTTTGTTTTCCATCAAACTTGTTAAAAAGAATGAAGCAGTGTAATGATTAATAATGTCTCCATTCGATAAAGTGTGCATGTATAAAGGTAGCACCAGAATCCCAGTGTGTCTATATCTTAAATTGTATTGAATAAATATTTATTAAGCACTTACTATATGCATAGTGTATATTAGATGGAATGTATATTAGAGGCAGCTAGATGGCTCAATAGACAGAGTGCTGGGCCTGGAGTCTGGAAGACCTGAGTTCAAATTCAAATTCAGACACTAGCCATGTGATTAAGTCACTTAACCTCTGTTTGCCTTAATCCACTGGAGAAGTAAATGACCAACCACCCTAGTTTCTTTGCCAAGAAAACCCCATGAACAATGTGGTCACAAAGAGTCAGACATGGCTGAACAACATCAATGTGCAAAGCATTGTGGTAAGCGCTAGAGATAAAAGATTTTAAAATGGCATATTCACTGACCCCAAGTAAACTAAAGTCTACTAGAAGGAAAAGATGTGCGTAAAAATGTAGACGAGGCATGAGATTTGTTCTCATTGGTCCCAGTGGAAATAAGGAAGAGTAGTGGCAGGTGCAAGAAAGAAATTTAAGCTTTATGCCAGGAAATTCCCTAATAATGAGAGAGGTCCAAAAGTGAAATGGTTATCTTGAGAGTTTGCAAGTTCCCTTTCTTTGGCCAGAAGTTGGAAATAGTATACCTTGCTAGACATATTATACTGGAGATTCCTTTTGGAATAGCCATTGTGATCCTTTACAGTTTTAAAATTATGTGATTCTGAGAAATAAGAATAATAAAAGTTAAAGTGTGGTAGGAGCAAGGGAGAAATCCAGAGAAAACAATCTAGTAGAATTTTAGTACAAAGAGAACACTCTTTGGTGGTAGGTTATGGGGAGGAAAGGGGCATCATGGAAGGCATCATGGAAGAGATGGCAGCCACATCTTAAAGGAAGAAAGTTATTTTGACTGAACGACTTCAAGTCCAGAAATAAAGAGTCAATGAATTATAGGCATGAGCGATGGCCAGTACAAATATATGAGACAGGGGCAGCTAGGTGGCTCAGTGAGTAGAGCACCGGCCCTGGAGGCAGGAGGACCTGAGTTCAAATCCGGCCTCAGACACTTGACACATGTACTAGCTGTGTGACCTTGGTCAAGTCACTTAACCCCAATTGCCCTGCCAAAAAAACCCAAATATATGGAGACAGAAGATACTGGGTCAAGATTTGGAAACAGTTATGAATAAAGTTTGGATAAGCACATAAAAGGAAATAAAATGAAATAAGTATGGGAGGGTAGTTCGGAGCCAGATTGTGGAGAACTTTAAATGGCACACTAATAAAATTTATTTTATTTTGTTTCATCCTATAATCAATAGAAGTCTCTTGAAATGGAGATGATTCTGATTTCTTAAAGGCTATGCCAAAACAGCACAAAATCTAACGGGTTCTGTAATACTGGAAAGACTTTGATTATGGTCCTAGTAACAGACTTTATGTTCTGAGGACCAAAATGGCTTAATTACTTGTCAGTCATGGTAATCAGTCAGTCAACAAGGGTGTGGAGGGGAAGGAGCATTTATGTAGTACCTACTATGCACCAGGCTTTTTTTTTCTTTTTCACAAATATTATCTTTTTGATTCTCACAACAATCTTGTAAGGTAGATACCATAATTAACCACATTTTACAGTTGAGGAAACTGAGGCAAACAGAGGTTAAGTGACTTGCCCAAGGTCATATGACAAGTAACAGTATGAGGCTATATTCAAACTCAGGTCTTGCTGACTCCAGGGCCATTGCTCTATCCTTTGAGCCACCAGCTTCCTCCAGCAAGCCTTTATTTTGAATCTACTTTGTGTTGGGCACTATGCTATGAGGTGAGAATACAAAGAGAAAATTAAAACAGTTCTTGCTCTCTAAGAGCTTCTATTCTATCAGGGGAGATAGTGCGTGCGTGTGTGTATGTGCGCATGCATGCGTGTATGTGTATGTATATATGCACATACATATATACACACATACCTATACATATATATGTATGTATGTCTGTATATACACATACATACATATGTGTATGTTTGTGTATACTAAATAGATATAAGTTTCATAATTAGGAATGGCTCCATGGAGACAATGATGGTTAAACAGCTGAATCTTTAAGAAACTAGGTATTGTAAGAAGTGAAGGTGAGGAGGGAGTATATATTATGAATAGGAGAAAGCCAGAACACATGAAGGGAAACATGAGATGTTATAATCTATATGAGCAACAGTATGCTGGCCTGTTTTGCTAGATTGTAGATTGTTAGAAGAATAATGTGGAAGATGCCTTGAAAGGTAAGTTGGAGAAAAGTTTTGAAGGGATTTAAATGGTATAATTTTTATTTTGTTTTTATTTTTATTTTTTTGTCATAGAGGTAATAGAGAAACACTGGAGTTTATTGAGTAGTGGATTTGCATCATCATAACTGCACTTTAAGAAAATCATTTTAGTTGCTATATGAAAATCATTTTAGTAACACGTAGAGTAACTGTAGTAACTGTATGGATTGAGAATTGAGACACACAGATCAAGTAGGCTATTGTGATAATCTAGGTGAAAAGTGATGAGGCCCTAAAAATGAATGGATTTGAGAAATGTGGTTGTAAATGTGGGGTGAATGAGAATGAGAAATGGAGGAGGACACCAAAGTCATGAACCTCAGTGACTGGAGGAAGGGTTGTGCCCTTGAATGAAATAGATAATTTCAGAAGTGGGTTGGGTTTTCAGGAAAAAATAATGAAATTTGTTTTGGACAGGTTGAATTTGAAGTGTCTATAGAACACATAGTTTAAAATAACCAATTAACAATGGTAATGCAGGACTAGAGCTTGGCAAACAACTTAAGTTTTATTTTTGTTTATGTTTTGGGGTTATATTTGTTTTGGTTTTCAGTTGATGGTGTTTTTTAGATTAATCTCCACCAGAAGCCCACTCCCACCCTTCTACCCTACTCCATAGGAGAGTCAAGATACTTTTTTTGGATCGTCTCACCCTCACAGCAGTGCTTGTGGAATGGATGCTCCTCCTTCTGAACAAACTTTATTTTCCAGGGTCTGGGCCAGGTGGGCAGCGGGGGAAGCTGGGACCAGTGGAAGGCAACAAAGACAGATTGCCCAATGAGTGAACTCACTCAACCTTTAAAAAACCCCAAAACAATTGATTATATGTTTGGCACATAGATCCATGGTCTACAAAAAGCAGTGGGCCCTGAGCAGTCATTTTCAGTAACAGGACAGATATCATGGAATTTTGAATCTGGAAATCAGTTGCATAGATTCTGTAGAAGCTGATGAGTTGACTAAGTGAGAGGGTAGAGAGAGAGACAAGAAGAGGACCTAGGACAGACCTTCGGGTACCCCCACCAAAAGTTAGAATGCAGGAAATGGATGATAAGCCAGCCAAGGAGATTAAGGAATACGTAGACAGGTAGGAGGAGAAACAAAAAAAAAGTAGTGTCACAAAAACCCAGAGAAGAGAAAGATGTTCAATAGTGACAGATGCTTCAGAAAAGTCAAGAAGTGAAAAAAATAAAGGCTATTACAACTAAAAGGTCATTAGTAACTTTACAGAGGGAAATTTTAGTTGAATGAGATAGATCAGAAGCCATACTACAAAGGGTTGAGAAGTGAATGAGAGAGTAGAAGAAATGGAGTCCACAAGTGTAGACAACTTTTTTTTCTAGGACTTTAGCTGATGAGAAGATGTGAGCTATAGGGCAGGCACTCAAGGATATGTTAGGTTCTAGTGAGAAATTTTTGTTATCTGTTTGCTTTCTAGTTGGAGGAGATTTGGCATGTTCCTTAGCAGCAATGAAGGAAGCAGTAGACAGGAAAGTTTGAAGATTAAAGAAAAGGAATAGTTGTGTGGGCAGTCAACTGGAGAATCTGAGTTGTCCTTGATAAGAAGAAGTACCACCTCTTCATCAGATACTTGAAGAGAAAATGAGGGATAATGTTAAGGGACTATGAGATGTAGAATGGAGGATAAGAGGGTGCCAGCAGTTATTCTCAAAATAAAAAATGAGATGAGATCCTTAGCTAATAGATTGGGGGAATATAGGATTAGGGTGAGGAGTGTGGGGTTGCCACTCTGCATCTTTCTTGGCCAGCTCCTGGTTCAGTGTATGCAGACTTCTCTATTTTCCTAAGCTGCCCTGAGCTGGCAAAGTCATTTTCTTGATTTTCCTAATCATTTGGTGCAGATCTTTTTCTAGGTTGTTGTGGAAGAGATGTCTTGGATGAGCTGGGCAAAAATGTTGAATCTCACTCTGCCATCTTGAGTACACCTCCATGTACAGCACTGTAAATGATTCTTAGAAACTGTAGATGGACAATAAATAATTAGAATTGAACAGAAGACAGAGATGATTCTATCATCTTTGGGCAACTGTGTTATACTGCTGTCAAGGTAATAGGAAACACCCTATTTTCCAGAGATAGGGCCCCCAAGCAAGCTGTACCCTGATCTTGGCATAACAACAATCCTTTGTGCTCATCCTCTGAATGATCTCACTCTGGCAAAATGTATTGCTTTGACCAGCACCAGGTGTTCACTGTGGGATATATGCTTTTCATGTTAATCAATCACTATTTAGATTTGTTGGAGCTCCCCTATGTCCCAGGGCATTCTGTCCTGAGAGCTGGAGCTACAGCAAGCATGCTGCAGCAGAAAGTCATCAATCACATCTCCTGACATTCTAACAGTGCCTGTGCTTGTAACTCCTAAGTGAACCAAACAAGGTACTGCACTCCTGTTTTCACCATGCTAACTCGGGTCCTGTGTCCTGCTGAGTGATCACAAGGCTCAATGACCCTAAAGACTTGAAACAATCACAAGGCTTAAAGATTCTAATAACTTGGAGATTGTTCCCACAGGACCCAAGAATGCCTGTATTGTCCCAAAGATGCCTGCCATGGGAACTGTTTAGACTGTGTTGGGTCCTTTTTGTGATTTTCATGTTTAAAAACTCTACCCCTGCCACAAGCCCTCCTTCTCAGGAAAAGTTCAGTTTGCAAACCTGTTTCCTCACTTTTAAGTTAAACCTCTTTTTGGTTCCTTACTCTTTTGTCTCTAGCCTGTTTTGTGTGACTCTGGCTACTTAGAGGTTAGAGACTGGTTCAGGTCCAGTTGACACTTTTATTGACCCACAGATTCTTCCTGAAGCAAAGGACCATCTTTTTTAACATCAGTAGCCTTTTGGTGATGCTATATGATTTTGAGTCATAGAATGCCACATTCTCCAAAGAATTAAATTTGAGAATTAACATAAAGACATTGGAGACCAACATGGTGAGTATGAGTACATGTGTGGTATGGGCTACATAATATCGAAGATTTGAGCAGAAGTCACTGAAAGGATATCATCGGAGAGATGTATGATTGAAAAGAAACTGGGTTGGCTATATAATGAAAGTTAGTGACAATCAGTGAAGTATACGGTATCTACATGATGTCAAGAGATCTAGAAGAAGCCTGTAACACATTGTGTGGGCCTCCTGTGGGGGACTTATGGAAAGAAAAGAGGGAAGGGAACACATGTTTATTAAACATCTCTTCTGTGTCAGGCACTGTGCTAAGTGCTTTGCAAATATCTCATTCAGTCCTCAAAATAGCCTTGTGAGGCAGGTGCTATTATTATCCCCATCTTACAATTAAGGAAATGGAGTCAGTTAGTGGTTAAGTGACTCACCCAAAGTCACACAACTAGTAAGTGTCTGAGGCCAGACATGAATTCATGACATCTTGACTCTGGTCCCAGCTCTCTATCCACTGTGCCACCTAGAAAGTAGACAGGAGTCACCCAGGAAAAGAAGATATGGATGGTTGGCACTATTCACTGCTGAAGGGAGCACATTCATTGATGGGATGACAAAGCATCAAGGTAAGGAGTAATTGGGAGCCACTGAGATGTCTGAGCATGATGAGTAACATGATCAGATCTGTACATTATGGAAATTAATTTGGCAAATGCAAGAAGGATAAATTATAAGGGAGAAATATAGGAGGCAGAGAAACCCATCACAACATAATTACAAACCTCTAATGTTATAGCCCAGACAGGACATAATGAGGTCTTGAAATATGATGTGTCAGAGTGAGTGAAAAGGAAGGACAGGTTCCAGAGATGCTATGAAGTTAGAATTCACTGGATTTGGCAGATTATTGACTGTAGAATGTAATAAAGAAGAGCAAAACATAATTCCTAGATTAAAATCTTGGGTGATTGAGAAGATGAAAATGTCATCCACAAAAATGGAGAAGGTAGGAGGAGAGGCAGGTTTAATGGAAGAAAATAATGAGTTCACTTTTGGAAGTGCTGGGGCTGGCAGAACAATGGACACCAAAAACAAGATAACATCTGACAGATTTTTCCATGACAAGAAGTCTAAAAACTCTGGTCCTTTGAGATCTTCTGTCTACCATGATAATTAGAGTCCCTAGCATTAGCAGATGTTGTAATATCTGAAATTATTATTATCCTAAATATCAGGCACTTGGAGAACACTTTAGGGTTTACAGAATGCTTTCTATATCGTTTCCCATTTGTTAGGTAGAGCTTCTTTGTTAGAAGCTCGGGCTATTTTACTTTCTGAATGAAGGTAACAAGCCTGTGTGAGGGAATAAGAAACAGCTGGCAGAGACACAGTACTGTTGCTTGTCTCCTCTTTATAAGACAGGTCAAAGACACAAGAGAGAATGCTGAGAAGTAACAGGGAGGCCTAGGTGCCAGATGGCAGGAAAGCTATGAGAACAGATTCAGCACCTCTGAAGCAGATGGTAGAAGAGACGATTTATTTTGGGAGCACATAAGAGCTACTTGAGGACATTCAATGCTCATAGTGGGTAGTGGAAGGGTGCTAATGAGGTATTTAACACCTTTACTCCAAAAAATGGTGCAGTATAAAATGCAGTAAAGCAGTAAAAATAGTGGAAATAGTGGAAGCTCTAAGACTGGAAAAATATAATAAGCTGATATGGGCAGAGCCTAACTCAAGTCTGTTTAGTACAGTTCAGGTTCCATATTGGACTGACAAGAGACACTCACTAGAAACATACTAGAGACCATCTAGAATTTAAGGAATTGAAGCCTCCTTAACAATAACCCAGAAAGGATAGTCGGAGAGAATACAACATTAATTCAGCAGGGTGCAGCTTCCCTGCCTTCACATTTGTCTTGGCAGCATACTCCTTAGAAGTGTGGATCCAACTAGAGAAGCTTCTAATTCTTTGTATACTGGGCATTTATATATAGGCAACCAGGAAGCTATGTCAGTGGTTTGAGGCATAGTTCATTGGACCAATAAAGTCTCCTGGACAGTTTCATCATCTTTAGGCAAAGACCTACTTACATGTCAGAGATCCAAGTAGATATTACTCCTACCAAATCTCACTTCTTTGGGGCATCCTATGAGTCTTCTGGAACAGAGGTATCAAACATGGTGTTTACTGCATGCAACTCATGATGTTTCCAAGAGCAACCCGAACCACATTAAAATGTGATTGGGAAATATTTAGCAAAATAAATAAATATACAATAAAACATAGGCAATATTACTTAGTGGTTTTCTATGTCAGTATGTAGCTTGAAGGTATCCTTTTATAAACCCCCATTTCTATTGGAGTTTGACACTACCATTCTAGAGGACCTTCTATCAATTAAATATCCTTAGGGCAATTACTAGAAAATCCTGATCTCTCTGATGTAAGAAATACTGAGTAGGCAGAGCTGGAGATGGAGCTTGGTGAAAGTGAAAGAAAAACAATATCAAACAATGTAATAGCCTCAAAAGTGACCAAATATGAAGGAGAATGAAAATCTTCAGGACTGAGTCCTACATCTTAATCCTTGAAATGTGGGTTTGTAATTCACAATGAATACCCTGATATAAACAGTAATAGTTAACAGAATAAACACCAGGAACATTAGGGTAGTAGCCCAGTTGAAAACACTTCTGTTACAATCTCAGTCCTCAACACAGCTCAGGGCTGTCCATAGTGTGGTAGCTAAGAAGACATTAAACTTACATATAGCCTATCTTCAGGACTGAGTCAATATTGAAACTCATCTTGTACCATCATACCTTCAGCATTTATTGGAAGACTACTGAGAACTTGATGCTCCCTGGGAGTTCATTAATTTAATTCAGCAAATATTTATTAAATAACTACTATGTACAAAGAACTGCTAGGTCCTAGGATGACCCAAAGAGAAAACTTTATAGAGAAAACTCAGTACCTATCTGCACAGAGCTTAGTTTAGTAGAGGCACAAAGAAGAGGGAGTAATAGCCCACTTCATCCCCGGGGGTTGGATCTCTAGTCCTCCTGATCTATATCTGGCCACTGGACCCAGATGGGATCAGAGGAGAAAGTGGGGCTGGTGACCTTGCACAGCCCTCCCTCACTTAAATCCAATTCACTTGCAAGTCACACATCACCTTCCTGATGTCATGATCCTCTTTGAGAACAGAGGACAAAAAACAACAGAGACAGTTTCGCCTATAGTTGTTAGAAAGCAAGGTATTTCCCAACCATTCCATTTGGATTTGGAACTGCCCATTCCAGTTCACTGCCACTTGGTCTGTGCTACTGCCTTGTCCATAGTGGCTGAGGCCTGCTCTGCTGTCCAATCTTTTGGAGCCTGCACCATTTCCTACTCTGTTACTACTCGGGCCCATATCATTTCCTACTACCCAGCCATTGAGTCCTTGATGCTGCTCACTTCTACCTACCAGACTGCTGCCATGGGTGCTATCACTGGTTCCTTTCCCAGAGCCTTAGAACTACTTTTAATACCACATGTCTCTCTGCTGGAGTTTAGGTATTAACATGATCAGTGTTGGTACTGCCTTCTTCCTGCTGCTGCTACACCCCTTTCATAGGGCCCAGATATGTTCAAATTCTGCAGCAGATATTTAGTAGCTGAAGGACTGAACAATTTTCTTAACCTCTAAGTGCCTCAGTTTCTTCACCAATATATTTTTGAGGTTATTAAATGATACATATTTAAAGTGCTTTGTAAACCTTAAAGTGCTTTATAAACTCTAGCTATTATTAATATTAATGGCTCCCTTATTGATTTTTTATTTGTTTCCTGTGAATCTCTGTGTAACTCAACTACTATTCTTTATCTGAAGCTACTCCTTACAGTATCTAACTTTGGGTATTCTCCTTTTTCTATACTTTTTTTTAATTTAAAAATCTTTTGGATTAGATTTACAATATATCTAGCAAGTGCATCCTCACTGGTCTTTGTTAGAAGTACTGCATCTCTAACATTGATTCTATTAATTCTATATTGTAAGCCATGACCCAGAAAGCCAAATCCCATTCTTAGACATCACCTTCTTACCTACTTGTTCACATCTCAAATTATTTTTTTCTCTTCTGAATTCCTTGACTTAAATAAGCAATACTGAGGAAAACAAAACCCTGTGCTCCCAAGTTCATCAACTTATTGCTCAAAGCTTCATAATCATTCACAATACTTTTAAAATTCTTACAATAGTATCATTTGTGCCCACATGAGTTATCAAAAATATGCAGTTGTCATCTATTTCAGTAAGTCTTGGAAAGTTCTGTGTTATGCCTTAGGTACATACACAACCCAGGAAGACAACTGACTTCCCTATTACTGTTGCCAGGTCTACAAATAGTTGCCTCAGTGTCCCTATGTGGGGAATCACCAACTACTACTACTACTTTTTCTCCTCCTCCTCCTCCTCCTCCTCCTCCTCCTCCTCCTCCTCCTCCTGCTGCTCCTCTTCTTCCTTTGCCTGTTCTTATGCTGACACCCATAACAGTATCTACTGCCAGTTATTGTCACTGACTGGTCTAGCACATAGATGGGGTCAGGAACTTTATAAGAGATGGTATTGGGGAGCATTCACTATTGGTGCCAGGGTTATAGGGTCCACTCTCATGTGATCTCTCACCTATCCATCACTGGAAGTGTGTGTGTGTGTGTGTGTGTGTGTGTGTGTATGTGTGTGTGTGTATGGGGGGGAAGGGGGGGAGAGAAATTATATGCTACATATTCTGGAGCAAGAGTAGAAATAGTACCTCATGTTAAACTGATGCAACCCAATGCTGAGGGGATGATGGGGAAGAATAAACAATGAAAGATTTGGGATTTTCTACATCATTTTAAAGTACCAAGTCCTCCAGAACTGAGCTAAATATGCAGCCTGAGGTCCTGCAAATCCACTGGGCAAGATTTACAAGGTCAAGAAAGTCAAGAGATTCAGTAGGAGCTTATTTTCAGAGTTCTAGGAATTCAGGCTTTCAGGGTTAAAAAGTCCAGGTGACAGGGCCGTAGAAGGTTTAGTAGAGATTTTAATAGTAGTTTAGAGTTGAAGAGGACTTTAGAAGCCCTCTGGACCAGGTTTTCACTCAATATAGCAACCCTTTCTTCAGCATCACTGAAAGATAATTAACTATCCTCTATTTGAACATTTTCTTTGCTAGAATATTCTTTACATTCAGATGACTCAGAGAGAACTGAGTTTTCCTGGTTATGAATAAAGATTCCTTTATTATTTCAGGTCTAGATCAACAGAACCCAGTTCGGAGAACCAAGCCAAGAGGTGCCATCTGTATTTTCTCAAAATGTGACTGTACCTGTAGACATTACTGTTTTCAATTGTTTGTGAACTTCCTTAATCAGCTTCCTGATTATCTTTTCCACATGATCTTTTCCTTTAATCTTTTCCACATGTACATCTGGCTTATTCTAAAATCCTCATCTTTCTTGCACTCTCTTCAGCCAACACTGCCAAGTACCATCTTCTCCTTGATTCTCTCTTGTCTCTAGATTTTTGTCATACTGCTCTCTCTCGGTTCTCTTTCTACATGTTTGACCACTCCTTAACAGTCTCCTTTGATGGATCTTCATCTAATCATACCCTGCTAATATCCCCCCAAATTCTGCCCTATTCCCTCTTCTCTTTACCCTCTATATCCTTTTACTTGTTCATCTCACCAACCCCAATGTATTAAACTACAATGTCTGTGCAGATGGTTCTCTAGTCTATTTGGCTAGCACTAACCTCCCTCTAAACTTCAGTATCACATTTCCAGCTGTCTGTCAGACATTTTGAACTGGATGTTGCATAGACAGCTTAATTTGACATGTCTCAAACTGTACTCATTATGTTCCCTCACACACGTACATGTGGCAGCTCGCACACACATGCCCACACACAGGAAAAAAAATGCAAACTCTCCTCTTTCTAAATTCCTTATTATTGTCAATGGTGCCAATTATTCTCCTAATCACCCAGGCTTGATATTTTGGTGACATCTTCAACTATTCATTCTCTCTTCCCCACAACCCCCCATACCCAATCATTTGCCAAGTTTTGTCAATTATACCTTCCTCACATCTCTTGTATATGTCTCCACTATCAGAATGAGAACTCCTTGAAAGCAGGAACTATTTTTTAACCTTTCTCTTAGCATAGATCGTGGCACAAAGTAAGTGATTAATAAAAGCCTTTGATCTGACTTCAGTCCTTTTTCTTAATCTTTTCTCATTACCACATTCTAGTTCCAAGGAAGAAGTAGTTCTATTTTTCCTGAATTTCATATAATTTCCTTTTACTTCTCCTATACTTTTGTGACTTACATTATAAATTTAGTTCAACAAACATTTATTAAGTGACTACTATGTGCAAAGAAATGTGCTACATACTAAGGATGATAAAACTCCATCTCTATCCTCACAGAGCTTACTCTAATAAGAGATAATATATAGATAAATATCCAAAATAAAATATTAAGTAGGGGCTGCGAAGAATGGTCATTTGTCTTATGTTTTCTACTACATTGTAAATTTATCATAAGATCTTGAACCTAACAGGCATTTATCAAATTTGAAAAGAATTTAATTTAGTTTAGCTATTAGTTTAAGTGGTATTAGACTCCTTTCTCTCTTTTTCTGGCCTGATTTCCTGGCATCTGACATTGTTTTGACTTTTTTTTCCTTTCTTGTTTGCTGTAGCATCTTATAATCAACCCCTCTCACCTTACCTAGTTTGTAAACTCAGCTAAAAGACCTTGGGTCCCCAGTATGAGACAGCTCTCTACTGTCCCTGAAGCTTACAGTCTTTCAGTAAACACCTGTAGTTTTGGAAGTCAAAAGGATATGGAGTAGAACAATAAACTCAATGTAAAAATTGTATGGTAAAGGAGAATGCAGCCAGAAAACTCTGTGCTGTGAACCTGTCAGACTGTATCCATATGAACTATATCAGGTCAGGCTGATGAAGCAAAAGCAGATTAAAGAACTATCTCTTACTTAGATCTTTAAATAAACCCCTCATTCTGACCTTTAGCCCCAGTACAATGTCAGGTCCCTTTTCTTCCTTACAACTAAGGCAGACTTTAGAAATATTATGAATTTTAGAATTAGTTAAATAAAAAGCATTCTTTTCATGAAATAGAAGATGTATATTAGACATTATTTTTGGAGAGTTAATAAGTTGTTTCATAATGATTTCCCACATGTGACTACTTACAAAGCCAAGATATAAATTTTCTTGTCCTATTTATTATCCAGTGTTGATTAAATTTTAATTTTTATATTTGAGTGATTCTGAAGCTCAATATTTATGAATGCCTTTTCACGTAGGTAAAAACATAGTTGGATTTGGGCAAATAAGTTTGGTCAAGATGTATACATTTTTTGCCTTCAGCTTTTTTTAAAGATTGAAAAATTTTTTGCTAAGGCATGTCCCTGCGTGAGCACATGCGCATGCACACACATGCACGCACATATACACACATGCCTTTTTTCAAGTGATTCCACTGAGAAAAAACTCCAGTATCAAAATGACAAGAGAAAACGTATTTCAAAAATGTCAAACTAAAGTAGAGATATGTCATGGGAGGAGAGGGAAAAATGACATGTAATATGAAGTCAAATCTGTTTTCTTTTTCCAACTTAAGAACTATGGTCCATAAAACACACTCTTGCTGAATGGAAAATAAATGCCTGGTTTGGTTTAATTTTAGAGAGATGGTACAGTGTTCTTTTTATTGCTAGTCTTACTGGAATGATGACTTTAGGCAAGTCACAATGTCTCTGAGCCTATTTCCTCATATATCAAATGAAAATGATAATCACTGTATTATTTGCCCCTGAGGCTCGTTGTGAGGAATGAATAGTATAAACATTAAAGCATAACAGAAATGTCAGTTTATTATTGCTAATTTGTATTTCTTTTTATTTTAGAAGAAGGGCTCAGTGTTCCACTTGATCTGGTATTTTGTCACATTAATGATTGAAACAAAATAGGACAAAATAATTAAGAACAAATGTATTTGGATGACAGTACTCACTACTTTCTTATAGTCATCTCAACCCAAGTGCTCTCTCACTTACAGAAGATTACCTGGACTCTACTTCTCCAAAATCGAGACCATACAACAGAAGTTTCCTTAATTCACTTCCTTCACTTTTTGCAATGCCATGGCCTCTCTCCTTTCTCTCTTCCTTCCTTCCTTCCTTGTCCCAGAAAAAGAAAACATCTCCAAAAGAAGATTAATCCTTTTACTAGAGGTGACAATCATGAGATAAAGAAATTAAAGACATAAATACTGGCAAAAAGGAGACAAAATGATCTATTTACTTATGGTATATTGTTTAACTTAGAAAACCCAGAGAACTAGCAAAGAAATTGAGACAATAGCTTCAGTAAAATAATAGGAAAAAAATTAATTCACAAAATAATCAGTCTTTCTATACAGCAATAACAAAATCCAAGAGGAGAAAGTAGTTATGGAAAGACATTCGAAAGAAATACAAAGTGCATGAAATATCTGGGAGCCATCTATCATGGCACACTAAAGATATATTTTTAGAAAATTAAGACATTCCTTAAAGAAATAAATGATTATTTAAATAATTGAAGGAATGTTCATTTCTTGCCATTGAGCCTTATATAACAAATAAGATAGTACTGCTTACATTGACAGATTTGGTGCTGGACCATTCAACTTACCAGGTGGGTACTTTTTAGAGCTTGTCAAATAATAACAAAATTCATTTAGAGAAAAAAATATCTAGAATTTTAAGGGAAATTATGAAAAATGAATATGAAAAGGGGGCAGGAAATAGCACTACAAGAAGGCAAATTATATTATGAAATGATATTCATTAAAAAATAGAAAAGTGTAGCACCAATGTGATACTCATAGCAGCTGTGGCTGCTATGAATATGCCAGCATAGTTCTGAATTGCAAAATATATCAGACTGTCTTCATTGAAGGCAAAGCCAAAACATTTATTCAAACACCAGAAAGCCAGATCCATCATAGCAACAAAGAAATCTATACACATTATCAATGCAGGGGGCACCACCATCTCCAAGCCTTCCCTCTGTTAGGGCCTTCCTACAACACAACTCCCTTAAGCAAAATCCCTCCCTCTCTCACTCGTGCTAGCAGCTTGTATCAGTAAGGCAAGATTCACAATATCGATGGTGACCATGAATATGCCTTTATAGTTCAGAATTACAAAATATAAAAGACTCTTTATATAAAAGGCAGAAGTAAAACATTTATTCAGACACCTGAGGATAAAATCCCCAAACCAATAATTCCAATTCTACATAGCAACAATTGTATCTCAAAACCAGTAAGTCCACTTCAATGTAACAGCAAGGAAATTAAAACACAAGATCAGAGCAAGGAACCAAGCCATCCTGTAACCTTCCTTTCTGCTAGGGCCTTCCCGTAAACACTCACTCATGAATCCTAACTGTCTGCTTGACTGAGTCCTCTCCTCCCTCAGTTTTGAAAGCCCTTGCTGTTGTCAGAGCCCTTTTAGTTCTCTTTCTGTCTCTCTGTCTTTTCCAGTTCTCTCTTCTTCTGTCAGTTCCGTCTTTTTCGTAGCTCTCCCTAGTCTGAGCTTAATGGCTACTCACAGTGTTTATATACCCAGTGTAGGCCCGGGGCTTAATACCTAGTACCAAAAAGGTATGGGCCTGGGGCTTAGCACCTACTTAGCAAATGGGCCTTCCTACAAACAGGCCTCTCCTAATCAAGCTTCCCTTAACTAGCCCCACCTGAGGTCTATTAAAGGGGCAAGGAGGATCTTTGATCACATTAGCACTACACAGCTGCTCCGTGTCTCTCTTCCAGCTCTGACTGCTCCACTCTTCCTGCTCCACCCCTTCCTTCTCCACCCCTTTGGCAAGCTTCTCCCACCACAGGCTCCATGTGACTCAGATTTCCATGTGACTCAGACTCATGTGACTCAGACAGGTCACATCCTATGGATAGGAAAATCTTGAAATTGTATTAACATTACAATGGATCAGTAGAATAATTAAAAGAGAAGGAAAAATCAGAAACTTTCAAACTCAATAACACAATGTTTGCCCAAAGAATGTGAATTACTTGATGGGAAATCCCATATTTTTGAAGAATAGGTGGAGAAATTGGAAGGCAGTTTGGCAGAAATTAGGTTTAGGTCAATATCTCACACTAAAGGTATTAAACACACTGCTGCCAGTCTACATGACAACACTCCAAAGCAAAATTTAAATATAAATGGGAGATATTTAACAATATTTACAAAGCACATATATAATATTACACATTAAAATTAAGTCAATATTTGTGGGGCAGGGATCTTGATCATGGATTAGTAGCTCAGTTTCTACTTGAATTTGACACTACCATTTTAAACTACATACCATAAGATGTAAGTGAGTACACAACTAGAATATGAAAGATTACGTGATTAAAAAACTTAAAGAACAAGGTCAGATACCTTTTGTAGTTATTATGACTAGAGATAATTACAAAAGATAAATTGAAAAATCTTGATTACTTGAATTTAAAATATTTTGCAAAAAAAATAATAAGAATAAGAAGGGAAGACCTCAATAGTGAATATATCTTTGCATCAAATAGCTCTAATAAAATAATGAACATAAATATACGATACTAAGAGACATGTCTCAATAAGCGTTCAAAAGTTTTGAAAAAACTCTCAAATTACAAGCTATTAAAAATCATATGAAAGGTTGCTCAGAATCACTTAAAATAAGAGAAATGCAAGAGAAAACAACTCTGAGGTGCCATCACAGACCTCACAGGCTGGCAAAGATCACAAAAGATGAGTATAGTAACTATTGGAGGGCCAGTAAGAAAATAGATAAACTAATACTTGGTGTAGATTTGAATTTGTTCAACTATTCTGGAAAGCAGTATACAATTATGCTTTTAAAAAAAACTAATAGGCCCATACCCTTTGGCACAGAAATTCCTGGTAATGTTATAGACAAAATATTCACAGTCATACTTTAGCAAAAAAAAAACACACAAAATTAACATAGATGTTAATCAAGTGAAGCACATCTATATACATTGTGATACATGATGGGAATGTTATAGTCCAATTAAAATTGATAAACATGAAGAATTCAGAGAATCATAGATAGACAAACTGAGAAAAGTAAGTAAAACAGCAGAGTAAGGCAGAATGAAGAAAACAATATACATGACTGCAAAAATGTAAATTTAAAGAACAAAAGAAATGGTTTCTAAGGTCCCTTGTAATGCTAATGAATCCATGAAGTAAATTGATTATTGTACTATTAGAATGACCAAACAGAAAATTCCTAACAGAAAATTAAAAACTGAACCTCTTCATATTTTGGAGAGGTGTGGGACAATGAGTGTTGAATATTGTGGTTACTTTCAGAAATGATTTCTATGTTGGTTGGTTTTGACAAACTGCTATTTTTTAATGCTCCTCCAATTTGAATCACTGTTCTAAAGATTGGTATTCTGGGTAGAGAAGAGGGAAGAGGCCTATTCAGAAATTAAAACTGTAAAAAGCATAACATTTCACATTCAGATTCTAAGAAATGAAAGGGATCTCAAAGATCATCTACTGCAACTCAAAATTTCCTCTATATTCAATAAGATGATTTCCAGCTTTTACCTGGAATCCTCTAGTGGTTAAACGCTATACTTACTAAGGCAACAGTTCCACTTTTGACTAGATCAAGCTACTAGGAAATTTTTTTCTCCTATAAACCAAGTCTAAATTTACCTCTCTATGATGTATACCTATTGCATCTAGTTCTACACTTTGGGTTTAAGCAAAATAAATCTAATCCACTTCTTACACTTAAAAATAGATGTTGCTTTGAAGTCTTCTCTTCTGAAGCCTATATATCCCCAGTTCTTTCTCTTTTTTATTTATTTTTTTTATTTTATTTAATTTATTTAATATATTTAGTTTTCAGCATTGATTTTCACAAGAGTTGGAATTACAAATTTTCTCCCCATTTCTACCCTCCCGCCCACCTCCAAGATGACGTATATCCTGGTTGCCCTGTTCCCCACTCAGCCCTCCCTTCTGTCACCCCATTCCCCTCTCATCCCCTTTTCCCTTCCTTTCTGGTAGGGCAAGATAAATTTCTACACCCCATTGCCTGTGTACTGTATCTTATTTCCTAGTTGCATGCAAAAACTTTTTTTTTGTTTTTGAACATCTGTTTTTAAAACTTTGAGTTCCAAATTCTCTCTTCTCTTCCCTCCCCACCCACCCTCCCTAAGAAGGCAAGCAAGTCAACATAGGCCATGTGTGTATCATTATGTAAAACCCTTCCACAATACTCATGTTGTGAAAGATTAACTATGTTTTGCTTCTTCCTAACCTATCCGTCTTTATTGAATGTTCTCCCTTGACCCTGTCCCTTTTCGAAAGCATTTGTTTTTGATTACCTCCTCCCCCTATCTGCCCTCCCTTCTATCGTCCCCCCTTTTTATCTTCTTCCTCCTTCTTTCCTGTGGGGTAAGATACCCAATTGAGTGTGTGTGGTATTGCCTCCTCAGGTCAAATCCGATGAGAGCAAGATTTATTCATTCTTCCTCACCTGCCTCCGCTTCCCTTCCTACAGAACCGCTTTTTCTTGCCACTTTTATGAGAGATAATTTACCCCATTCTATCTCTCCTTTTCTCCCTCTCTCAATATATTCCTCTCTTATCCATCAATTTGATTTTATTTTTTTAGATATCATCCCTTCATATTCAACTCACCCTGTGCCCTCTGTCTATATATATATACACCTACATGTATACATACCTAGACACACACATATGTATATATATACATATACATATATATGCATATTCCTTTCAGCTACTATGATACTGAGGTCCCATGAATCATACACATCATCTTACCATGTAGGAATGTAAACAAAACAGTTCAACTTTAGTAAGTCCCTTACGATTTCTCTTTCTTGTTATATCTTCATGCTTCTCTTGATTCTTGTGTTTGAAAGTCAAGTTTTCTAATCAGCTCTGGTCTTTTCACTGAGAAAGCTTGAAAGTCCTCTATTTTGTTGAAAATCCATATTTTGCATTGGAGCATGATACTCATTTTGGTGGGCAGGTGATTCTTGGTTTTAATCCTAGCTCCATAGACCTCTGGAATATCATATTCCAAGCCCTTCGATCCCTCAATGTGGAAGCTAAAAGATCCTGTGTTATCCTGATTGTTTTTCCACAATAGTCAAATTGTTTCTTTCTGGCTGCTTCCAGTATTTTCTCCTTGACCTGGGAGCTCTGGAATTTGGCAGCAATATTCCTAGGAGTTTTCTTTTTGGGATCTTTTTGAGGAAGCAATCTGTGGATTCTTTCAATTTCTATTTTGTCCTCTGGCTCTAGAATGTCAGGGCAGTTGTCCTTGACAATTTCTTGAAAGATGATATCTAGGCTCATTTTTTGATCATGGCTTTCAGGTAGTCCAATAACTTTTAAATTCTCTCTCCTGGATCTATTTTCCAGGTCAGTGGTTTTTCCTATGAGATATTTCACATCGTCTTCCACTTTTTCATTCCTTTGGTTCTGTTTTATAATATCTTGATTTCTCATCAAGTCACTAGCTTCCACTTGCTTCAATCTAATTTTTAAGACTATTTTTTCAATGGTCTTTTGGACCTCCTTTTCCATTTGGCTGATTCTGCCTTTCAAGGCATTCTTCTCCTCCTTGGCTTTTTGGGGCTCTTTTGCCATTTGAGTTAGTCTATTTTTTAAGGTGTTGTTTTCTTCAATATTTTTTTCAGTATTTTTTGGGGTCTCCTTTAGCAAGTCATTGACTTGTTTTTCATGGTTTTCTCGCATCCTTCTCATTTCTCTTCCCAATTTTTCCTCTACTTCTCTAACTTGCTTTTCCAAATCCTTTTTGAGCTCTTCCGTGGCCTGAGACCAGTTCATGTTTTTCTTGGAGGCTTTTGTTGTAGGCTCTTTGACTTTGTTAACTTCTGTCTGTATGTTTTGGACTTCTTTGTCACCAAAGAAAGATCCCAAAGTCTGAGACTGAATCTGGGTGCGTTTTTGCTGCCTGCCCATGGTCCCAACCAACTTACTTGACCCTTGAGTTTATCAGTGGGGTATGACTGCTTGTAGAGTGAAGATTACTATGTTTCAAGCTTGGGGGGATGCGCTGTTGATTTCAGAGCTATTACAGCCAGCTTTTCCACACCAGCACTCCTCCTTCCCCAAGAACCCCCAATCCGGACTGGACTTAGATCTTCAGCAGGCTCTTTACTCCTGCTCTGATCCGCCACTTAATTCCTCTCACCAGGTGGGCCTGGGGCCAGAAGCAACTACAGCTATAGTTCTGTAGCTGCCCCACCTCTGCTGCCCCCGGGGTGGTGGTTGAACCTCGAACTCCTTCCACTCCCCTCAGCTTTTGCCACTAACCTTCTATGTTGTCTTTGGTGTTTGTGGGTTGAGAAGTCTGGTAACTGCTGCAGCTCACTGATTCAGGGCACTAGGGCTTGTTTCACCCGGCTCCTGGTCTGGTTGGTCCTGCCACCGCCCACGCTGAGCTCCGCTCCCCTCCGCTCCCAGCTCGGTGTGCGATAGACCTCACCCAGAGACCATCCAGGTTGTCCTGGGCTGAAGCCCTGCCTCCCTCTGCTATTTTGTGGGTTCTGCAGTTCTAAAATTTGTTCAGAGCCATTTTTTATAGGAGGAACCTGGTAGGGAGCTCATGCAAGTCCCTGCTTTCCGGCCACCATCATTTCATAGCATTTTGAAGCTTACAAAGCATTTTACAAATATTCTCTCGTTTATCCTCTCAACAATTCTGGGATACAGGTGCAATTATTGTACCCATTTTACAGAATAGGAAACTGAGACATATTGGGTGATAACTGTATATTAGGCTTGGGCCCTTATACAAAATAGAATAATTTAGTATAGAGTAAACATGTTTGCTAATTATTTCTTTTTACAACAATTGGAACTGTTATTAAAATGTATAAGTGCGACAACATTAAGAACAATATTTTTAAAGGGGAACATTTATAAAACATGTGTGAATTTTCTATTTTCAAGTTTTAAAAAATTCTGAATTTTATACATTTTTTGCGTTTTTTTTAATTTAAATTTATTTATTTAACATATTTGGTTTTCAGCATTGATTTTCACAACAGTTTGAATTACTAATTTTCTCCCCATTTCTACCCTCCCCCCCACTCCAAGATGGCATATATTCTGGTTGCCCTGTTCCCCAGTCAGCCCTCCCCTCTATCACTCCCCTCCCCTCTCATCTCCTTTACCCTTCCTTTCTTGTAGGGCAAGATAAATTTCTATGCCCCATTGCCTGTGTATCTTATTTTTTAGTTGCATGCAAAAACTTTTTTTTTTGAACATCTGATTTTAAAACTTTGAGTTCCAAATTCTCTCCCCTCTTCCCTTCCCACCCACCCACCCTAAGAAGTCGAGCAATTCATCCTAGGCCACACATGTATCATTATGTATAACCCTTCCACAATACTCATGTTGTGAAAGGCTAACTACATTTTGCTCCTTCCCAACCCATCCCGCTTTATTGAATTTTCTCCCTTGACCCTGTCCCCTTTCCAAAGTGTTTGTTTTGATTACCTCCACCCCCATCTGCCCTCCCCTCCATCATCCCCCCCCCTTTTTATTTTTTTTTATCTTCCTCCCTCTTCTTTCCTGTGGGGTAAGATACCCAACTGAGTATGTATGGTACTCCCTCCCCAGGCCAAATCTGATGAGAGCAAGGTTCACTCACTCCCCCCTCACCTGCCCTCTCCCCTCCTCCCACAAAACTGCTTCCTCTTGCCACCTTTATGCCAGATAATCCACCCCGTTCTATCTCTCCCTATCTCCCTCTCTCAGTATGTTGCTCTCTCATCACTTAATTTCATTTTATTTCTTTTAGATATCTTCCCTTCATCTTCAACTCACCCTGTGTCTGCTCTCTCTCTTTTACATATATATATATATATATATATATATACACACATACATATATAAACACATATATACACATACATATACACATAGATATATACATACATACACATTCACTTATATATATACATAAACATATATATTTTTATTTATATATATATATATATATGCATATTCCCTTCAACTACCCTAATACTGAGGTCTCATGAATCATACACATCATCTTTCCATGTAGGAATGTAAACAAAATAGTTCAACTTTAGTAAGTCCCTTGCAATTTCCGTTTCTTGATTACCTTTTCATGCTTCTCTTGATTCTTGTGTTTGAAAGTCAAATTTTCTATTCAGTTCTGGTCTTTTCACTGAGAAAGCTTGAAAGTCCTCTATTTTATTGAAACTCCATATTTTGCCTTGGAACATGATACTCGGTTTTGCTGGGTAGGTGATTCGAGGTTTTAATCCTAGCTCCATTGACCTCCGGAATATCCCATTCCAAGCCCTTCGATCTCTTAATGTAGAAGCTGCCAGATCTTGGGTTATTCTGATTGGGTTTCCACAGTACTCAAATTGTTTCTTTCTGGCTGCTTCCAGTATTTTCTCCTTGATCTGGGAGCTCTGGAATTTGGCAACAATATTCCTAGGAGATTTCTTTTTGGGATCTATTTGAGGAGGCGATCGATGGATTCTTTCAGTTTCTCTTTTGCCCTGTGGCTCTAGAATATCAGGGCAGTTCTCCTTCATAATTTCTTGAAAGATGGTATCTAGGCTCTTTTTTTGACCATGGCTTTCAGGTAGTCCAATAATTTTTAAATTCTCTCTCCTGGATCTATTTTCCCGCTCAGTGGTTTTTCCAAGGAGATATTTCACATTGTCTTCCATTTTTTCATTCCTTTGGTTCTGTTTTATAATATCCTGATTTCTCATAAAGTCACTAGCTTCCACTTGCTCCAATCTAATTTTTAAAGTAGTATTTTCTTCAGTGGTCTTTTGGACCTCCTTTTCCATTTGGCTAATTGGCATTCTTCTCCTCATTGGCTTTTTGGAGCTCTTTTGCCATTTGAGTTAGTCTGTTTTTTAAGGTGTTGTTTTCTTCAGTGTATTTTTCAGTTTTTTTTGGGTCTCCTTTAGCAAGTCATTGACTTGTTTTTCATGGTTTTCTCGCATCCTTCTCATTTCTCTTCCCAATTTTTCCTCTTCTTCTCTAACTTGCTTTTCCAAATCCTTTTTGAGCTCTTCCATGGATTGAGACCAGTTCATGTTTTTCTTGGAGGCTTTTGTTGTAACCTCTTTGACTTTGTTGACTTCTTGCTGTAAGTTTTTGTCTTCTTTGTCACCAAAGAAAGATTCCAAAGTCTGAGACTGAATCTGAGTGTGTTTTCGCTGCCTGGCCATGTTCCGAGCCAACTTACTTGACCCTTGAGTTTTTCAGCAGGGTATGACTGCTTTTAGCGTAAAGAGTACTTTGTTCCAAGCTTGGGGGGATGCACCGTTTGATTTCAGAGCTATACTATACAGCCAGCTTTGCCACACCAGCACTCCTCCTTCCCCAAGAACCACCAACCCAGACCTGATGCAAATCTTAAGCAGGCTCTGCACTCAGGCTCTGATCCTCCACTTAATTCCTCCCACCAGGTGGGCCTGGGGCCAGAAGCAACTGCAGCTGTAGTTCTTTAGCTGCACCACCCCCGCTGCTCTGGGGTAGTGGCTGAACCGTAAACTCTTTTCACTCTGTGCCCCACAGCTTTTCCCACTGACCTTCTCTGTTTTCTTTGGTGTTTGTGGGTTGAGAAGTCTGGTAACTGCCACAGCTCACTGATTCAGGGTGGTAGGACCTGTTTCGCCTGGCTCCCAGTCTGATTGGTCCTGCTGCTGCCCAGGCTGGGCTCTGCTCCCCTCTAGGCTCCGTGCAAGATAGACCTCACCCAGTGACTATCCAGGCTGTCCTGGGCTGGAGCTCTGCTTCCCTCAGCTATTTCGTGGGTTCTTCAGTTCTTCTCTGTTTTCTTTGGTATTTTTGGGTTGAGAAGTCTGGCAGCTGCCACAGCTCACTGATTCAGAGTGCTAGGGGCTGCTCCACCCAGCTCCTAGTCTGGTTGGTCCGCTAGGCCCACGCTGAGCTCTGCTCCCCTCTGGGTTCCATTCCCCTCAGCTCTGTGCATGATAGACCTCATCCAGTGACCATCTGGCCTGTCCTGGGCTGGATCCCTGCTTCCCTCTGCTATTTTGTGGGTTCTGCAGTTCTAGAATTTGTTCAGAGCCATTTTTATAGGTTTTTGGAGGGACCTGGCAGGGAGCTCATGGAAGCCCCTGCTTTCTAGTCGCCATCTTGGCTCCGCCCCCAGCATCCCCAGTTCTTTCAACCAATCTTTGTATGACACATTCTTAACACCTTTCTTCATTCTACTCAAACTCCTCTATATACTCTCCAACTTAATAATATCACTCCTAAAATGTGGCACCCAGACCTGAACCTGGTATTTCAACTGTGGTCTAAGCAGGAAAGAAGCTATCAGGACTCTAACTCCATAGTCCAGACTCTATGACTCTAAGTACATCCAACCTATGATCATTTTACCTTTTTTGATGGTGACTGCATACTGTTAGAGGTTTGTGGGTACCAAGAAAGATGGCTGAATTATAAGAACCAATACAGTTGAACTCTCCACAAAACTCCAATCAGATTTAGAAAATGTACCAGACTAAATCCTGGTAGGGGAACTCAGAAAAAGTCACAGTGAATCCTCTGTCCAGTTCAGGTCAGCATAGGGAGACAGAAAGAGAGGTTTGTAGATACTGGAAACAGATTGAGGCAAGAACTTGCATAGCACTGAAATTCCCTGGCAGAGACTGTGCACCAAGGGAGTCCCAGACCAGTACTAGGACATCCTGACCCCATACTGGGGTGCTGCAGTGGGGAGACAACCAACTGTCAGACCTCGTTCCCGGTCCCAGATCCAGAGGTGGACTGGAAGGGGAGCTGTGGTGGGAGTTGTGTTCCTGGATAGGGAGTCCCTGTGCAATGTACTGAAAAAGAAGGAAGTTCAGAAGCCAACAATAGTAGTGTGGCTTAGACCCCAGAAGCAGAGGGTTGAAGTTCCAGAATCTAGCCCAGCCTGCAGACAGGGCAAGAATTGCGAACACAAGGGAACCTGCAGTGAAACACTAGAACTTCTAGTTGGCTTCTAGAGACTAAGAGACTAAGTCCAGCAGCATTCTATCATTGTACAGACCGAAGCAAAGGCAAGGAACTTGCAGAGCTCACACCAGATGGGCACCAAATAGCCTTTGCCCTCGATAGGATCACTTTGGGAGCACTGAAAACTTACAGGTCCCTAGCCTGTCCCTAAAATCTAGAAAAACACCATACAATCTTCCAAGAAAGCAACCAAAATCAGAACTTTTCTCCAGAAGTACCATAGAGAACAACCCTAACATCAAGTCTGAAGTCAGGAAGTAAACTAGAAGAATGGGTTAAAAAAAAAGGATCCCACCATAAACAGATATAATGGTGGCAGAGGTGTTCAAGGCACAAACCAGAAGAAGAGAATAACTCAAAAAAAAAAAAAACTACATGCATTGCCTCAGAGAAAACTGCAACTTGGCAACAAATTCAACTAGAATCCCTGGAAGATATAGAGCAAGACTTAATTTTCTTTTCTTTTTTATTATTTTGTTTTGTTTTATAAATGAATTTAGAGCACTTGAAAAGAAATGAAAGGTGTGAAAGAAAGAATTGCCAAAGAAATTTAACAGTTTGGCCCAAAAGGTACAAAACTTTGCCAAAGCAACAAACTCCTTGAAAGTTAGAATGGACCAAATAAAAGCCAATGACCCCATAAGACAGCAAGAAATATAAAAATAAAATCAAAAGGCTGAAAAAAAATAGAAGGAAATGTAAGGTATAATCCTAACATAACATAGCTTTGACTTGTATTGAACTATCAATCTGCTAGTCCGTCTAAATGTTTTATAGATAAAATGGTCTCCCATATTGTACTTATGAAGTTAATTTCTAAAAATCTAAAATTTAAATCTGTATATTTATTTCTATTTAGCTTCTTCATATTACATTCAGTCAAATAATGTAGCTCATACAGATTTTTTGGATTTCGGCCCTGTGATCTAATAAGCAAGCTATCCTTATTTTCGTGACTTCATCATCATCATCATCATCATCATCATCATCATCATCATAGTATTTTCAGGTTTGAAAATGTTGTGTAAATGATATGTTCATATTATATCTTATATGTGTGTTATATATGTTTTTATATGGACATATACATATATATATATGTAAATTTCATTTGATACTCACAAATCCTTACAGGGGACGATAGTAAAGCTGAGAGAGTTTAAGTGACTCATAGTAAATATTCGAAGTGGGATTTGAGCTCAGGCTTTCCTGAATCTAAGCCCATCATTATCCATTCCACCATATTGCCTCTCTTCTGCTTATCCAATAAACATATAAAACCTTCTAAGTCTGAGATTCTATGATTCTTACACTTCCATTCTTCAAGCCCTCTACGAATACTCCCTTCTCTCTATCACACATTCAGAGAGGAAGAGAGAAAAACACCCCACAATTCTTATGTGTCCAGTAATGGAAAAAGACCTTATTAAATACAATTGAGTGAAAGATAGCATATGGAAAGTGAATTAAGCCAGTTCACCCTATACCTTTAACTCAAAATTGAACTTTTCTGCCAGAGGTTGACCTTTCAAATTCAGAAGTTGTTTGTCTTCTTGCCTTCCTTAAAACTTCCCCAAGTATTTCTAGGTACAAAAATAAGAAACACTAGTCAGGGTAGTTCATAAGTTAAAAAAGAAAAGAAAATGACTCATCATCACATTTTTCTGAAGACTTGGATGATCTATGAAATGCATAACTTATGACTTTGAAAAATGAAGAAGAAAAGTTGGTGATGATTATGTTTTCCAAACATCAAAAGCTACCTCCTGCCTGTGTCCTACAACAAATATCTCCATCCTTTGGTAGGAATTAAGTACAATTTTGTGGGGAAAGGGGAGTTTTTCTCTTCTAATTGCCCTTATGCTAAAATGATGAAAAAAGAGCTATCTTTAAGTAAAAGTACCTGTGACAGCCTCCCAGGGGAAAAAAGGAAATCACTAACAAATTAAGAGAAAAGACCTCCAGTCAATTATTTCTTTCTAATATTGGTGGGTAATAGCTTGGAACTATAGTGCTTGCTTCCAGAATGTTCAGTCTCTCAACAGGGGAGGGGTCAGAGATCCCTAAGGACTTCTCTTTCTCTTTTTCCCTCTGTGTCTCTGTGTCTGTCTCTGTCTGTCTCTCTATTTCTGTCTCTCTGTCTCTGTCTCTCTTCCTTTCTCTCTCTGTCTCTCTCTCTCTCTCTCTCTTTCCCTCTCTCTCTCTTTCTGTCTCTCTGTCTCTGTCTCCCTTTCTCTCTCTCTCTCTCTCTGTCTCCCGCCCTCCCTCTCTCTCTCTCCCTGTCTCTCTTGCCTCTCTCCCACCCTCATTCCCCTCCCTCCTCTCTCTCTCTCTCTCTCTCTCTCTCTCTCTCTCTCCCACACACACACACGCACACACACACACATACTCACATACTTACAATGGAATAAAACTATCACTTTTATTCAGGAGGGATAGTAGGAAAGTCAACTATTATCATTGACCTTTTTATGTTTCAAGGTTGTTGTCATTTTTTAGACATTGTGCTATATAGCCCTTGAGGACTGTTTTTCTCTTTTTTATTTATTTATTTTTGGGGCAGGGCAATTGGGGTTAAGTGATTTGCCCAAGGTCATACAGTAAGGTTGTTGTCATTTTTAAAATTTGCCTTCCACAAAGGTGTTTTAAAGTTTTATGCAAGAATTATTATTTTAATATTGGGAAAGGAAACAACAAAGAAATAAACCTCAACACTGAGCCAGAAATTTTGTAGAAGATCCTAGTGTATAATCATTAAATGGAAATTAAAAAGAAATAGAAAAGGAAGAAAACAAACTTGAATTGGTTCATTTTATATGCCATGTAATCTTATCTATTCCCAATAAAGAAGTGTTAGTGAGCATTAGGCTGGGATGAAAACATGAAAGAAAATCATAAGGTTAGAAAAAATGACTTTGAGAGGTCATCCCATCTGTTATGCCTTCCCAGGAAAATTTTCAAGATAGATAAAAGCACAAACTAACATTCTAATTGACTGATATGGAGGGAGGAGGGATATCTTTACTAAATGAATTTTATGGTTAACCAAGTCTAATGCAAAAATTTATTTTGTTTCAGCCATTATTGAAAATCTTTCTAAATTGTACTAGTTCACAATGTAGTATGCCTTCATTAATAATTTATGCACACAAGATTCAATCCTATATGTGAATGTATCCGTGTATGTATCATATATATAGTAATATAGAGTTGTATAGAGTATTTAATGTGTCAGCCCAGCTCTGATTCTATTGATTTTATTTCACTCATTTTTTATTGATTTTGCAGGGGTTATTTGTATGTTGCATACTTTCTATAACATATATTTATATATGTATGTATGTGTATGCATATCTGTGTCTGTTTGTGTCTATCATATATCTAGTCAATGTGTTAATAATATAACTCTGGTTCTACTGACTTCCTTTTGCTTTGTCCATGTGTGTATGTATGTATAAGTGTGTGTGTATATGTGTATGTAATATGTGTGTGTATACATATATAATTAACACATATGGAGTTATAATTCATGTATAAACCCCAACTCTGATTCTGCTGATTTCCTTTTGCTTCATCTTATATTGGTTTTGCCAGGTTTACTTGTATGCTGTATACTTTTTACAATATACATATATATATATATATATATATACATATATACACATATAAAATCGCGCGTGTATGTGTTTGTGTACAACACACATATAGAGAGAGAGCTATAGTCAGCATGAAAATACAGTTCTGGTTCTATTGATTTCCTTTTGATTTCCCTTAAATTGGTTTTTCCATGTTTATTTGCATGTTACATACTTTTTACACTCTCATGGTATTCAATTACATTACTTTAGGAATAATGTGATATATAGTATCATAAGGATAATAGGAATACTGTGATTTCATTTGATATAAGGAAGTTGCAGATGAAGGAACTCCTTCAGACAATGCAAATTGTCACTTCCTCTATAATTTATGGTCTTGCAGACTTGCCTAGAGCTTTGTGAGATTAAATAATTTGCCCAGGGTTGAATAATCAGCATGTGTCAGAGATGAGATTTGAATCCAGGTCTTCTGGCCCTTCATTCTGACCACTCTATCCATTATGTCATGGCTGCCTCTCAACCGTAATCATGATGTATTCAATTATTCTCCAATTGTTGAAAATGTAGCTTACTTTTTTCTATTACAAATGTGGTAACTATTAAATTATTTTTTGTACAAGTCCCTCCCTCCCTTTACGATGCTTTGGATAAAATCATAGCAATAGAGTCTAAAAGTATGATCAGTTTTATGGTCCTAAAATTAGAGCATAGTGAAATATTAGGGTGAACTGAGTTTTCACAGATCATAGAATTTTGTAGCTGGAGGTACAGTCATTTAGTCTAATATATGCCTAAAAAAGAATTCCCTAATACAATATATTCTACCACGAGTGGTCATTTAGCTTCTGCTTGAAAATCTTTTAAACCAGCTGTCAGTGTTATTAGCCACTCAAATGATCTAGTTTAGTGAAAAGAATATGGGTTCCAGAGAGTCCCACATCCACTCTGGCAGTTTTCACATGCACCCCACTGGAGCAGAAATATAAAGCTATCTATGGCCCCCAGAGAACAATCAACTTTCTTCTTGTGCCTGACCTCTCTATGAGGCACAATGCCTACTTACTGTCAAAGGTTGTGTAGAAGTAGGGGTTAATCCAGTCACAAGTAAGCTTTTAAGCTGGTACATACAGATAAACCTGACTCCTTCCTAAACCTGTTATATTTTAGTAATCTTGGCATAATGGAATAGACACTCCATAGAAAAACAAAAGCATGCTTAGATAAAGATGTATTTATCTCAAGAAAATGAATAGACATCTATTAGAAGTGAAACCTGCTGAGCAGTAGTGCAAATATTTTAGAGAGCAATACAATAAACAGTAACTAATCACACTTCAATACTCCATTGCTAGAATTTTATCTCCAAAACATCAGTATAGGGGCAGCTAGGTGGTGGAGTGAGTAGAGCCCTGGAGTCAGGAAGACCTGAGTTCAAATCCGGCCTCAGATACTTGACAATGTACTAGCTATGTGACCTTGGGCAAGTCACTTAACCCCAATTGCCCTGCCAAACAACCAAAAAAATCAGTATAGAGGAATTATTTTAAGAATGAAATCTTTTAAAACTGTTGCTCTGTAACCCAGAAATTCCATAAACAGCACAGAAGCTGCTTCAAACAAAAGAATTTTTGGAAATGAAGCTTGTGTTCATTTAGTTGTCCTCCTTTGGAGTGTGTAAAAATGTGAACAGTTTCACCTGAATGTTGGACTCACACTTCCAGTAGGACTGGCCATCAACTGCAGATGCAGAAACTCTGGATTCAATAGTCTCATCTCCTCCTGGAACATGGAACTTGTGATCAAATGGGAACTCGAACTTAGGGTAAGTATTGCTTTTCCATATCTTGGATGTGCAGACACTGGCAGGAATCTCTGACTGCTTCTGACCTTACCAAGCTCATTGGAGAACTGCTGCTCTCCCTTCTGTTCCTATTCACTTTCTTTCATGGCCTGCCAGGCAAATACATATTATCCTAAGCAGTAATGGGTTTGTGGGAAGGTAGCAGACAGAATGAGAAAGGTGCTTTGCCTCCCAAGGTAGAAGCATTAATTCTGAAACAGCCTATTCCACTTTTGGAAAGCACTGTTTTTAGAAACTTTTCTCCTCATATCAATCTTTATTTGCCTCTTTGCAGCTTCTACCTATTGCGACAATTCTTCCCGTTGGACGAATCGGGACCAATCTAATTCTTTTTCTGTGTGTCAGCCCTCCAATTACAATTACCATGTCCTCACTTTTTGTTTTGCTATATCTGTTCTTATTCTATTTTATTGGTTTCTTCCATTTTCACATCATCTAAATTTCCCCCTTTATTCCTCCCCACACAGAGAGCCATTCCTTATAACAAAGAAGTATTTTTAGGAAAAAAAGGAAGGGAACAAAAATTCAGAAAAACAAATCAATACAATGAACTATCTGACTATATGCAATATTCCACGTCCATGAAATATTGAACACACATATACACATTTCTGCAGAGGAATTGGGTTGAACATCTTATATCTCTTCTTGGAAACTCAACTTACTGTTGGCAATTTTGCCATATTTATTTTGTGGTAGTTGTGGTTTCTATTTATACTGTTGTAGTAATTGTGTTTATTTTGTTTGGCTCTACTTTACTTGGCATCATTTCATATTAGTTTATCTACGTGTCTCTATATTTATTTTATTCAACATTTCTTTTAGCACGGTGATCTATACCTTGCCACTGGACCCAGATGACTCTGGAAGACAAAGTGACACTGGTGGTTTTGCACAACTTTCCCTCACATAAATCCAATTCACTTACAAGTCATGGCATCACCTTTTCAATGTCATGGTCCCCTTCAAGAACAAAGGACAAACAATAGCACAGTAATATTCCATTACATATGTATGTCACAATTTCTTTAGCCAAATCTTAAACTATGAGCATCCTCTTTTCAGTTCTTTGCTGCCACCAAAAAAAAAATTCTGCTCTAAATATTTTGGTGCATATGGAAGCCTTGTTTTCATCAATGACCATATACCTAATGGAATCTCTGGGTTAAAGGATAGCCCATGCTGATTCTCAAAGGATCATAGGATCATAATCTGGAGTCAAAATGGAAGTTATAAGTCTAGTTTAACTCCCCCATTTCAGAGATGAGAAAATTTAGACCCAAACATATTCAAACATTTGGTGACACAGATAATGGGAATTAAATTCTGGTCCAATTATTCCACGTTTCACACTCTTCCCACTGTACTATTGAGATCTTCTTCAGGCAAAATATTCCTACTTCTTTCAATTAATCCTTCTATGCATGTATTTAAGGATCTTCAGGACCATAGTTGCTGTCCTCTAGATGCTCTCAGCTAGTTAAACTCCTTCTTAAACTGTAGCATCCCAGGCTGGAAAGCAGGGACTTGCCTAGGCCTCTCCCCCAGGACCCTCCAAACACCCATAAGAAATGGCTCTGAACAAATTCTAGAACTGCAGAAGCCATGGAATAGAGGAGGGAAGCAGGGCTCTAGCCCAGGACAGCCTGGATTGTTGCTGGGTAGGGTCTATCACATGGAGCTGGGAGCTGAGCAGAGCAGAGCCCAGCATGGGCTGCACCCAGACCAAACAGCCTGGGAACCTGGTGGAACAGACCCTAGCATCCTGAATTTGTGAGCTGTGGCAGTTACTAGACTTCTCAACCCACAAACACCAAAGACAACAGAGAAGACTAGTGGGAAAAACTATGGGGGACAGAGTGAAAGGAGCTGGCAGTTCAGCCAATGCCCCAGGGGCAGTGGAGGAGGGGCAGCTACAAAACTACGGCTGCATTTGCTTCAGGTCCCAGGCCCACCTGGTGGGAGGAATTAAGTGGTGGATCAGAGCAGGAGTGCAGAGCCTACTTAGATCTGAGTTGCTGTTCCAGTTGGCAGTTCTTGGGGGAGGAGTGCTGGTGTGGCAGAGCTTGCTATGTAGAAATACCTCTGAAAAAAAAAACAGCACAGCCCCTCAAGCTTGGGGCAAAGTACTCTCTACTCTACAAGCAGGCATACCCCAAGAAAAAACTCAAGGGTCCAGTAGTTGGCTGGTAACATGGCAAGGCAGTGAAAATGGACTCAGATTCAAACTCAGACTTGGAATCGTTTTTTTGGAGACAAAGAAGACCAAAACCTACAGCCAGAAGAAGTCAATAAAGTCAAAGAGCCTACAGCAAAAGCCTCCAAGAAAAACATGAACTGGTCTCAGGCCATGGAAGAGCTCAAAAAGGATTTGGAAAAGTAAGTGAGAGAAGTAGAGGAAAAATTGGGAAGAGAAATGAGAGTGATGCAAGAAAACCATGAAAAACAAGTCAATTACTAGCTAAAGGAGACCCAAAAAAGTACTGAAGAAAATAACACCTTAAAAAATAGAGTAACTCAAATAGCAAAAGAACTCCAAAAAGCCAGTGAAGATAAGAATGCCTTGAAAGGCAGAATTACCCACATGGAAAAGGAGGTCCAAAAGACCACTGAAGAAAATACTATCTTAAAAATTAGATTGGAGCAAGTGGAAGCTAGTGACTTGATGAGAAATCAAGATATTATCAAACACAACCAAAGGAATGAAAAAGTGGAAGACAATGTGAAATATCTCATTGGAAAAACCACTGACCTGGAAAATAGATCCAGGAGAGAGAATTTAAAAATTATTGGACTACCTGAAAGCCATGATCAAAAAAAGCCTACATATCATCTTTCAAGAAATTATCAAGGAGAACTGCCCTGATATTCTAGAGCCAGAGGGTAAACTAGAAATTGAAAGAATCCACTGATCACCTCCTGACAAAGATCCAAAAAAGAAAACTCCTAGGAATATTGTCACCAAATTCCAGAGCTCCCAGATCGAGGAGAAAATACTGCAAGCAGCCAGAAAGAAACAATTTGAGTATTGTGGAAACACAATGGGGTTAACACAAGATCTAGCAGCTTATACGTTAAGGGATCAAAGGGCTTGGAATATGATATTCTGGAGGTCAATGGAGCTAGGATTAAAACCAGGAATCATCAGCAAAACTGAATATCATGCTCCAAGGCAAAATACAGATTTTCAACAAAATAGAGGACTTTCAAGCTTTCTCTGTGAAAAGACCAGAGCTGAATAGAAAATTTGACTTTCAAACGCAAGAATCAAAAGAAGCATGAAAAGGTAAACAAGAAAGAGAAATCGTAAGGGACTTACTAAAGTTGAACTGTTTTGTTTACATTCCTACATGGAAAGATGATGTCTATAATTCATGAAGCCTCAGTGTTAGGGTAGCTGAAGGGAATATACAGTTGACTTGAATATGAAGGGATGATGTCTAAAAAAATTAAATTAATGGATGAGAGAGGAATATATTGAGAGAGGGAGAAAAGGAGAGATAGAATGGGGTAAATTATCTTGCATAAAAGTGGCAAGAAAAAGCAGTTCTGTAGGAAGGGAAGAGGGGGCAGGTGAAGGGGAACGAGTGAATCTTGCTCTCATCAGATTTGACCTGAGGAGGGAATACCATACACACTCAACTGGGTATCTTACCCCACAGGAAAAAAGGAGGAAGGAGATAAAAAGGGGGAACAATACAAGGGAGGGCAGATGGGGGAGGAGGTAATCAAAAGCAAACACTTTTGCAAAGGGACAGGGTCAAGGGAGAAAACTGGATAAAGGGGGATAGGATAGAAAGGAGCAAAATATAGTTAGTCTTTCACAACATGAGTATTGTGGAAGGGTTTTGCATAATGATACACATGTGGCATATGTTAAATAGCTTGCCTTCTTCTGGGGGGGGCAGGGAGGGAAGATAATTTGGAACTCAAAGTTTTAAAAGCAGATGTTCGAAAAAAGTTTTTGCATGCAACTAGGAAATAAGATATACAGGCAGTGGGGCATAGAAATCTATCTTGCCCTACAAGAAAGTAAGGGAAAAGGGGATGGGAGGGGAGTGGGGATGACAGAAGGGAGGGCTGACTGGGAAATAGGGCAATCAGAATATATGCCATCTTGGAGTGTGGGGGGAGGGTAGAAATGGGGAGAAAATTTGTAATTCAACCTCTTGTGAAAACCAATGCTGAAAACTAAAAATATTAAATAAATAAATAATGATAAATGCTATAAAAAATTGTAGCATCCCAAACTAAACAACACTCTAATGTGGTAAGTAGGGGAAAGTACAAAAAACCCATCACCTGTTTATTTATGGAATCTGTTCTCCTAATGTAGCTCATTAAATTAGCTTTTCTGGCTTTCACATTCATGGGATCAGAGTTTTAGAACTATAAGACATCTTGCAAAAACCTCTCATTTTATAGATGAAGAAACTAAGGCCCAAAGAGCTGAAGTGATATACTCATGATCACACAAGTAATAAATAAGTGGCAGAGCTAGGCTAGCCACCCAGATATTCTGATAGTCGACTAATATTGGTCATGCAGCCTACTAATATCTCCCTTTTTTCCCAAAGAAACTTTTATCTAACCATGTATTTGCAATCTTGTGCTTGAGAAACTGATTTTTGAACATAATTGTAAGACTATATGTTTATTTTTATTAAATTTCATCTTCTGAAATACAACCTAGTCTTCTAGCTAGGACCCTGAATGTCATTCAGTGTGTTATCCATCCTGTTCCCCTCAGCTTTGTTTCATCTGCACATCCTTGATATGGTTATTGTCTATTCATTTATCTAAATGACTGATAATAAAATGTTAAACAGCACAGGACCAAGCAGGATTGCTTCACTAGTGACCTCTTTCGAAGCTGACAGTGAACCATTAATGGCTACTCTTTGAATCAGGCAAGTATACACACTACAAGTTCTAAATCTACCTAGTGCACTCTTATCAAGTCCTTGTGTCTCCATATTTCCACATGAGACTGGCATGAGATCCTTTATCAAATGCTTTGCTAAAATTGAAGTAAACCAGAGTTTTCCTAATCTACCAATTTAATAACCCTGTTCAAAAAAAAAGTAAATAAGATTAGTCAAGCATGCTGACTCTTTGTAATCACCTAAATGTTCACTAAATATCTAATAATCCGTTCTGGAATCTTCCCAGGAATCAGTCAAACGCTAATCTATGTTATGTAGATACTAGTCTCTTCCATTTTTCAAAAAAAATTGGTGATGTTTAACCTTCTCTAGTTAATTGTACTTCAATTCTCCATGATCTTTTCAAATATTACTAATGGTGGAGGACAACTAGGTGGCATAGTAAGTAGAGCACTGGCCCTGGAGTCAGGAGGAGTTGAGTTCAAATGTGGCCTCAGACACTTGACACACTTGTGTGACCTTGGGCAAGTCACTTAACCCCAATTGCCCTTCCTTCCCCCCCTCCAAAAAATATTACTAATGGTAGCTTAACAATGATACAATTGATCTAGTTCACTTGGACCAGTGACTTGAATTATTAAGGGAAGGAAGATGCTGTCTTATTTCTACTGGGTATCAACTCCCTATTAGCCATAGCCTCATACATTACAGTCTTAGGAAGAAATTTAAATACCACTGAATCCAAACTGTTCACTATATATGTGGAAAACAGGGTCAAGAGAGGATCTCTGGGACATGCTATACAGCTAGCAAGGATTCTGAAGTGAGCATGGCATAATGTAGTGGAAAGAGCAGTCTATTTGAAATTAAACTGTAGGTTCAAATCCCAACTCTATGTGTCCATGCTCAAGTTGTTCAACCCATCTGAGCCCGTTTTTTTTTTAAATCTGTAATCACATTAATATCAGATTCATTGACCTCTAAGGTCTTTTTAAGCTGTAAATCTATGATCCTGTGGATTAAAGACCACCCTCTGCTACCTACCACCTGTATAATCTTAGGAAAGTCACAACATTTCTTGGACTTAGTTTCTTCAACTGTAAAGTAAGGAGACTCAACTCGATGATATATAAGCTCTCTTCCAACTCTAAATTCTATGAATGAATAGTTGAGTAAATCTTAGTTGTGATTAGTTATCATTCACAGTCTAGCAGATGACATTGGAATTCACCCCTCAAAAATGATAGATGTGGCCCCTCATATCTAGCACAGTGGCTACTCAGGCACCACTAGGCTGAAGCCATAGAGTGTAGAATTCATCAATCATTGCCTTTTACTGATCCTCATAGTTTGCCCTGGGTTTACTGCTTTGGAATTGTATATCTCCTTAAGAGGGGGATTAGGCAGCCCAATGCTCCAATACAAGCCCTACCTCAGATTTTTTGAGGAACAACTCTATTTTTGATGCTAGTCTAATGGATCCACCACAGCAAAAGGGGAAGAAGTTAAAAACAAATACCCAGAATACAATATGAATCATCTATGGAGCTCTTTTAATCCCACAAGGCAAAGGAGAGGAAGGAGGGAAGGAATAAGCATTTATTTAGCACCTACAATGGGCCAGGCAGTGTGTTAAGTGCTTTATAAATACCTCATCTGATTGAAAGGGAATGCTAAGCAATCATAGCATCATTACAATCAGTTGAGCGGGTAATATACAAGTCTTACTGGGACATTAGCAACAGGGCTGCTCATTAGCTATTTTACATTTCACCTCCACTAAGTGCAGCCCAATCAATGCCAGATTGAATCTTTTCTCTCTGCGGGCTCATTTTTCTCTCTTAGCTGGTCTGCTACTACCTCTGCTGCTATTGCTGCTGCCACTGCAACTGCTTCTATAGCAGATATTCTTTTACTGGGGGGCCCAGAAAGGGAGACTAGACCAACTGTCTTTCAGTATCTTATAAATCCCTGAATAGAAAAAGAGAAGATAAAAGTAGGGGGCAGCCCCATCTCCAACACAGGCTTGCCAATGAAACCATGTGCTCATGAGCTGGTTCATTTGAGGGAAATACCTTACACACACACACACACACACACACACTTATACACATACCAGCTCTCCAGAACTCAGAGTCACCCTTACACTTTGACTCCAGTAGGAAAGAGGGAGTTGAGTAGGGATTCCCCTTTAGTTTATCCAGAGTTTTGACTCAGCAATCAATTATATGAGTATTTGTGCCCAACACAAAAGGCGTTTCCAAGAAGGTACTACAATAGTATGTGTGCACAGACTACCCGAAGAGGAAATACTATACCTTCATAGACAGATTGATAGATATACACACATATATGACTGAAATGACTGAACAAATTATATGTACATACATAATTTGTACACACACATATATGTATACTTTGTTCAGTTGTTTTAGTCATGTGCAGCTCTTTGTGACCTCATTTGGGATTTTTATGAAAAGATATTGGAGTGGTTGGCCATTTCCTTCTCCAGCTAACTTTACAGATGAGGAAACTGAGGCAAACAGGGTTTAGTGACTTCTCCAGGGTAACTGTGCCACCCAGATTAGATGTGTGTGTGATATTTATGTATATATGCCTATATATGTGTACATGTGTTATGTGCAAGTATATATGCATGTATATGTATATATACATATTACACATACATGTGTGTGTGAAAGAGAGAGAGAACTGGTTTCTAACCCCATTCCACTCTCTCTAAGCCCTTTCTGTGGTCAACATTCCAATCTTTTACTGGACAAAGTTGCTTCATTGGTGGAGTTCTAGCTATCTTCAGTATAAGGTTAGTTTTCTACTAGAAAAATTTTGTTGTCTGACCCTATGTAGACTATTTCAGAAAAATTCTCTTTTGACCACTGTTCTCAGGAGGCCACTTGACAAGCTAGAAAATAAGGCAATAAAATGTATCCTTTAAATTTTCATAGAAGAAGATGACCTGCCTCTGCAAAAGAGAGAAATAAACCTTAATTTTCCAATCTTCTATCTCAGTGTAGGTACTAACGAAGAATAAACACTTATCACATTCAATTTTGTCAGGCTGTTTGAGATTGGCTACACCAAGCAAGAAATTTGTCAACTGTTTGATAATACCTTTCCTGGAGGATAAGAAGAGCTGAAAATGTTTACACTAAATGAGCCCTTTTCCAAAATTCACCCCCGTGCCGAAGTAAAACTCATGTGAGCCTTTTAAATTATTCTAATTCTACTCTTTATTCATGATTTAAAATTTTGAACCATGACAAAGCCATTTGAAAATACTGTCAGAAAGCCTCTTAACAAATATAGTATTTCTCCTTGCTTAGGAGGGCAAGCAAAAAATAAAACAAATTGAAACTGGAGATCATTAAAGAAAGACTTATTGTAGAATTTCTGATCCATGTCACAATCCAAACAACTTTAAAACAATATTAGTAGGGGCTTTTAATGTGAATAGAACATTGTCTTGGCTACTAGGGCTGTGGCCTACATTATAGCTCATTTGTCAAGTTAGAGAATCATAATATAACCCATCTTTAATCTTAAGGAAATCATCCTTTTGTTTTCTACCTGAGAAAATGTTGTATTTGCCATTGTAATTCTAATGGTTCCTCAAGCTTGATCGTTTATCTCATAAACACAGAAGAGAGATCTGTGAACCCATTCGCTATTGACCAGATCAGCTTTGTACAAGACATAATTCTGCCATATGCCCATCCATCATGTTGTTCAGTCATTGCAGTTGTGTCTGACTCTCTGTGACACTATTTTAGAGTTTTCTTGGTGAAGATCCTGGAGTGGTTTGCCATTTCCTTCTCCAGCTCATTTTACAGATGGAGAATTAAAGCAAACAGAGCTAAGTGACTTGCCCAGGGTCAGACAGCTATTAAGTATTTGAGGACAGATTTGAACTCATGAAGTTGACTCTTCTTGATTATAAGCCTAGTACTCTATCCACTGTGCCACCTAGCTGTCTCATTCAACATGATCCTAACCCTAACCTAGTCTTGGAAATGCATGCCATTGCTGACAAGTAAGCTACTTAACACAGTCCCAAATCCTCACTACTACTGCCAAAATTACTCAGAACTCACATCTTTCTGACAATGGTTGATGAATAATAAAGGAAAGCATAAGTGTTGACTGTATTCATATTGGTTTCACAGACATGGTGTTGCTCCAAGTTCCCAGCATAAGTATCTTTCTACTCCAGGACTCCAGTTGTCTAGTTAGAGGGATATGGAGTTTTGGTTAAAAAAATATGGAAACCAAAGGAACCTACAAGGCATGAGGCACTGTGGTGAATGAAATGTGAAATAGCTGAGGAAACAAAGGTTTGAGCTTTCAAATATAGCAATTTATTAAGTGATACATACCAATTGCATAACCAATAAATCATGACTAACAACTTGGCACTGTACCCCAAATGCAAGGGGTGATCAATTTATGTATTAAAAGATAACAAGCAGGTTACAGAACAGGATGTATAATTAGGTAATCTGATTTCTAATTGAAGGAAAGATTAGAAACTTTACAAATTGGGAGGAGGAGAGTGAACAGGTACAATTTCCTGAAACCAGAAAAAGAGGTGTCCCACTATATTGGTAAGCAAAATGGGCTCCTTAGCACTTAGTTCAACAAGTGCCCTTGAAAAGTTTGGTTTGTTTCCTTTGAGTAATTCAGTGTATTTCATTGAGTCTTACTAGGTGCTAAGCCCCAGGCCCAAGCCCCTATTAGGTGTAAAACCTATGTGGGTGTGGATTGGTAACTAGGGTGGGGCCCAAGGTGGGGCTAACTAAGGGGAGGTGCTAACTCCAGAGCCAGTCATAGCAGCCTAAGTTCTGGTCATTCAGATGATGTTTGATGCCATCTGAAATCTTATAAGAAGAGAAAACAGAGCCATTTGTGCAGGGCTCTCACTCTTGGTGGTGTTTGGAGACTCCCAGGCAGCTGTAGCTAAGAAGCCCCCCAGCTCGTAAATCCAGATATTGGGACTTTGTTAAACTCTGGTAACTATGTATTGGGATTTGAATCAGACAAAGTCTGTCTGTTGATGTTTGTAATTTGTTTGTATTTATTCCGAAGTTCAGGGTGCTGGCTTTTTCTCCTGAACTAAGTGAATTGTATTTGTATGCTGAATTAAAGTAAGCTTGTCAACCCCTTAATGTTGCTTTCCTTAGAAAAGCAGATCAAAATAACCTGTGCTTTTGCAGTGTGTTGGCAGCTTTCTGGGTGCTGGCTGTTGGTGGATCTTATACCCCCACAGAAGCTGCTGGCTGGATTGTTGAAACACCCACTCCCCCAAGTAATTATATTAATTAATGGAACATGGAAACAGTAATAGATTAAACAGTACACGGGCAGTTTTCAGATATGATATATGGGTTGCTTGAGATGTATACTTGTGTGAAAACGCCTTGCATCAGTCTTCAGATTTGATTGTGTTTCTGGTCAATGTAACCTAGGTCTTTAGGAATCTCTAAGCAACAGGTAAAGATAGTCCAGCCTCCCAAAAACACAGGGTTAGGTTCAAGTTTTCTCACAAGACGAAAATTGGACTGGACCTTTATAATTAAATGGAAAAGGAAATGAGCTAGTTCTGGAAGTGACTTCAAGATGGAAGCAGTGTGGTTCACTCAATTCCCACAATTATTTCAGCGCTGAAGGGACTTTGTTATCAACTAAGACTGTTATAATTAATTTCACAGTGTCTGCCTTGTGAGTTCTATGACCTTTCTTATTGTATTTGTGAGTAATGATAATCACTAACATTTATATAGCACTTACTATGTGCCAGACACTGTGCTAAGCACTTTTAATCCGTGGATTAAAAGGCTCCACATTGCCCTTATTAGGTAAACTTGACTAACAGGGAAATAAACCAACTTCGTATTCATATTCCCCTCAACCAATCACTGCACACTAAGAACCCAGAGCATAAATCTGGAAGGAGACTCTATCAATCGCTATCTTGGCGCCCCTGAAGAGGAAAGAGTCTCTCTAACACATATTAGAGGTGGAACTTTTTTCTGTACAAAAAGGGAAAATTACAAAGCCATCAATGCTGTCAGCACTCTGGACATAGGCTTGGAGTCTCCCAGCATCCCACTCATAACTCTACTTGGCTGTGAAGAATATCTTTTATTGAATCTATTTTGAACATGTATGCATAATCCCAGTTCTCTGGGACTGTGGTTACATTTGTGGTGTGTGTGTGTGTGTGTGTGTGTGTGTGTGTGTGTGTGTGTTTCTTTTTCCCCTCTCTGCTTCATTAATTGGCTTACCAACTAATCATTCCTTTAGAGAGGCATTTATTTAAAACATGGAGGAATTGAAATGGGTGAAATAAACTGATCTAGTTTCATTTTTAAACTCAAGCTAAAGGATCCCTTGTTCCAGGTGTTACAGAGTTGCCTGTTTTAGTCTTTGATCTTTCCTGAGAAACCTTCATCAAGCCTTTCCATTAGTACTTCCCAAACAGGACCAAATTCGGGTTAGTCCTCTGGTAGTTTAGGTTTGATATTGAGATGAAACTAGACACTCAGAGCTCATTCAACAATTAACTAAAGAAGATTTACATAGATAAAACAGAAGAGAGATATTCAATAAGCACATGCTCAAGGATACCACACATTAATTTCGCTTAGCACGATGCCCCTGTCTCTGAGTTAAAATAGTGTTCCACCATTCAAGGGTCAAGAAGTGACTGGAGCTCCTCATGGCTTGTAGCTTCTAGTACTCAGGTGACCAGAAACTAATGTCAATGGCCTGAGACTCTAGAACCCTGAACCAATTAAGTCTTGAGGGTGATTTCAATACCTTTTAAGAAACTACCTTGAACTGGCCAACTTTACATTCCCCACTGCCTATCCCAATGGCTCTGTAGAAAGACCAGCTTGAAGAAACCAAAGTGAATGTTACTCTTAAAACTCAGAGACAGTGTTTAAGGTGACAAGACAGTCTATTAAAGTGACTAAACTAATTTAAATTGTTCTTATCTTGTTCCCCTATTGTTTCTGTAGCCTGTTCTGGTAATTGGACAATTGGGTATTATTGCTGATTTTTGCATCACAATCCAAGTCAATTGTATAACAGGACAGGCAAATCCTCCTAATTGGCATGCTCTGGCGTGCCAAATTAATAATTATTCAAATTTTCAGAGGTCTGCAGTAGCAGTTTATGTTCCCCACATGAACTATTTTAAATATATAGTAAAATATATTAGTACAACATAGTATACCAGTAAAATATAGTGACAAATAAAAGAACTTTCAAGTGACCATACTGTAGTTAGATTATCGTATTTAGGAGGTAAAATAGTACAAGAAGATAGCCAGAAGTAAAGAGAATTGCCTGTAAAACACAAAGTCACACCTGTTAATTATTGTCTTATCAGAGCTGGAGACAACAGATGTGCTAAGAGAAAATGTTGCCCTTGCCCCCTCCCCTTATTTGCCAGTACATAGGTTATTTATTCATTTTAAGCATTACCAAAAATAAATTACACCAACTATTTTTTGTTGCTGTTGTTATTTTGCTGTTTTGTTTTTGTTTTGTTTCTATTTTTGGTAATCAGCAAATAGCTGTGCTCTTTATCAAATGCCAAATGAAGGGAATCCTATTAACCCTTGATCTCTACGTACATTTTATCTATTAATGTTTTCCAAACTACAACTGCCAAAGAAAACATAGTCCCTCCCCCATTGATTTTTAATCGCAGACCTATGTAGCAGAATAATGAATCCCAATATTAGGAACAATTCTTTGTCCACAACCACTTCAACTCACAATAAAAATTAACTAAAGAGATGTTGAAAAGAAAAAAAAAAACATCACCCCTGAATTTTTTGGTTATTGATATTATCCTCTAGTCCATTGTTAGTATTCAAACATAAAATCCTTAATTATTCTACTATAGAGGCTATATGGCATAGTTGATAAAGTGTGGGGCCTGGAGTCAAGGATACCTGGGCTTAATTAAATCCCCCTCTGACAGAACCTCTGTATGCTTCAAGCAACACTCTAGGATTATCTACTACGTGGTAGAATGCTGGTATCTGTCTTGGTGGCAGGAGTTTTCACATAATAAAGTTTCCCATACTAATTGAAATCAGAGATGTATTTACTAAGTATTTTTGTGATTGTTTTGCTACAGTCAGTGAAAAAGGCAGATTGTGGATTAGAAAATCGCTTAGGCAGGAATTGGATTCTTACATCGCCTCTGATTCATTTTACCTCCCCGTAAAATGAGGAGGTTGTATGCTATGGCCTCTAAGGTCCTTTTCAGCTCCAAATGTGGAATCTATGATCCTACTAGTTGCTTTTTATTGACCCTGAGGGTGCTTACAAAACTGGTGAGTATCAATTATCACAGTTCTTTATTTGGAAGACCTCATTTTTTGCACAACTCATGTTATCCTATATTCTCACCTTCAAGAAGTCAGTATTTAATGTTATGGGACTGTAAGTTTCTATGCCAGCTATTGCCAGATAGCTATAGAAAGGAAGAAGTTAATTCATCTGATCAAAAGGTATGGACATTTTTTCCTTTGCCAATTTTCCCTGTTTACAAAGTGATTTGTTGTAGGTACCAAGACTGACTTGTGATTTTATTAATATAGGGATCTTTCTGATGAGGACCGTGCCCTATGTTTATGTAGGTTAGTACCTGAAACTCAGTTACAGAGAGTTGCCTAAAGCACAGAAAATTAAGTGACTTACCTTTACTCACAGGACTGGTGTGTGTCAGAAGTAGGACTTGCTCTCAAGTCTTCTTGGCTTTGAGGCTAGTTCTCTATCTACTGTTCTACCTGCCTCTCATTACACCTGGTTATTGGTTGATTTTTTTAAAAATGCAAGACTTATCCTTTAATATAATTATATAGATTTGGAAAAAATTGAATGGCTGGCTCCAAAATGTAGTCTTTAATGTTTTGATGTCAATATGGAAGAGTTCTCTAGGTCAGAACCAGAGGATTTGCACTTAGTCCTATTTTGTTCAGCATTTTTATCCATGAGGTAGACGACTGATGACATAGATGACATGTGAAGTCCTGTCATTATACCTTTGAAATATTGTTCATACATGCCCCCTTTCTCTCCTCTGTACTCCATAGCCTACTGGTTGATGTCCCTGATCAGTCTCCCCCCACGATAATCCGTCGTCAATTTGGCTGTCAAATTGATCTTCCTTAAGGGGAGGTCTGACACGTCACCCCCATTCAATAAACTCCAGCGTCTGGCTCCCTGTTACCTCCAGGATGAATTATAACATCCTCTGTTTGGCTTTTAAAACCCTTCACAACCTTACTTTTCTTATCCTTCCTATTTCTTTACACCTCACTGACTTCTATGTACTCTATGGTTGAGTGACCCTGGCCTCCTTGTTGTTCCTCACATACCACAGGACATTTCCTGACTTTGGACATTTTCAGACTGGTTCTCCCCCAGCCCTTGAACTCTCTCCATTCTCACCTTCACCTTCTGGCTTCTCTGGCTTCCTTCAAGTATTAGCAAAATCCCCACCTTCATCAAGAAGCCTTTCCTACTCTTCCTTCCCTCTTTAGGGAAGAGAGATAGTGGGGTATCATAGGAAGAGGCCTTGAGATCATGCCACAAGAAAATTGAAAGAACTGAGTCATTGATTCTGGGGAGGAGGGGAATATGGGGAATAGAAACGTGCCTCCGAACATTTGAAGGGATGCCGTGTGGGAGGAGTACAATTGTTCTTCTTGAACCCAGAAGATGAACTGTTAGCAATGGATTCAAAGGTTAAGGAAAACAACATTCTAACAGAGCTATTCAAAATGGCAATAGAGTATCAAGGGACAGATTTTTTAAACGTATCCAAACGTATTTAATAATAGTAGCTCATATTTATATAATACTTGCAGATTTGGGGGAAACACTTATATGTTATCTAATTTTACCTTTAAACAACCTTATGAAGTAGGTGCTATAATTACCTCCATTTACAGATGAGTAAACTGAGACTCAAAGAAGTTAAATGACGATAATAAGTACCTAAGGGGGGATTGGAACCTAAGTCTTTCTAACTCCAAGGCCAGTCTTCTCTACGTGAACTGGTTTTTGCCTGGTTTAAATATTTTTGGCCAGCTCAATAAAGGTATTCAAGTAAAGACCACTTGTTGGTTATGTTGTAATGGGAATTCCTGTTCAGCTACAAGTTGGCATAGATAAATTCTCTAATATCCTCTCTGAATTTGAGATTCTGTGATTTTGAATTTGACCCTCTAATCAATCAATACCCATTTATTAAATGCTTTTCATGTGTTACATACTTAGCTAGGTATAGGAGATATAAAGATAAAAATTAAGTATTCCATGCCCTTCAACAGGTAACATTTTCTCTGATGGAATCCTAATAAAGCTGCCTTCATCCCCAATATTCTAACTTGCTTTTGGCCACACTGAACTGCTGTCACCTAGCCACTCACCACCACCACCCCCCACTCCCTCACTGCTCACTAGAACAACAGGTGTGTCCATGAACTTATATTTCTCACAGAACAGCAGGTGTATCCTTATGGTGGGACCCCAATCACTGTCTCCAGCTATCCACTGCCCCCAGACCCATTCCTCACATTTCTGGCAGAAACAGCAGGTGTGTCCATGCACTCAACCACAATCACATCCATCTAGTCTCAAAAACAACCACAATACTAGGATGCCCAAGCAGGATATCGACAAAACAACAGAAGGTACTTTCCCTAAGTAGGCACCTGCACAGTAATAACAAAGGCTGTCCTTTAGGTGAACTTATGACATAGAGAGGCTTATTATAATATCATTATTATACATACATACCTCTCAAATGGGTTTTTCTGTATGCATTGTGGGTAAATGCATGCACAGCTCCACTGCAGCTGGGACCCCTCCCTTATTACCTAATCCCTTAACAAACCCCTCCTGCCCTTTTAATATTCATAATTTCCTGTTATGTTGTCACATCTTTACCCTATAAAAATCCATCTTGCTTTCTCTGAAGTTACTGGTTCCTTTTGGAACTTAGCCCACTTTATGTGAGGCGTCAATCTCCATAAATGCCCATACTTGGATTAGAGGTGGTCTGACTAAATTCTTTGAGACAGTTTTGCCATAACACATCGTGAAACCTCAACACTATCCATGGTGGCAGTATGTACATGTATAAGTATACGCAAGATAAAAAGTAAGCAAGGTTTGGAAGAGGAAGGCACTAAGAGCTAGGGTATGACTAGGAAAGGCCTAATGTAGAAGGTGGCTCTTGAGCAGAGTTTTGAAGGGAATGGGGGATTCTAAGAAGCAGAGGTGAGAAGAGTATGATTTCCAAGGATTCTAGGTTCCTCACCTCATTTACTTTCAGGACCTATTACTTACCGTTTCCTCATTTTTGGGCAATCACTTTTTGTTAGCAAAACTTTTCTGTTTCAAGAAAACTACTCTTGCTTTTCCACTTCTTTGTACCTTTGGGCCCTCCAGTAGAAGTGTGTTTGTTTATTGATGCCTTTGACCCCTCTGAGTCATGGGCCTATGATAGTTCTATGATATATTTTTCTTCAAAGAGTATTTATTGAACTGCCTATGTCTGCATGGCCCTGTGGGAAGAAAATCATATAAATATGGTCCCTGCCCTTTGGGGTTTTCTACTGACTGTACTTCAAAAGTAACTAATAAGCACATCACCATCTCTGGAAGAAGTAAGAAAAGGCCCTGTAGCAGCAGTCTGACAAGTCAGCTAATAATTCACTTTTTGCTTTCTTTTGCTAGGTTGTGCTGCTTTTTCTCCTGGCTATATAGTTTGCCAGATTTACTCAACACAGTTCAAGAGCTTTGATAAAATTTAAATGTCCCACCAGTGCTTCTATTGCAAAGTGATCAGGCAGTACCAGAGTATTGCTGACCTACCCAGAGCAATTCAGCAACCTCAGATATAAGAACAATGTACTTTATGTTATTTCTTGTGAAGACCAGGGCCTAAGACATGGACTACACTACAATTAGAAAGCACTTCTATAGTGTATGCATAAGAATTTCACTCTCTCACTCATTTATTCATTTATTTGTTTTTCTATATATCTATCTGATTACTCACGAGAATAAAACAAGATGTACAAGTCTAATCAATGGAAGAATATATTATTTATCTCATGATTACTTTTAAGATGAACCAAACAGTGCCACTTTCAAAAAGGCACCTAGTTGCCAATCTCAAAGACATTGTTTTCTGCTTCAAGAAGTATTATTAGCTATTACATAAAATGGTTAAAGGCATGATTATTGCTGTCTCATACTTAATAGACTTACAATGGAGAGAATAAAGTATATTACTTTCTGAAATTAAAAAAGGCCAACTAAATTTCAAAGTAGCTTATATGTTTTAAAGAAATTAAAAAATAGTATTAATATAACCACAAAATGATCATTTTGTAGTAAGGTCCAGGCAAAAGCAGAAAACACATTTTCTGATCCGTTACTGTATCACATCATTGATTCATTTCCATTCGATTATTTTATTATTAATTCTAAAAATATGGAATTAATTGTATCTGTGACCCAACAGAAGACCATGGAATTTGTAAATAGTTTTAAATAATTGGTGACAAGCAACAGTCATAGCATAGGTTTTCTTTTATCTTGTCATGTTTTTATTGCAAGGGATTATGCTGTTGTTTTATCACAAAAAAATAAAGACCCTCACCCCCAAATGACTTTAAAAGACCTTTGAAACTCTTATTTCTCTCTAGTTGCTTAGCCGTCCAATTTGTTTTATAGGATTTTATATCTACTTCAAATTGTAAGCAGGTCTCCTTTCATCTATTTTTTTGTCTCGCGTCAATTAAGTAGAAACTACATATTTTGAAAAATGCCCTATATGTCATAAAGCTCAAGCCCCATCAATCAGGCAATAATATTTATTGATTAAGTAGCCATAGAATGTGGAGGAATGCATCAAGTATCTAGCAATTATTATCTTTGTAAATGTGTTGAAGGAGGGTGATGATTGGAATGGTACCACTCCCATCTGTAGTCTGGTGAACAGGTGTTTCAGCAATGCAGCAAAAGGTCCTGAGGTACACACCTCGTGCCTGCTGGAGCCAAGCATCTTTACTCACAGAGTTCTGGCCCTATTCTTTGCTAGTTGACTCTGCCCACTCTTCTATTCTCCACACTCCACATGACTGCCCTTTCTCTAGTTCTGTTGTCTTCTATTCATCCTGTCACTTCTCTTCTAGACCCACCGGAATGACTTTTAAAGGCTTTTTCAGATGTAGACTGTCATTTTTCATCCTGTGAGTTGCTTCCTTTTTTGATTCACCCAAAGGAACTCCTTCATACATTTCATAAATATATCCTGGAGTAACACTGTATTATCTGATCTTTTTTCTGTGATTAGTTTTGTTAACAACCAATTCTCTTGTGTAATAATAACCAAATAGATTCAGGATTGCATTATTCAGTTGGTATTCTTATATTTGTCATCTATTTAGCATTGTGTGTTATTTATGCACATATCTAATCCAATAGGCTGTATATGCTATAAAGCAGTAATAATTGTTTATTACCTTCACTCTCTCCAAAAATGTCAAATACAGGGCCCTGCCTACAGACGAAGGTGTTCAACAAATGTTTGTTGAGTAAAAGAAACATTAAAAAGGTTTTCCAAAGCACAAAAGTCTATAGCTGGGTATCAGCAGACATAAATGAAAAGCAACAGCCAAGAGATGGTCAACGTGCCTTACTCAAAAACAAAACAAACAAAAATACCATTCTGTGTGAGGCAAGATTTAGAAGAAGAAAAAAGATACAGTGAGAGTCTATTCCCATCAGAGTCTGATCTGATTATAGGGCCCCAAAAAGAAACATCCACAACAGATGCCAATTGACTATCAGCAACATTACTGTTTTAATATCCCTCAAATAGATCTGATATCCTGTATAGGGACACAGTTGTATAAAACACATCTCTAGAGCTTTAAATTTTAAATACATTTCATAGCCTTTCACCTGCAGGTGACCCTCAAATAAATTACTTGGTTCATCCCTTATAATCTCTGTTTGTTCAGTAAGCATCACAAGACAATGAAGTATTTTATCTTGGGAATAAGCCTCTGATGGTTTGGTTCTATTTTAATGAAATGTATGTAGGTCAGTCTACTAGTACTTGACCTAAATGCAGACTGGAATTGGGAATATATCTTAAGGTTTTCACATAAAACTACAAATGTCTAAGGACTTGGCTCTATCTTAAGAGAGGAGATACTCCAAGAAAAATATGGGTGGAAAGACACAGGAGCTCCACCCCAAGTGCTAGTGAATAATTAAAAGCATTGAATCAGAAGTTTTCCTTATAGGCCCACTGACTGATCAATGACCATAGAGCACCATTGGTGAACAGCTGGGACAGACTATCAAAACTTTCAGATCACCCCGCTGAAAACAAAAGTGTTAAAAGTGTCATCTGTGAATAGGAATGAAACATATTTATATTGCTCCAGTCTTGAAATGTGTTGAACCCTAAATCCTCTCTGTGAATGTGAAAATAAAACCAAACGAATCTGCTCTGAGGTTAGAATCAGAGAGCAATAAGCAAATCAACCATACAAGATTATTTGAGCCAATTAGGATAACAAATGAATTGACTGGGGTATTGAAAGACTGCATTGTAGTCCTCAACTTGGACTCAGGCACAGAGAATTCCATATTCTCTTTACAAATGTACATATATACATACATACATACATACATACATAGGGAGAAAATAGAGAGTATGTGACTAGGCTACAATAACAGTCGGTGATAATAATGTCTACTCCCATAAGGAAGCAGAGAGATGCCAAACTGGGGAAAAGGCAGGATGCTGGGTAGTCTGGTAACTCTTTCTGAGTCAGCAGTTCCTAGTGGGACTTATGCTACAAGTTTCACATGGTTAGGGGAGTTAGGCAGAGTAGCCAACCACATACATGGTGTGATAGAGGGATACCAATTTGTATCTAAATACCACTATCAATAAAGTCCTAATTGTGTGAAAATTTTAAATATGAAATTTCTAGGATTAGAATCATTTTCAAAGGTTCTTTGTAGACATATGTTTTATCTTGGTAAAGATTATTTTTAGTAAAAATGCTTTATTTGTCTAAGGGAAAACAAACGAGCCACATTTACAGCATTATCGGAGGAGTAGAAAAGAAACAGGAAATCACTTTGTTGGCTTCTTCCAACATCAGACAATTTTCTTTTGTTGGTATCTCAAAGGGGAGAGAAAATCTATCCATGGGATTTGTGGTAAAAGGCTCAAGAATAATCCTCCATATACAGGGGAAGCTTCAGACAGTTATTTCCAAATGTGGTTTCTGATAAGCCCAAGGTCTTTTTGTTTTGATCATATGTAGATAGTAGGAAACAGATGTCGCCAATGTGGGGAAAGGACATAGCTACCTATGTCCCCAGGAACTGAGGCTGTACTCCTGCTACTTCGGGAATTCTTTGGTGTGTGTCCTAGGGCATTGCATCTCACACCAGCTGGTGGATACCATCTGGACACCTGATTCACTGTGGGCCACCACCACTCCCAGCTCATTTTCTGCAGTTGTCAACAGGTAGTTGAACTGTGCACCACCTAAGGTAATCACTTTAGCCAGCACGATGTCACCTGGGCAGAAACTCATATATTTCAACCTTGTCTTTTTCAGTAGCTCGAGCATCTTCCTTCCTGATAGTTCCTCTAAAGGAGTTCTTGAGTGGTGTGGATCCCACGTACAAGATATGTACTTTGGCAAATCGATAATTAATGCTGGAGACCATGCACGTTATGATAGTTGCCACATCTGGCAGCAGCTCGGACTCGGTCTCTCTTGTTACTGACACCAGGGCGGAGCTCGCGGTTGTCACTTGTCTTCACCAGGCAGCTGGAGAGTGAGGAGAAGATGTAGCCGTGCCGTGTGTAGGTGCCGCTGCCGGGGCTGGCCTCCTCCAAGTTACACAATCGTTCACCTGCGGAGGACAAACGCGGTGTCCATCCCTCCCATCAAGCCCCCGAGACATCCTGGACAGCCGGGTCCTCAGCGGCAGCTCTACGGTCCGGCCTTCCTTTCCTGGCCTTGGTAAAGATGTGATACTTACCTGGTAAAAAATCATAGCTGTCAAAGCTTCATGACTGTCATTTGCAATAATCTTGCAATTTCTTGGCTGGATCCTACCGATGGTAGAGGTTAGAATAGCCCTTAAGACAGAGTAGGAAGTGGGGAGAGTGTAGGGCCACCTAGAAGGGGGAAACTTCTGTAGCTAGGAAAAAAGTGGTCTAGAAACCCTTTTTTAGAAATCTACTTGTGCCCAGTTGTGGAGACATGTAGGAAGGGACTAACTGAACAAGGCTAAGAATATTCAGCTTCAAGGATTTGTGCAGCAGAGGATGGGGGAAGTACCAAAGAGCTGGGAGAGAAAAAAAAGATGATAAATTACTAAAATTATGAGAGAAAGAAAAGCTGAAAAAAGCAGAAACTCAAGAGAGAAATCCACAGGAAAAACCTAGCTCACAACCAATAAACCAACAAGAATACTCATAGAGAACAAAAAAAATGAGTAAGAATTCAGAGACAAGAACATAATGAATAAAGCCTACAGTGTGAAGGAAAATGTATGAAAAAACTCTGATTTGAAAAAAAAAATCTGTTGAGATGACAGAAGAAGAATGAACACTCCAGAATAATTCAAAATAGAATGAACTTTTAAAAGACGATATTAGGAATAAAATTACACCAAATTTCCCAATACAAGGTCAAAGAAGAGAAACCAAAGGATAGAAAAATAGAATATAGATTGGAGACTATTGAAAGAACCAGACATCTTAAATGAGAGATCTTTAATACAAAAATAAATAAGTGGGTAAAAATTTGGGAGAAGTAAAGTAATAATCAAAAATTTTAAAAGAACAAATGAATTCTATACAAGCAAAGCAACTGACATTGAAGACAATGCTCTGTCATATACCACATATCTCCAAGTAAATCATCAAAGTTAGAAAAAAAAACCAGGGCAGCTTGGTGGCATAGTGAATAGAATCAGGAGGACCTGAGTTTGAATCCGGTCTCAGACACTTGACACACTAGCTGTGTGACCTTGGACAAGTCGCTTAACCCCAACTGCCCTGCCTTCCCCCCTCCAAAAAAAAGTTAGAAAAAAAAACTTAATTACTATATTAGCGAAAATAATGCAAAGAAAATGCATGAACTTTTGAATACAAACAACAAAGTACCAATTTAATGAATTTACAAAAGAGAACATGCCAATGCTTAAAACTTCAAGGAACTGAATATCTAAGGCACATCACAGCTTTTATAATGAGCAGCAGATTTTGCAAACAGACATTAAAAAGATAATGGAAGATGAGTAATGAAGAAACATTCATTGTTGGGACAATCCAGGATTACATTTCAGTCAAGAAATAAATCAAAGGAGCAGATAATTCCAAGAAGCAAATGAGCTCAAATAATATGAAATAAAAATGAGCTTAAAATAATATACCCTGAAAAACTGAACCTAAGCTTCAATGGAAAAAGTTAAACATTAAAGAAATAAAAGATATTGGAGGCATTACTGAGAGAGAGAAAAAATATATTTGAATAGAGCTTTTGATTTTCAAACACTCTAAACAAGAGCAAAAGAAAGTTTAATAAGTACAAGTATTGAAGGGGAAAAAGAGAATAATGAAATCAATTGCCTTATGTGTCTAAGTTGTTGTTCACATTGAAAAAGAAATTGAGGGGGGGCAGAGCCAAGATGGCGGCTGGAAAGCAGGAACTAGCATGAGCTCCCCACTAAGTCCCTCCAAAAAAACTATAAAAAATGGCTCTGAACCAATTCTAGAAATGCGGAACCCACAAAATACCAGAGGGAAGCAGGGCTCCAGCCCAGGACAGCCTGGATGGTTGCTGGTGAGGTCTTTCACACACAGACCTGGAAGTGGAGCAGAGCCCAGCATGGGCGGTGCAGACCAACCAGACCAGGAGCCGGGCGGAGCGGGCCCTAGCGTGAATCAGTGAGGTGCAGCAGTTACCAGACTTCTCAACCCACAAACACCAAACACAAAAGAGAAGGTTAGTGGGAAAAGCTGCTGGAGACAGGGGGACAGAGTTTGTGATTCAGCAACCACTCTGGTGGCAACGGAGGTGGGGCAGCTACAGAACTACAGCTGCAGTTGCTTCTGGCCCCAGGCCTACCTGGTGGGAGGAATTAAGTGGCAGATCAGAGCAGTAGTGCAGAGCCTGCTGAAGATCTAAGTCCAGTCTGGGTTGGGGGTTCTTGGGGAAGGAGGAGTGCTGGTGTGGCAGTGCATCCCCCAAGCTTGGAACATAGTACTCTTTACTCTACAAGCAGTCACACCCCGCTGAAAAACTCAAGGATCAAGTAAGTTGGCTGGGAACATGGCCAGGCAGCGAAAATGCACCCCGATTCAGTCTCAGATTTTGGAATCTTTCTTTAGTGACAAAGAAGACCAAAACATACAGCCAGAAGAAGTCAACAAAGTCAAAGAGCCTACAACAAAAGTCTCCAAGAAAAACATGAACTGGTGTCAGGTCATGGAAGAGCTCAAAAAGTATTTGGAAAAGCAAGTTAGACAAGTAGAGGAAAAATTGGGGAGAGAAATGAGAAGGATGTGAGAACACCATGAAAAACAAGTCAATGACTTGCTAAAGGAGACCCAAAAAATACTGAAAAATACACTGAAGAAAACAACACCTTAAAAAACAGACTAACACAAATGGCAAAAGAGCTCCAAAAAGCCAATGAGGAGAAGAATGCCTTGAAAGGCAGAATTAGCCAAATGTAAAAGGAGGTCCAACGGACCACTGAAGAAAATACTAACCTAAAAATTAGATTGGAGCAAGTGGAAGCTAGTGACTTGATGAGAAATCAAGATATTATCAAACAGAACCAAAGAAATGAAAAAGTGAAAGACAATGTGAAATATCTCATTGGAAAAACCATTGACCTGGAAAATAGATCCAGGAGAGAGAATTTAAAAATTATTAGACTACCTGAAAGCCATGATCAAAAAAAGAGCCTAGATATCATCTTTCAAGAAATTATCAAGGAGAACTGCCCTGATATTCTAGAGCCAGAGGGTAAAATAGAAATTGAAAGAATTCATCGATCGCCTCCTCAAATAGATCACAAAAAGAAATCTCCTAGGAATATTGTTGCCAAATTCCAGAGCTCCCAGATCAAGGAGAAAATATTGCAAGCAGCCAGAAAGAAACAGTTTGAGTATTGTGGAAACACAATCAGAATAACCGAAGATCTAGCAGCTTCTACATTAAGAGATCAAAGGGCTTGGAATACAATATTTCAGAGGTCAATGGAGCTAGGATTAAAACCAAGAATCACCTACCCAGCAAAACTGAGTATCATGCTCCAAGGCAAAATATGGATTTTCGATAAAACAGAGGACTTTCAAGCTTTCTCTGTGAAAAGACCAGAGCTGAATAGAAAATTTGACTTTCAAGCACAAGAATCAAGAGAAGCGTGAAAAGGTAATCAAGAAAAAGAACAAGAAAAAGAAATCACAAGGGACTTCCTAAAATTCAATTGTTTTGTTTACATTCCTACATGGAAAGATGATGTGTTTGATTCATGACACCTCAGTATTAGGGTAGCTGAAGGAAATAGGCATATATATGTGTGTGTGTGTGTGTGTGTATGTGTATACATATGTATATGTGTGTGTATGTATGTATATATGTATGTGTGTATATATATATATATATATAGAGAGAGAGAGAGAGAGACAGAGAGACAGAGAGAGAGACAGAGAGAGAGAGAGAGAGAGAGACAGAGAGACAGAGAGATAGACACAGAGAGAGAGAGAGAGAGAGAGAGAGAGAGAGAGAGAGAAAGGGTGCAGGGTGAGTTGAAGATGAAGGGATGATATCTAAAAGAAATAAAATCAAATTAAGGGATGAGAGAGAAATATATTGAGAGAGGAAAAAAGGGAGAGATAGAATGGGGTAAATTATCTCACATAAAAGTGGCAAGAAGAAGCAGTTCTGTAGGAAGAGAAGAGAAGGCAGGTGAGGGGGAATGAGTGAATCTTGCTCTCATCAGATTTGACCTGAGGTGGGAATACCATTCACACTCAATTGGGTGTCTTACCCCACAGGAAAGAAGGAGGAAGAAGATAAAAAGGGGGGACAATACAGGGGAGGGCAGATGGGGGAGGAGGTAATAAAAAACAAACACTTTCGAAAAGGGACAGGGTCAAGGGAGAAAACTGGATAAAGGGGGATAGGTTAGGAAGGAGCAAAATATAATTAGTTTTTCACAACATGAGTATTGTGGAAGGGTTATACATACTGATATGCATGTGGTCTATGTTGAATTGCTTGACTTCTTAGGGAGGGTGGTTGGGAAGGGAAGAGAGGTGAGAATTTGGAACTCAAAGTTTTAAAAACAGATGTTCAAAAACAAAAAAAATAAGTTTTTGCATGCAACTAGAAAATAAGATACACAGGCAATGGGGTGTAGAAATTTATCTTGCCCTACAAGAAAGGAAGGGAAAGGGGGATGGAAGGGGAGTGGGGTGACATAAGGGAGGACTGAATGGGGAACAGGGCAACCAGAATATATGCCATCTTGGAGAGGGGGAGAGGGTAGAATTGGGAAGAAAATTTGTAATTCGAACTCCTGTGAAAATCAATGCTGAAAACTAAATATATTAAATTTTTAAAAAACCTAAAAAAAAAAGAAAAAGAAATTGAACTGGGGAGTAAGTTAGACAATTAAGAGGGATCATCAAACTAAAAAAAAGAAGGAGGAACTAGAATTTTAAGAGGAACTTCAAGAATCAGAAGGAGCAAAGGAGAAAGAAATTAATCAGTGCTCTGTGAACAAAATTCCATGACTCCTTAAATAAATATTTTTGTTTTGTAGGATAGATAACCAAGGAGAAATTTGTATTAGAAGGGAGAGTGGAAGTCAGAGGTAGAGAGGAACTATAGCTATAACCAGAACTAGTCTCCTCCAGAGCCATCTGGATCTAATGACCTGAAAACAGAGAAAATACACAGCAGAGAAATAAAGACCAACAGACAGGGTTCGACCATCTGAATCAAAGCAATGTTTACATATACATATGTGTGTGTGTGTGTGTGTGTGTGTGTGTGTGTGTGTGTGTGTGCGTGTGCACTTTACATTCACCAATGGATCAAGAGAGCCTTTATCTCTGAGCAGTTGGGGACCTCTGAACTTTCGGCAAAAGCTCACCTCTCAGAATATGTACTCTTTCAGCTAATAGGCTCAGAGCCAGAAGGCATCACAACCCTCTTGACTCAGTGCCTAATTAGAAATTAACGAAAGGTGTCAAAGTCTTCCTACAAGCAAGTTCCTCCCCTTAGTTTGCCTAGAGCTCCTAAATGGGCTCCACATGAGGCCTATTAATGGGCAGAGAAAATCTTACACTCCCACCTCCCCATTAACATTACAGCTGCCAGATCCCTACAGCCTCCAGCTGCCAGCTGAGGATTCAGCATTGTAAAGGAAATCAGTGAATGTCTTTGAAGTCATGAATTCTGCCTTGATGATATAAGCACACAAAGCTAGTGACTAGGTCCCAGGTTCCTAGCACAAGATGCTTGGGTAAGTGCCCCAAGTGCTCCAGCAGAAGAGCTCAACTCTAAAAGCAAACATCATGAGGAAAAAGCAGAAGCAGACAATGGCCATAGATTCTTATTATGGGGACAGGGAAAATCAAGGCACAAATTCAGAAGAGAACAATATTGTCAATATACCCACATCCAAACCTCAAAGGGGAATATGAACTGGTCTGAAGTATAAAAAGTCTTCTTGGAAGAGCTCAAGAAGGATTTTAAAAGTCAAATAAGAGAAGTAGAAGAAAAATTGGGAAAAGAAATGAGAGGTATGCAAGAGAGAGTCAATAGCTTGGAAAAGGAAGGACAAAAATTGATTGTAGAAAACAAGTCCTTAAAAAGTAGAATTGGCCAAATGGAAAAAGAGGCACAAAAACTCACTGAAGAAAAGAACTGCTTAAAGTAAAATGGGCCAAATGGAAAAGGAGGTACAAAATCTAATAGAAGAAAACAGTTTGTTAAAAATTAGAATTGGGCAATGAAATCTAATAAGTATATGAGAAATCAAGAATCAGTCAAACAGAAACAAAATAATGAAAGAAACAGAAGAAAACATAAAATACCTCATTGGAAAAACAACTGACCTGGAAAATAGGTCCAGGAGAGACAATTTAAAAATTATTGGTCTACCTGAAAATCATTATGAAAAAAAGAGCCTGGACAGCATCTTTCAGGAAATCATCAAGGAAAACTGCCTTGAAGTCCTAGAATCAGAAGGCAAAATAGTCATTGAAAGAATCCACTGATCACCTCCAGAAAGAAATTCCAAATTGAAAATGCCAAGGAATATTATAACCAAATTCTAAAATTACCAGTTCAAAGAGCAAATACTGCAAGCAGCCAGAAAGAAATAATTTAAGTATCATGAAACCACAATCAGGATAACACAAAACCTTGCAGCTTCTACATTAAAAGATATGAGGCCATAGAGTATGATATTCTACAAGGTGAAGGAGTTTGGATTACAACCAAGGATCAACCACCCAGCGAAAATGAGCATAATGTTTCAGGGGAGGAGATGGATATTCAATGAAATAGGGAACTTCCAAATCTTTCTGATGAAAATGCTAGAACTCAACAGAAAATTTGATCTTCAAAATCAAGACTCAAGAGAGGCATAAAAAAGTAAACAAGAAAGAAAACAACAACAACATATTAATACAGGCAAACTGTTTCCATCCCTACAAGGGAAGATGACACTGGTAACTCTTGAGAACTGTATTGTTATTATGCCATTTAAAAGGGGTATACATGGACAGAGGGCTTGTGTATAAACTGACTTTGATATGATGATAAAAAAACATAAGAAAAGGGATTGTACTGGAGCAGAGGAAAGGAGGAGGCAGACAAGGGTAAATTACATCACATGAAAGGACACAAAAACCTATTGCAGTAGAGGGGAAGAAGGGAGGGAGGTGAGTGTTATTTGAACCTTAGTCTCATCAGATATGGCTCACAGAGGGAATCACATAATAATTTAGGTATAGAAATCTAACTTACCCCATAAGAAGTAGGAGGAAAAAGGGGAAAGAAAAAGAAGGGGGTAGATAGAAGGGAGGGCAGACTGAGCTGATGGTGGAAAGCAAAATTCTAGTGAGAAGGGAAATGGAGGAAGGAGAGAGAAAAGCATCAGTGTGGGTGTGCGTAGAAATAGGATGAAGAGAAAGACACAGATAGTAATCATAACTGTTAATGTGAATGGGATGAACTCTCCTGTAAAATGGAAGGAGATAGCAGAGTGGATTAAAAACTATAATCCTACAATATGTTGCTTACAAGAAACACGTTTGAAGCAGAGGGATATACACATAGTAAAGGTAAAGGCTGGAGCAGAATATATTATGCTTCAGCTGAAGTAAAAAAAGGAGGGGGAGCAATGCTAATCTCAGACAAAGCAAAAGCAAAAATAGATCTAATTAAAAGAGATAAAAAAGGAAATTACATCCTGCTGAAAGGGACCATAGATAAAATTGTGCATACCCTTTGACTCAGCAATACCAATTCTAGGGCTGTATCCCAAAGCGATCAAAAAAATGGGAAAAGGATCCACATGTACAAAAATATTTATAGCAGCTCTTTCCGTGGTGGCAAATAATTGGAAATTGAGGGGGTGTACATCATTTGGGGAATGGCTGAACAAGTTTTAGTATATGAACATAATGGAATACTGTTGTGCTATAAGAAATGACAGAGTTCAGAAAAACCTGGAAAGACTTGTATGAACTGATGCTGAGTGAAATGAGCACAACCAGAACATTGTAGGCAGTAACAGCAACATTGTATGATGATTGACCTTGATAGACTTAGCTCTTCAAAGCAATGTAAGGATCTAAGACAACTCCAAAAGACTCAAGATAGCAAATGCTATCCATATCCACAGAAAGAACTTTGGAATCTGAATGCAGATGGAAGCATACCATTTACTCTCCTTTTCTTTTGTTGTTTTGTTTCTTCTTTCTCATGGTTCCTCCCATTAGTTTTTACATTATAACTAATGGGAAAATATGTTTAATATGAATGTATAAATGGATCCTATATTAGATTATGTGTTGTCTTGTGGAAGGGGCAGGAGATGGTAGGGGAGAAAATTCAAAACTCAAAATCTTATGGAGGTGAATGCTGAAAACTAAAAACAAATAATATTTTTTTTTTAAAGAAAAAGAGCACAGTAGAGGTAAATAGAAATCACAATGGATAGAAGATTGGGCCTGCAGTCAGGAAGACCTGAGATCAAATGTAGCCAATTCTGGGCAAGTCACGGCCTTCACTCTCCTCATCTATAAAGTGCTGTCTTTAGTAGCACTTTGTCACAGGATTATTGTGAGGATCAGGGGAGAGGAACATACGTAAAGTGATTTGCAAACCTCAAAACATCAGCTATTAGAAATGTAAGCTGCTGAAGTTTGGGTGGCTAGGTGGCACAGTGAGTAGAGCACCAGCCCTGAAGTCAAGAGGACCTGAGTTCAAATCCAGCCTCAGACACTTGACACACTTACTAGCTGTGTGACCTTGGGCAAGTCACTTAACTCCAATTGCCCTGTATTCCCCCCTGCAAAAAAATAAAAAATAAAAAAAATAAATGTAAGCTATTAAAGAAAAAGACACAACAAAAGAAATTACTTAAACCAAGAGGTTATAGGGATTTTTAAAGTATTCAGATAACTGGACAGAGAAAAAGAAGGGTGAAAAGATAAGGATAAACAAATTTAAATTTTAAGTAAGTTCAAGGAACTTGGGTTAGATATGATCAACATGAAGAGAGAGGTCATAGCAAAGAGCGTGCAGAAATAGACAGCTTTGCCCAAAAATGGAAACTAAGGGGCTTTCTTATAAGCAAATGGCTAAACAAATTGTGGTATATGAATGTAATGAAATATCATTGTGTCATAAAATGGTGAAATGAACAATTTCACAGAGAATACCTTTATAAACTGATGCAGAGTCAAGGAAACACAAATAAGAGGATAATTTATACATTGATAACAGAGAAAAATAACTTTGAAAGCCCATAGAACTGTGAGCAATACAATGATAAACTTAAAATTCTAAAGAATAAAGATGACACATATCAGTCACCTCCAGACAGAGAGGTGTGAATTTATTTTGCCAGACTATATTGATAGGTATTGAAGGATTTTCTTTGTTTGTTTAGAATGTGCATTTCTAGGGCTGAAAATAGAATCTGGATGTGTTAGGCTAGGTAAAAGGAAGAACATTTTTAAAAATTTGTTACTTGAAAAAACACTATAAACAATTTTTTAAAAGAAAGAAAAGTGAAAAGAAATCGAGTAGTTTTAGAGTCATATAATTGAAACAAATCTCAGAGACAAAGCATCATGAAAGATGCCTGACATAATAATTTTAAAAGAAATAAATTGATAAAATTACAAGCCTATCTACCTTTAGATATGAAAAATAAAGAATATAGCAAAAAATGAAAACAGCAGAATGTGTAATATAATAAAAACCAACAATTAGCAGCATTTAAAAAACCACATTTAAATATGACAGATTAGAATCTACTATACATCAGCTGATTTCCAAAATAAGGAGTCATGTTTATATTCTTAGATAAGGCAAAAATAAAAACTCTTATTCAGAATAATTAATAGGGAAAATATAATATGCCTAAATGTATCACAGACAGTGAATGAATATCAATTCAAACATATATGAAGATGAATGAATATGAAGACAAATATATATGAGCCAAATTTAAAAATTATCTGAATTACAGAAAAACATAGAAACACAACTGTTATGGGAGATTTTGATGTTCCTTTTTTGGAGTAGGCAAATGTAACAGATTAATAAACATTAAGGAAGACCTAGATCTGAACAAATTGCTGGAGTGGTGGTAGTTAAAATATTTATTGCATCTTCTGTATTGGAATATTAAAATGTTCACATATTTATTAACATTAAATGATTCCTTTAGTTGATCACTAAACATTTATTAAGTGCCTATTATATTCCAAGTACCATGGTAAGAGCTAGGGATACAAAGAAAGTTAAAAGACAGACACTGTTCTCGAGTAGTTCATCGTCTAGTGGGAGGAAAGAACCTGTAAACAAGCATATTAAAATGAGCTACATATAGGATAAAAAGGAGTGTTCCTGTAGGAGGTGAAGTTTTAGCTAAGATTTAAAGGAAGAAAAAAAAGCCAGGAGGTGGAGATGAAGGTAGAGAGTATTCCATGCATGAGTAACATCCAGGAAGAAATGGCCAGTCATGAGATGGAATGTATTTTTCAAGTAATAGCAAGGAGGCTAGAGGCACTGTATCACTGAGAGAAATTATAAATAAATGTCAAAGCAAAATCATATCCATTAAAAAGCTAAGCATATCCTTTAAATGTCATAATAAAATAAAATGGTAATTAATATCAAGAACACAAACAAAAGATGCTGACAAAGTCTTCATAATTATGTGCTAAATAATATCATTATTAAAAGAAAACTGTGACAAATCATACAAAAATTAATAACAATATAAAAAAGAAACAAGTCTTTATTAAGTGCTTACTATGTTCTAGGCACTGTACTAATGAAATGTTTGTGGCTGGATTTCATATCAAATCTTCCTGTCTCCAGGTCCACCCCTTCTACCCACTCTGCACCTAAGCTGCCTCATTCACTAAAGTAGAATATTATGAGAAAACATACCAAAATTTTGTGGATGCAGCTAAATCAGTGTACAGAGGAAAGCACTATAGGAGGAAAAAGGATATTTTTTAAAAAGATTAGTAAACTCAATGTGCAACTTTAAAATCTAGAGAACCAAATAAGAAACCCAAAATAAACAGAAAAAAAATAAATTATATAAATCAAAAAAGAAGAAAAAAGTAAAATGGGAGGAAGACTTCAGAAATGAAAAATAAAAACTCCAAAGCTCATTCTTTGAAAAGAATAACAATCAACTTTCAGTTAGCCTAATTTAAAAAAAGAAACTCATAACAACAAAATAAAAACATTTATGCTTCATTCACAACAAATAAGAAATGAAAAGAATTATCAAAGCCTACTATGAAAAATTATATGCTAATGAAAGAATTTAAGAGAAATGGAAAAATTGCTACCAAAATATAATACTCAAATTGGTGGAACATGAAATCAACATCTTAAGTCATCCACTCACAAAATAAAAGTGAGAAATCCATAGAGACTTCTAAAGGGATAATTTTTTTAAAAAACCATGGTAAAGACAGAGTAACAAGTGAATTATATAAAAAAGTCAATTAATATTTATGCTACAAAGATTCTCAAAGTTTGAGAAAGTGCAGACTCTACCAAACTTCTTTTATAAGTTGTGTTGGCAATCAAAATGGGCTCTTAGCACTCAGTTCAACCAAGTGCCCTTGAAGAGTTTGGACTTTATTTCCTTGATTAAATTAGGAGTCCTTGATGACCTCCTTGCCTCAAGGGAAAGCCTAGTTTACATGGGTTTAAGTGACATGTTTGTGATATCAGAGGCTTTTAGACCACGTGGGTTTAAGTCGCGTCTTTGTGATGATTTTAGGTCACGTGGGTGAGTCACATGTGTGACTGAAAAAGGTATAAAACCAGGGGGTGACTTTCTCTTTTTGGGAGCTCTGACCCACAGCAGTGGTGGCGCATGTGACTCTGGGCCAGCCCTTGTTATGAGCCCCTGGGGTGAACTTAGATGTTGGTAACTATGAATTGTATTTGTCCTGTCTGTCTATGTTTGTAATTTGTTTGTATTCACTCTGAAGTTCAGGGTGATGGCTTTTTCCCCTGAACTAAGTGAATATTATTTGTGTGCTGAATTAAAGTAAGCTTGTTAACCCCTTAACATTGCTTTCCTTAGTAAAGCAGATCAAAAGAACCTGAGCTTGCAGCATCTTGTGAGCTGGTTGTTGTTGGTTTTACACCCCCCCACAGCAGCTGCTAGCCAAATTGTTGAAACATAAATCTAAAAACCTAAAGCAGGAAAGGATAAATCAAACATAGATTAGTATAGACATATATCACCAATAGATATTAAGGTGAAATATAAAATTCTAGAAAAATATAAATAAATAAAAATTCTATACATATCAAAATATTTGTTTCAGAATTCTTTTGCACTAACTAAGAATTTGAAACATAATACGTCTCTATTTATTGATGAATGGCTTAAAAATTGATATACATGAATGTAAGAAAGAGTAAAAGAGCACCATGAATATAGAGTTGGCCTAGAGTCAGGGAAACTCCCAAATTCAAGCTCAGCCTCAGATACTTACTAGCTTGTGACCCAGGGCAAGTCACTTAAGCTCTCTGCCTCAGTTTCTTCATCTATAGGACCTATGAAATTAGGATAGTAATATTTCACAAGGTTTTGTGAGGATAAAATAAGATAATGTCTGCACAATTTAAGCCACTGTGTAAATACTGGCTATTATAATGGAATATTACTACGTAGTGAAAAATTACAGTTATGAAGAATTCAAAGAAAACATGGGATGTACTAACTGATGCATAGTGAAATACAGAGAACCTGGCAAGAAATTTACACAATCCTATATATGGAAATAACAGTATAACTAAGCTAAACACTATGTAATTATAATTATAATAACTAATCTTGGTCGCACAAAAGAGTTGTAGAAATGCAATTTCTTCTTTTCATCGGGAAGGTAGAAGACAATAATTGTGGAATGTTGTCTATTCTGTCCAACATGGTTGATTATTGTTTTTTTTTTCCTTTTCTTTTAGAAACTTTGTTACTATGAATGACAAGGAAAAGAAATTGGAGGAATAAAAATAGGCAATGAAGAAACAAAACTATCACTCTTTGCAGATGATTTGATGGTATACTTAGAGTATTCCAGTGAATCGATTAAAAAACTAGTTGAAACATTAACAAATTAAGTAAAAGTGCAAAATATAAAATAAACCCACATAAATCATTAGCATTTTTATATATTACCAAACAAAACCCAGCAAGAAGAAATAGAAAGAGAAATCCCATTTAAAATAACTGCAGGCACTATAAAGTATTCATGACTCTCTCTACCAGGACAAACCAGAACACACTTATAAAATACTTCACACACAAATAAAGACAGAGCTAAATAATTAGAAAAATATTAATTGTTATGGGTGAGCCAAACCAATATAATAAAAATGACAATTCTACCTAAATTAATTTACTTATTCAGGGCCACACCAACCAAACTACCAAAGAGTTATTTTATAGAGCTAGGAGCTCTTTTTTTGTGATGACAAAGAATTGGAAATTGAAGATATGTCCATCAATTGGGGAATGGCTGAACAAGTTGTGATTAGGATTGGGATGGGATACTATTGGGTTATAAGAAATGACAAGCAGGTTGGTTTCAAAAAACCTAGAAAATCTTAGTGAAGAGAGGAGAACCAGGAGAAACAGCTATATTGTAGCAATGATCAACTGTGAAAGTTAGCTATTCTGATGATGATCCAAGATAATTTCCAAGGACCCATAATGAAAAATGCTATTCTCTTCTAGAGAGAGAACTGATGAACTCTCATGCAGTTTGAAGCATACTTTTTTCACTTTATTTTTCTTATTTTTGTTTTTGTTTTATTTTTTGTAACATGGCTAATATGAAAAATGTCTTGAAATATATATATAATTATGCATATAATGATATATCGATTGTCTTCTCAATAGGAGAGAATGGGATGTTCAGAGAGGACTATACTAATACTGCTGGTGGGTGCCTGCCAAGCCTTTTTCAGGGTTGCTTATCCACTTTTCGTGTCCACTATCACCCAACTTTTACCTGTGGCTCCAAGAAACTGTAGCATGCACAGTGGCCACATTCCAGTAAACGATCTTGGCCAATGGTCTTAACCAGATTGAGGGTAACCAATAGGCCACAGACCTGTTGAGGGGTTAAAGAGATGTCTATCCCAAGCATGTGAAGACTTTCACCAACAGAATGGGTGGATGAGAACAATTTGTTCCAGTAGCCATGAAGGCAGTTGAAGCAGGCTTTGTGGAGTGCTTAAAACTTGGTCTGGCATCAAAGACATGGAGTTAGGCTGATGACTTTGTGCAATTCTGTCTCACTTAAATCTAATTCATACACAAGTCAAGACACCATCCGTGATGTCACTGGTCCTTTTCAAAAACAAAGGGCAAAGAGCAACAGGAAAGAGAGAAGCAGAAAAGGAGAGAATTTGGCATTCAAAATTTTAAAAACTGGGCGTTTAAAATTAATTAATACTAAATATAATATAAATGGATAAATAAATACATAAGTGAAGATTTTGTTTCTGTGTCAGGCTTTTGGAGAGTATGTACATATTTGGACATAAATATCACATAAAATCAAAAGACTTTAATTTAACCAGATGGCACATGCCTGTAATCCCTACAAATGGGGAGGCAGAAGTTAGCAGATAGCTTGAGTTTGGGAGTTCTAAGCTTTCCCTAATTCTAGTCATCATATGGTGACCAACCAGGGTCGCTAAGGAGAGCAGAGCTGGTGGAGGTCAGAAGTCCAGTAGATTAAAGCTTCTTTGCCAACCAGTTGGAGAAATAGACCTTTGAGTGTCTGATGCACTTCCAGCCTGTGCTATCAACAGTGTAACGTGGCAGTCAAAAAAAGTTAATGAGGCAAAGCTTCCAGGAATAAAAGGATGATAGTCCCTGTGTACTCTGTTCTGATCACACTACATCTAGAATATTGTGTTCAGTTTGTGTCATAATAGTTTCAGAAGGTCATTTCTAAGTGAGGCAACATTTATAGGAGGACACTTTGAATGGTGAAATACTCTAAGTTCAGTCTTTATAATGATTAGCTTACAAAACCAATAATGTTTAGCATGAAGAAGGCAAGACTGAGTGACAGTTTCAAGTTTCAGTTTCAAGTACTTGAGAGGTTATAAGATGGATTTAATTTATTCTACCTTACTCCAGAGGGAAGAATCAGGAGTAATAAGCAGAAGAAATAAGCAAGGCAAATTTAGATTTAATGTAAGGAGAAACTTTCTAACTATTAGAGCTGTCCCAAAGGGCAATATATTACCTCGGGTGACTATAGGCTTGTCTATTAATATGGAATAGCAACATTGAAATATAATAAGCTATTTAACTCTACAAACCCCAAATTATGCTCACCTCTACTGGAAGTTTTGATTCTTAATGATACCCACTTCTTCAGGTAGATCACACCACACAATTAACTGAGCAAGATATTTTATTTGATTAAATCTTAAACTGGGTTTGAAAAGATTGTTTGGGAATTTAGTGCATTCACAAACCATTAATATGAGAAATTTCCCTTTAAAGGACATGCACTATGGTGAAATTATATTCTTATTCCAGAAAAATGGCAATCATGGCTATAGTAGGACAACACATTTGTCAATTATTCACATGAAGGCCTTGGTTGCAAGCTAAATCTAGTGAGTTGGAATTATTTCTAACATTGAAAACATTGTCAAGAAATGTTGTGCACAATAGATTAGTCTCCATAAGCAAACAAAGGTACCAACTTTTCCAATGGGACTGAACAAGAAGCCTCAATCAAGAACCTATTTTGATTTTACTAGATGAATCCAGAAGAACTTCTTTGTTGTGATAGGCATCTCAAAATGGTCTTCAGTATATCTATCTCCATCTCAGATTACTGATGTCACACTGCCAGCTCTATGCCAGGTGTTCACAGGACATAAATTATCATGGATTATCATTTCTGATGACTCTTTGATTACTGAGGATGGATTTAAAGAACCTGAACATTTGAATTTTGCATGATTTTTCACCATGATGCTTTATCATCCCCAAGAAAAAGGCTAAAAGCATGAGGCAAACTTCTAAGGGTATCCTGACAACGGCTGTTGAGGGAAAATGCTATAAGACTGCCAGGACTTTTATTATTCAATATGTCATTCCAGGTTTACCTACAGGAGTCAATCCTGTTGAATAAGTAATGAGGACACCCAAGAATTGCTTTGGTTGCCTCCATACAAATTTAGCTAAAAAACTTTTGGAAAAAATAGGAATATATTCAGGATGGTGTTTCACATATACCTATACTTATTCATTTTGACAAGAATGGATATTTTTAAAGAATTATGAAACTGAGTCAAGATGTATCCCTCCAAGTATAATCGTTTGTAGGATGATGCGGAGTTCATAACTAAGTATGCTGGTCTGTCAGATCTTTGTGTTTATCAATTGCAAAAGTATTCTTCAAAAAAGGAAGCAGTGGAGCCATCTTCCCTTAGTGGCTTTTGACATGGGCTATTCTGCTAGAGCTCCTGAGTATTTGTTAGAGCTACAAAAATTAGGGAAGCCGTAATTCTCTGATCACCACAACTGCTATCTGGAAATTACCTGGTATTTCTGTACCCATTAGCATAATGTAGAGAAGGATGTAGAAAAATGGGACTGTGTTTTGCTTCTTTTTGTATCCCTAGAACTTAACACAGTGCCTGGCACACAGTAGGAACTTAATAAATGTTTATTGATATTAGCATGTTCACATATATATACACACATGTATGCATTATATACATACATGCAAATGTACAAATATGTACATACATATAGATATGTAAATATCTTTATTTATTTTTGATAGAAAGAAGGATTGACAGGGCATTGAAATAATATTAAGCAAGGATTAGTCTAAGGGAGCTTTTCAGTCAAAAAGGTTTGTTATATTGAAGACCTGTTTGTCCTTTACCTGTTTTACTTATATCCAATACAGCATACTACCTCATCTTTTGGACTAACTTGGCATTTTACTTTGTGCAGCTTCTCGAGGTAGGAACCCACTTCCTTTCATGCATTCCAGAGCAGACACTGCCCCAAAATGAACAGGGTAGAATTGAAACACATCCTCTCACAATTACTGACTAAGATTAATTTGACAAATACCCATTAGATCAGCCAGCAGCTTGCCCAGTGAGTACTATTTCCCTTAATTTATTTAGCAGAAGACCCTGATCTATCAAGTTAAATGGCTTGATTATCCATCAGCCCACAAATAGTGAAGTGTCCTACTCTATAGCCAGGTCATCAATCTTTGAAAGGTAAACATTTGGGCAAGTCATTTAACTCAACAAGGTCTATTGCTTTTGATATTTTAAGTTATTGCCAACAATAGTTGAGCTATAATATTATTCATGTCAAATATTAACAAACTTGTAGGGGTGCATTTGTTTCCATGAACTATAAGAGCTCTAAATAAATGTATTTTCTCTACAATTTATTCCTGACTAAGTATTTATTCAAGAGATCTTCATTCTATGACTACATTGAGTATGTTTTGGTTCTGTGCACAGAAATTATATTGTTTTGACAGCTCTATTATTTTTGCCGGTTGGCTTGCTACAATTTGTCTTGTGGTACAACACAAGACGTTTATTTTTTTTAATTGGCTCAGCCTTTCTTTATGAACATGTTTATGAGGCTCTGAAGCAGTACAACATTTTAATGTTTCAATGTTTCCAATAAATTTGGTAGTCTTGTAAGCAGTAATGTTACTTTGAAGGACCTTCAAGCAATTTTGAAAATGGTAGCTTGATAAGTAAGTTGGCAAACTTAGTTTGATCTTCAGGTCCTTTTTAGTTCTCTTCTGACATAGACCTGGAGAAGCCTGGATGGTGTTTGACCTCAGGAATGGTATGGTTAAACATAACAAAAAAATAGCAAAAAAAGTAAGACCTGCTAACTGTTATCTCCTTGGTTGCTCGTCAGAAACCAACAAAAGAGTGTCTGTTAACATAGCTAAACAGTACATTTCTGCTGCTGGAATTATGTTATTGTATAAACAAAAGCACAGCAGATGTTTCATACAGAGATGGGATAGTCTGAGTGACATAGATTACTTTAGCTTACAATGCTTACCTCAGAGAACTAGAAATGACTTTGATTATAAACATTATCATGTCAAACTATCAACACCTGTTGATAGTCCCAAATCCCTAATAGGGAAATGCAAATTAAGGCCATTCCAAGAATCTACCTCACCCATCAGATTAGTGAACATGACAAATGAGAAAAATTACTAATGTTGGACCAAAAATGACCAATGGACAGGCCGTGGGTAAATAGGCATATTTGTATCCTGTTGTTGGAGGTATGAACTGGTTTAGTCACTCTGATAAGAATTTGAAACTATACTCCAACAGTTACAAAACTGTACATGTCCTTGACCACAACTTTGCATATATATTGCAGAAATCAAAGAAAGGGAAAAAGGACCTATACATACAAAAAAAAAATTATAACAGTCATTTTCATAATCGACAAAACTGGAAATTAAGGGAATGACTAAAAATGGTATATGAATATAACAGAATGTTATTGTGCCATAAGAATTTTGAGATAGATATTTTGGAAGAAACTTAGAGTAGGACAGGGTGAACAATTTACATAATAACAGCAACCTCATATAGAAAAAAACAACATTGAAAAACTTTAGATTTCAGACTAATTCAATGATAAGCCACAGACCCAGAAGACTGAAGATAAATCATTTAATCCATCTCCTGTGAGAGATGATAGAACAAAAATACATCATGAGATGTTTTGGATATGGTAAATGTGGGTATTTGTTTTGCTGTTCAATACCTATATATTCTGAGGGTTGTCTTTTCCTTTTTGCTTTTTAATTTTTTTAAATGGGAGTAGGAAAAAGCAATAATAAATGTGTGAAAATAAATTTAAAAAACAAAATAAAAACTGATTTTAAAGAAATAAGTGGTTCTCATAAACATATTATTATTAAAAAGCTATTTAGTAGGCCTGGTAGAAACAATAGAGGCAGCTTAGAATCATGGATTAGGGGCTAGCCTTTGAGTTAGGAAGATGTCAGTGCTGAGCTCCTGATTTTATTACATACTGGATTTATGATTCAGGACAATTCAAAAAGTGTTCCTCACAGTGTCCCAGACAGCTAAGACTAGAAGTTGCATAACATTTCTTCATAGTTCCTTAGACTATGTACTCTAAAAATCGTATTGTTAGTGTTTCTGAGGATGATGCCCTTCGGTCAGTATACTTACATATTACTGTGACCTAGCCTTAACCATTGATTGGGTGTTACTGAAGACAAATTGAGACCTGGGAAAGACCTTAGCTTAAAAAGGCCAAGGTGTTGCACTACATCCTGGACAATCTCCAGTCCTGATCTGTATCTTGTCAGTTGACTGAGATGGCTCTGGAGGAGAGAGTGAGGCTGCTGACTTTGCAAATCCCTGCCTCACTTAAATCAAATTCCCTTGCATATCATGACATCACCTTCTTGATGTCATTGGTCCTCTTTGAGAACAAAGGACAAAGAACAACAACATAGTACAGTAACCCACAATCCCTATCATATTTCACTAAAATACATTAAAACATTTCAAAAGGTAAGTCTTTAAGAACATTTTTGAATATCATTCCTTTTAAAATGATTCAGTAAGCCCCAAAGCAAATATTAGTTTCGCTTTTGGCAGGTATTAAATGCCATCAAAATCAGTCAATAGAACTCCAAAGATGTGAGAGCTGTTGACTTGAAATGGAGACATCATACAGTATTTTACTTAATAGGTTTAATTATAATCTCAAGTCATGCTGGAGTGTAAAAAAATATAGGCAAAACCGAAAGCAGCCTGCTGATGATTTCTGAGACTGAATGAAACAATAGTAATTAATAATATCTTGTAACAGTTAAGGTTCACATAACATTTTCCCTACTATTATACACAAGTTAATCACAATTTAGAGGGAATAATTTAGAGAGGAAATACACCTTTTCTTCTCTTCCCATTCTACATTGATTAACGACGAGGAAAAGTAGGTGATAAAAATGTATCATATTACCATTTTGTTTCAATATATAGGAGTTTAGGGAAGAAAATAGTACTTGTATTCATTTTTAATCCACTTTTACCTTTCAAGGAAGGATTTCATAATGGAAAAATTGAGAAAACAATTTGTTAAAGAGGACGTGAAGCTTTTTAATATATCAAGAAAGTAGAAGAAGATAAAAAGAACATTTATAAATTGTCAAAAAGAGAAAACCATCTTTGATTTATTATCACATGTACTAGTAATTTCTACCAAAACTTGGAAGCCAGTAACTCTCTTGCCAAGTATTTTAACTTATTTCAGCTTACATTTATTCATTTAAGTGAAAGAAGGGCATTTGTTATTTAGTTTGTGGAGAAGGTCAAAAGACCTCTTTTGGTAGTGAATTTAAGAATCAATATCACCTAAAGACCACATGTATTCCTTTAAGCTCCTTATTTTCGTGCTTCTTTCAAAACCTGCAAGGGACAATTGACTATACTGGAGATTTACAAGTTGGGAGAATGAACAAAGGAACAACATAATGAATTATTAGCAAATTCAGGCTCAATATTTGTCCAATAAAAGATTTCCAAGGAATTATTGGTGAAAAACAGAATTTTTAAAAGAAGAGTAGAGAAGTTTGATTTTTATTTTATAAAGGGATTAATCACATTTTTGATATTTATATAGACAGATTCTGAATAGCAAATTGTGTAGCAAACACTAATAGACAGTATCCTTTCAGAACGAGGACTGCTTGGTATATAGAAGTTAATAAATAAAACAGGCAGAAGAATTGATTTTTTTTGTTACCTAAGAGATATAACTAAAGCTATATGTTTTTGTGACAGGTTTATCAGACATCCACATGCTTTTACTGAATTTAAAACTTTAAAAACAAAATAAGCTCAAAAAATGTCAATAAATAATTCAGTAGGCAAAAAAATTCCAATATCTTATTAAAATTAAAATTGTGTATCATCTATGGAACAGTAATAAAGATAACTTATCAGAAACCACTGTATTGGAAATAAGGATACCAGGGCTTAGACAAAATAATTGGATTTGTTTTTAAATTTTAAAAAGAAGTTTAGATAGGGGAAGGCAAAGAAATCTAGAAGGCAAAAACAAATGTTCTGATACCACTGAAAATTTAAGAACATACAAAACGCAAATGAAGTCTAGGGAATAGATGTCAATTTTACTAAGTACTAAATCATAAAAGTAAAGTTAGGGTTCAAAAGCAGTTATTTTAAAATAATGTACATGAAGATATTTATATAGAGATAAACCTTTTGAATATCAGGCAAAAGAGATAAACCTTTTGAATACCAGGCAAAACAGACAAGTTAAGACCTTCAGAAAGTTGGTTGACCTCCATCCATCACATTGGATGAGTTCTCCTAAGGCCAACTTGATAACAACAATAATAATAGTTAAGGATAGATAGATAGATTCATTTGATCATTGACCCCATGAGATAGTTGCTAAGGTGCATTCACTTTACAAATGAGGAACTGACTTGTAGAGGATCACACAGATAGTAAATTCCTGAGGCGGTATTTAAACTCCAAGTCCAACTCTCCTTTTCCAGAAAAAAAAAAAAGATCTTATCAAGACACTAAAGAACTGAATGTTTTGGACAGTTACCAAATAAATGATAGAAGAACCTAAATGACTTGTTTCTTTAAAGAATGAAAAGCACATGAAATGTTACTAATTCTTTAGCAGATTTAAAGTTTAAATATTAGGTTCTAGGATTTTCAGTACTAATAATCTTTTTTACAATTGACATAGCTGCTCTTGAAGGAAAAATGATTATATAACAACTTTCTCTGTTCAGATGCATGATTAAAGTTTATGATTGAGTAAAAAATGTGTAGGTAGCATGTAAAATGTATAGACTTTGTCATACTGCATAAAATGTTTAGATCAAGGTATTAGAGGATTATTATAAAAGAACTTTGGAATTTCTCCAGTTTTTGGAGTAGTAGATAAGAACAGTTTTGGCCAAGCTTTCCAAAAAAACATTTGTAATAAATTATATAATATGTATAGTTTTTTTAACAGTTCAAGGAATTTTTTTGTTGACTCTATGATTAGGTATGAAATATCAGCAAAGTATTCCATTTGGAATTACCCATTTGGGTAATGACTAAGCAACCATATTATTTGTATGCTGTGGAATTATATTGTGCTATAAGAAATAATAAAGATTGGAGGGCAAAGTCAAGATGATGGAGAAAAAACAGGAACTCTCTTGAGCTCTCCCCCCACACCACTCCAAACACCTTTAAATAATGCCTCAAAACAAATTCTAGAGCAACAGAACCCACAAAAGGAAGAAGTAAAACAATTTTCCAGCTCAAGACAGCTTAGAAGATTGGCAGGAAAGGTCTCTTACACCTGGGTGAGAATAGAGCACAATTAAGCTCAGGCCTTACCCCAGCAAAGCAGCCAGAGGCCTTGGTGGCACCCAACTCAGTGGCTGCAGTGGTGATTTCTGTACCTCTTATCTCACTGACAGTAAAGGAGTCAGACAACTGGTCAAAAGGAGTTTACAAAGATCTCTTTCATGGCACCAGGGGCAGGACCTTTTTGTATTGCTCATACTTGGATCTGGTACAGTTGTGGAACTGAGACCCAGGATGAGGAGGAGCACTACACATCAGTGCCTACTGCCCCAGGGGAGCTGGAACCCTGGTCACAATTGCAGGGTGGAAAAGAGTGGTTGTGGTTGCTCACAGACCAGAGCATAGACCAGGACAGTGGTAAACACCTCTACCTTGATCATACCACCTTGGAAGAACTGAAAACTTACAGGTCCCCAGAATTACCTCTGGAAACAGCTAAAAAACAAAAAACTGAAGCTTGGGACAGTGATCTGTTTAATCCTGAAGCATAGACTTTAGCATAGATTAAAAGTCAAGAAATAGGTTGGAAAACTGAGCAAACAGCATAAAAAGATCTTGACTATGTGACAAGGAAGATACAAAGGACAAACTCAGAAGAAGACAACAAAGTAAAAAAATGCTACATCCAAAGTGTTGAAGATAAACATGAATTGGCCTCAGGCAATGGAAGGCTCAAAAAGAATTTTAAGAGTCAAGTAAGAGAGATGGAGGAAAAATTGGGAAGAGAAATGAGACTGATACAAAAAAAAATCATGAGAAAAAAGTTGACAGCTTGGTATAGAAAGCACCAAAAATAGTGAAGAAAGTAACACCTCAAAAACCAGCATAGGCCAAGTGGTAAAAGAAGCACAAAAATCCAATGAAGAGAAGAATGCTTTGAAAAGTAGAATTGGCCAAATGGAAAAGGAGGTACAAAAACTCAATGAAGAAAGTAATTCCTTAAAAATTAGAATCAAGCAAGTGGAAGCTAATGACTGTGAGACACCAAGAAACAATAAAATGAAATCAAAAGAATGAAATAAATATGGGGCAGCTAGGTGGCACAGTGAGTAGAACACTGGCCCTGAAGTCAGGAGGACCTGAGTTCAATCCAGTCTCAGACACTTGACACACTTACTAGCTGTGTGACCTTCCGCAAGTCACTTAACCCCAGCTGCCCTTCCTTCCCACTCCAAAAAAACAAAAAAACAAAAAAAACAACAACAACAAAAAACAAAGAAAAAATAAATAAAAGAAAATATGAAATATCTCATTGGAAAAACAACTGACCTTGAAAATAGATCCAGGAAAGATAATTTAAGAATTACTGGACTACCTGAAAGCCATGATTTTTTTTTAAAAAGGAGCCTAGACATGATCCTTCAAGAAATTATCAAAGAAAACTGCCCTGATGTTCTAGAACTAGAGGGTAAAATAGAAGTTGAAAGAATCCACCGATTACCTCTTGAAAGAGACCCCATATTGCCAACTCCAAGGAATATTATAACCCAATTCCAGAGCTCCCAGGTCTAGGAGAAAATATTGAAACAGCCAAAAAGAAAAAAAAATTAAATATCATGGAGTCATGTTTAGAATAATACAAGTTTTAGAAGTTTCTACATTAAAGGATAAGAGGGCTTTGAATATGATATTTCAGAGGGCAAAAGAGCTAGAACTACAACCAGAATCACCTATCTAGTAAAACTGAGTATAATCTTTCAGAAAGAAAAAAGAATGGCTATTCAGTAAATCAGAAGACTTTTTCAAGCATTCCTAATGAAAAGACCAGAGCTGAAGAAAATATGACTGTCAAATACAAGCCTCAAGAGGAGCATAAAAAGATAAACAGGATGGAGAAACCATAAGGGATTCAATAAGGTTAAATTTTTTACATTCTACATGGGAAAATCATACTTGAAAAATCATACTATGACCTTTCTCAATATTAGGGCAGTGAGGAGTATAGGCAGTTAGAGAGCACAGGTAGAAGTTGAATATGATGGGATGATTAAAAAAAATAAAATTAAGGGTTGAGAGAGAAGAATGCATTGGAAGAAGGGGAAAAGGAGAGGTAGAAAGATCTAAATTATGTGACATAAAAGAAGTGAGAAAGAGATTTTACCATGGAAGGGAAGATGAGGGAAGCAGGGGGCGGGGGAGGATGGGGTGAGGAAAGCACAAAAACCTTGCTCTCTCTCATTTGGAATTGGCTCAAATAGGAAATAACAAACACACACAGTTGTGTGTAGAATCTGTCTTACCATATAGGAAAATAGGAAAGAATATAGATAGAAGGGAGGGACAACTAGGGGAGGTGAAAGAAGCAAAAATGCATAGGGTGAAAGGAGAGAAAGAGTAGGATAAATGGGGAAAATAGGATGGATATAAATACATAGTATTATAGGAAATTTCTCTAAGACCTCATTTCTCAAATATATAGAGAACTGAGTCAAATTTATAGAAATAAGAACCATTGAAAACCATAGACCTGGCAAAGCCAGGATGGTGGCTTGAAAACAGGGACTTGTTTAAGCTCTCCCAAATCCCTCCAACCACCTTTAAAAAATGACTCTAAACAAATTCTAGAGCTACAGAAACCACAAAATTACATTGGGAAACAAGTCTCCAGCCCAAGAGGTCCTGAATGGTCACTTGGAAGGCTCTATCACACCGTGCTGGGAGCAGAGTACAGCCAGCCTAACATGAGCTGCACCAGAATAGACCAGGCCAGAGTAGACTGGGCAGAGCAGGCCTCAGGGCCCTGAATAACTGAGAGGAGGCAGTTGCCAGATTTCTCAACCCACAAATGCCAAAGGCAATGGAGCAGGTCAGTGGGAAAACTGTTGGATCTGAGTGAGGAAAGGTCGAGGTCCAGCCACAGACCCAGGGTGGCAGAGGTGGCTACAGTGGTGGAAGCAGCAGCAGCAGCAGCTGCTGCTGCTGCAGTGGCTGTTTCTGGAGCCCCTGGCCCACATGGTAGGGGGAATCAAGTAGCTGATCAGAGTAGTAGTGCAGGGATCTCTTTGCTGGGGCTTAGACAGCATTCTGTTGCTTTGCCCTGCTTGGATCTGTATCTCAGTGCTGGTTGGCAGTGCTTGGGGAAGGAGGGGTGCTGGTGTGGCAGAGCTTGTGGCGGCTGTGGAGAGGAAGTCCTCCTGGTAGTTACATGGCAAAAAGGACTGTTTGCACTCACAGACCGGAGCACAGGCCAGGAGAGGAGGATCATACCACCTCAGAATAGAAGTAGCTCTGAAAACAGCAGCTCAAAATCCCTGAAGCTTGGGACAAAACACTCTCCACTCTGAAAACAGTCATACCCTGACAAAAAGCTCAAGTCAAGTAATTGGCTGGGAAAAAGAGCAAGCTGTATAAAATGACTCAGATTACAAAATCTTTCTCTGGTGACAAAGAAGATCAAAACATACAGTCAGAAGAAGTCAACATAGTCAAAGATACTACATCAAAAGCCTCCAAGAAAAATATGAATTGGTCTCAAACCATGGAAGAGCTCAAAAAGGATTTGGAAAATCAAGTAAGAGAAGTAGAGGAAAAATTGGGAAAAGAAATGAGAGTGATGCCAGAAAATCATGAAAAACAAGTCAACGACCCAAGGAGACCCCCCAAAAAATACTGAAGAAAATAATGCCTTAGAAATGGACTAATCCAAATGGCAAAGGAGCTCCAAAAAGCCAATAAGAAGAAGAATGGCTTGAAAGGCAGAATTAGCCAAATGGAAAAGGAGGTCCAAAAGACCACTGAAGAAAATACTGCCTTAAAAAAAAATAAAAATCATTTCTCAACTGATAAATGGTCAAAAGATATGAACAGTTTTCAGATGAAGTAATCAAAGTTATCTTTAGTCATAAAAAATGCTCTAAATCACTATTAATTAGAGAAAGGCACATTAAAATAACTCAGCACTACTACCACACACCTATCAGATTTGCTAATATGAGGGGAAAGGAAAATGGCAAATATGAGAGTGACTTGGTAACCAAGGTGGGGCCCCAGGTGGGGCTAACTATGGGAGGGCCTAGTTTACACATGAGTTTGAGTGATAGGTTTGGGACATCAGAGGCTCTTAGACCACATGGTTTCAAGCCGCCTCTTTGTGATGATTCTAGGTCACGTGGGTGAGTTGCATGTGTGACTCACCCATGACCCTGAAAAAGATATAAAACCAGGGGTTGGCTTTCTATTCTTTGGAGCTGTTACCCACAGCCGTGGTGGCATGTGTGACTCTGGACTAGCCCTCATTATGAGCTCCTGGGCTGAACTTAGATGTTGGTAACTATGAATCGTATTGGGTCTGTTTGTCGATGTTGGTACTTTGTTTGTATTTTGCTCTGAAGTTCAGGGTGCTGGTTTTTTCCCCTGAACTAAGTGATTGATATTTGTATGCTGAATTAAAGTAAACTTGTCAACCCCTTAACATTGCTTTCCTTACTAAAGCAGATTAAAAGAACCTGTGCTTTTGCAGCATGCTGGTAGAGTTCTTGTTGTTGGGCTTATGTTGGTCTTTCACCCCCACAATAGCTGCTAGCCGGATTGTTGAAACAGGGAGGGATGTGGGAAAATTAAGACACTGATACACTGTTGGTGAAGTTGTATACTGATTCAACCACTATAGAGAATAATTTGGAACTGTGCCCAAAGGACTATAAAATCATGCATACCCAACAATACCACTACTAGGTCTGCATCCCAAAGAGATTTAAAAAAAAAGGAAAGGGACCTATATGTAGAAAAATATTTATAGCAGCTCTTTTAGTGGTCATAAGAATTGAAAATTGAGGGGATGTCCATCAGTTAGGAAATGGTAGAACAAGTTGTGGTATATGATGGTGGTGGAAAGCCACTGTGCTGTAAGAACTAACAAGCAGGATGCTCTCAGAAAAAACCTGGAAAGATTTCTATGACCTACAAAGTGAAATGAGCAAAATCAGGAGAAGATTATAAATAATAAAGATCAAAAATTCAAGGAAAAATGGGAAAAGCTACATGAACAGATAAAGAATAAAGTAAGGAGAATTTTGGGATTGTTGTTTGGTCATTTTTCAGTCATGTCCGGCTCTCTATGACTATATTTGGGGTTTTCTTGACAAAGGTACTGGAGTGGTTTGCCATTTCCTCCTCCAGTTCATTTTACAGATAAGGAAACTGAGGCGAACAACATTAAGTGTCTTCCCCAGGGTCACCCCGCTAGTAAGTGTCTGAGGCTGAATTTGAACGCAGGCCTGGCCCTCTAACCACTGCAACATCTAGTTGCCCAAGGAGAACTAAGAAAATAATATACGCAATGACTGTAGCAATACAAGTGAAAAGGACTGTAAAACAAAACTGAACACTGTATCATTAAACAAAACCAGTCTTGGCCCACAGAAAAGTTAGGGAAAATTAGCTTTCTTCATTTGTTGATATGACAGGGTTTCCCATGCCTCCCACTATCCTACAACATGGCTTAGTTTTCCCTAAAAGATGACAAAGTTTTCTCCAGGGCCTAATTGGCCCCCACCTCCTGCAGCTTCCTGATACCTTCTCACTGTATTGACGTTGTTTCCTGGTCACCTAAGAGCATAAGAAGTCCTACTCACATAGATTCTGGGCCCTTTTGACTTGACAAATGTCTGAAGACCATGAAGGTCACCAAACCCAATCCCGTGGATCAGAGACCTTTCCATATGAACACGAGGGGAGAGGGGCAGATACATAGATGCTAAGGGCCATTGTGTCCTTACTGCATATTCTTGCTATGTTAAGGCTAAGTAAACTTCCTCTTGCTAGCTGCTCAATTAATGACTTACCAGTGCCTCATTTTATCCCATCATCAAACATGAACAAATAGGCTATTAGGGTCAGGCTACTAAAAAATACTTAGCAGTTGGAAAGGTGAGAAAATACCAGCGTTTAATGTTACATGTGCCATTAGATATTGTCAAATCAGTTGATTTTGCTTAACTATTTTAACTCAATGTTATAGTATAGAAGGTTCACTGGGTAGGAGAAATAGGAAAGATTTTCATAAAGAATATAAAAATAAATTAAAAGGCATCAATAAAGCAAACAAAAAAGAAAGGACAGTTGAAATGAATGAAATGCAGCAAGCACTAAACATCATCACAGACCAAAATGGAATTGACTATATCTTTAGCGGAAACTAAATAACTGATAGCTAATGTGGCAGTCATCTCAGAATCAGACATATCTGTACCATAAGATCATTGACCAGTCAGTATAAAACCCAAAATTAATACCAAATTAGAAGAATGAATAAAGATTTTTTTAATTGTATATGAATAGAGACTCTCTAATCCAATCTGTTTATACTAGATGGGAACTTGAAAAAATAAAAAAATGGACAAAAGTAAAAACTTTTATATTTACCATTACCATCTTTTAGAAAAAATTAAAAGCTCATAGGCACAATATGAGAGTTGAAAGAGACTTCCTAGGCCTTCTATTTCAATCCACAACTAAGCAAGAATTCCTTCTATAATTGCTGAAAACTTTCATAGAGCCTTTTGCTTGAGGATTCCTAGCGAATAACTTTATTTCCAGTGGCTGGCCATTCCACTTTTAGATAGCACAAATTATTAGGGAAAAATGTTTTTAAACCTAAATTGAAGTCTTTTCAACTTTGATTCATCATTTTTTGTTTGGCTTCCAGGGCAAAACTTGAAAAAAAAATGTTTTGTCTCTCTTCCATCTAGTATTTAACCCTTCAAATACTTGAAGACCATTATCATTTCCACCACTGTGTTTCCTTCTCCAAGGTAAATTTCTCCAGTTCCTTTAACCCATTTCCATATATCATGACTATATATGATGATTTTATTATTTTGTTTATCCTCTGCTACACATACTATACTTTGTCTATGTTCTTTTTCCAATGTTATTTTTAGAACTGACCAAGTTTCCCCAAATGTGATATGAACATAGAAAAAGTGAAAGATGATGATCATCTCTTTTATGCAGTATACTTTGCCTTTCTTAATGGAGATTAAGAAAAGAATAGCTGAGATTGGGATGGGCGGAGCCAAGATGGCGGCTGGTAAGCAGGGACTAGCATGAGCTCTGTACTGAGTCCCTCCAAAAACCTATAAAAAATGGCTCTGAACCAATTTTAGAACGGCAGAACGCACAAAACAGCAGAGGGAAGCAGGGCTCCAGCCCAGGACAGCCTGGATGATCTCTGGGTGAGGTCTATCCCACACGGAGCTGGGAGCTGGGAGCTGGGAGCTGGGAACGGAGTGGAGCAGAGCCCAGCCTGAGCGGCGTGGACCAACAAGACCAGCAACCGAGCAGAGCATGCCCTAGCACCCTGAACCAGTGAGCTGCAGCAGCTACCAGACCTCTGAACCCACAAACACCAAAGACTGCAGAGAAGGTTAGTGGGAAAGGCTGCGGGAGTAGAAGGAGTTCGTGGTTCAGCTTCCAGCACCGGGGGCAGCAGAGGTGGGGCAGCTACAGCTGTTGTTACTTCCAGCTCCAGGCCCACCTGGTGAGAGGAATTAAGTGGCTGATCAGAGCAGGAGTGCACAGCCTGCTGAAGATCTAAGCCCAGTTCGGGTTGGGGGTTCTTGGGGAAGGAGCAGTGCTGGTAGGGCAGAGCCGGCACCTCCCCCCCAAACGTGGAACATAGAACTCTCTAGTCTACAAGCAGTCATACCCCACTGAAAAACTCAAAGGTCAAGTTAGTTGGCTGGGAATATGGCCAGGCAGCGAAAACGCACCGAGATTCAGTCTCAGACTTTGCATTCCTTCTTTGCTGACAAAGAAGACCAAAACATACAGCCTAAAGAAGTCAATAAAGTGGAAGAGCCTACATCAAAAGCCTCCAAGAAAAACATGAACTGGTCCCAGGCCATGGAAGAGCTCAAAAAGGATTTGGAAAAGCAAGTTAGAGAAGTAGAGGAAAAATTGGGAAGAGAAATCAGAAGGATGTGAGAAAACCATGAAAAACAAGTCAATGACTTGCTAAAGGAGACCCAAAAAAATACTGAAAAATACACTGAAGAAAACAACACCTTAAAAAACAGACTAACTTAAACGGCAAAAGAGCTCCAAAAAGCCAATGAGGAGAAGAATGCCTTGAAAGGCAGAATTAGCCAAATAGAAAAGGAGGTCCAAAAGACCACTGAAGAAAATACTACTTTAAAAATTAGATTGGAGCAAGTCGAAGCTAGTGACTTGATGAGAAATCAAGCTATTATAAAACAGAACCAAAGGAATGAAAAAATGGAAGACAATGTGAAATATTTCATTGGAAAAACCACTGACCTGGAAAATAGATCCAGGAGAGATAATTTAAAAATTATTGGACTACCTGAAAGCCATGATCAAAAAAAAAGAGCCTAGATATCATATTTCAAGAAATTATCAAGGAGAACTGCCCTGATATTCTAGAGCCAGAGGGCAAAATAGAAATTGAAAGAATTCATCGATTGCCTTCTCAAATAGATCCCAAAAAGAAATCTCCCAGGAATATTGTCACCAAATTCCAGAGCTCCCAGATCAAGGAGAAAATATTGCAAGCAGCCAGAAAGAAACAATTTGAGTATTGTGGAAACCCAATCAGAATAACCCAAGATCTGGCAGCCTCTACATTAAGAGATTGAAGGGCTTGGAATATGATATTCCGGAGGTCAATGGAGCTAGGATTAAAACCAAGAATCACCTACCCAACAAAACTGAGTATCATGCTCCAAGGCAAAATATGGATTTTCAATAAAATAGAGGACTTTCAAGCTTTCTCAGTGAAAAGACCAGAACTGAATAGAAAATTTGACTTTCAAACACAAGAATCAAGAGAAGCATGAAAAGGTAATCAAGAAAAAGAACAAGAAAAAGAAATTGCAAGGGACTTACTAAAGGCGAACTATTTTGTTGTCATTCCTACATGGAAAGATGATGTGTATGATTCATGAGACCTCAGTATTAGGGTAGCTGAAGGGAATATGCATACATAGATGTTTATGTATATATATGGGTGAATGTGTATGTATGTATATATCTATGTGTGTGTGTATATATATATATATATATATATATATACACAGAGAGAGAGAGAGAGAGAGAGAGAGAGAGAGAGAGAGAGAGGGAGAGAGTGGACACAGGGTGAGTTGAAGATGAAGGGAAGATATCTAAAAGAAATAAAATCAAATTAAGGGATGAGAGAGGAACATACTGAGAGAGGGAGATAAGGAGAGATAGAATGGGATGGATTATCTCCCATAAAGGTGGCAAGAGGAAGCGGTTCTGTGGGAGGAGGGGAGAGGGAGGATGAGGGTGGAATGAGTGAACATTGCTCTCATCAGATTTGGCCTAAGGAGGCCAAATACACACCCAATTGACAATCTTACCCCACAGGAAAGAAGACGGAAGAAGATAAAAAAATGGGGGTGATGATGGAGGGGAGGGCAGATGGGGGTGGAGGTAGTCAAAAACAAACACTTTCAAAAGGGGACAGGGTCAAGGGAGAAAATTCAATAAAGGGGAATGGGTTGGGAAGGAGCAAAATATAGTTTTTCACAACATTAGTATTGTGGAAGGGTTATACATAATGATACACATGTGGCCTATGTTGAATTGCTTGACTTCTTAGGGAGGGTGGGTGGGAAGGGAAGAGGGGAGAGAATTTGGAAGTTTTAAAAACAGATGTTCAAAAACAAACAAAAATGTTTTTGCATGCATCTAGAAAATAAGATACACAGGCAATGGGGAGTAGAAATTTATCTTGCCCTACAAGAAAGGAAGGGGATAGGGGATGGGAGGGGAGTGGGGTGACAAAGGGGAGCGCAGACTGGGGAACAGGACAACCAGAATATATGCCATCTTGGAGTGGGGGGGAGGGTAGAAATGGGGAGAAAATTTGTAATTCAAACTCTTGTGAAAATCAATGCTGAAAACTAAATATGTTAAATAAATTTAAAAAAAAGAATAGAATAGCTTTTTGTGCTGCTGTGTCGCTATTGCTATACATTAAAATTCAATGTATTTTACAGAGGAATAATGTAATTGTGAAATGGAGTTTTTAACCCAAATGTAGAAATTCTGTATTATTACATTTGGCCATTTATTCGAGTCTATTGTTGTATTTCTATATCTTAGATCCAATATTTATTGCAAATTTAACATTTGACATTTGACAAAGGCTTTCCATGAATCCATCCAAATCATGTTTTAAAAAAGGCCCCATTGTCATAATGAGGAGGCCAAAGGGGCCCCAGAAACTGCTTCATCCATTAGACATTTAATCTCCTTACCAAACAGAGAAACACTACAAGCAAAAACAAGTCAAATGTATAGTGCAAGCTCATTTTCAAAGTATCATAGAGGAACAGAATGGAAAAGAATTATCAGGAATCTTGCCTTGTGAGAGTCGTTTTTTAAGCTGTTGGGAGGAAAATTGTCCTGCAGAAGGTATGGTGTCAGACTCAGCTAAAGCAGAATATTAAGAAAGTATTTGTAGATGAAATCAGAAAAAAGGATAATGAATAGAAGAAAAATAGAACAGATCTACCAGTGTTTCTCCTGTGATATATTCTTATCAGCAAAGACATGGAATTGCCACACTTCAACTCTATTTTTTTATCTAAGATATTTAAGAAAATAAAATTGAGAACAGCTGTACTGAAACAAATGTTTAAAGAGAAAAAAAATCCGTTCTATCGGTAACAAGGTACTAAAAGATTGATTTCTAAGGTATCTCAAAAGGGAAAATTCTAAAATAATGGAAAAGATCATAAATAATGTATTTCCTTAGGAAAATACAACCAACTGAGAAGATATTATTAGCTACTGGGTAACATGCCAACTTTCTCATCTCTATGAAAATCTTCATGAAAATAATTTATGCATGCATATAGGATATCCTTTATAAAACATGAGAAAAGAACAGATAGGCCAATGCAGATAGTTCTGTGTGCACTGCTATATGTAAAACAGATCACATTTTCACAGTGACACAGTTAACAAGAGGATAGAGAGAGATAATATAAGATTACTCTGTGCATATTGAATATTGATTTTTAAAAGCCTTTTACCTAGGATATATAATTTTATTATATGAAATTTAAAAAGTTTTTTTTTGCTAATAAAATCAATGAAATTAAGAACCAAAAGAAAAAACATTAGCTTGTTTGTTTTAAGAATCACATATGTCTCTTAAGGGTCTGATATTCAAGGAATATAAATATTTAATGTGAATGTGGAAGATTGAATCATTTCCCAACAGATAAATAGTCAAAGGATATATAAAAAATAATGAGGTGCCCTGGATGTGGAATGATGCAAAGTATCTCAGACATATATGTTAGTTTTGCTGAAAGATGTGTTATCTCTTTTTTTTCAAATCTTTTAAATGTAGGATGTTCCTCTGGGAAATAAAGGCAGTATCTATGTAAAGAATGTCACAAAAACAGAAGATATCAATAAATAACTTTTTTAAAGGACTTGATTTGAAAGTTAAAAATATAGTCTTAGACATTCACTTCTAAAAAGTATCTCCACTAACTTGCTAAAAATTATATGAAAGCAACAAAAGAGATTAACTCTTCAGTAACTTTGTTCAGTAATCAGTGCCATCATCAAAGAAAACATAAAAGAGGGAAATCTATTCTTGCCTAAGGTATTTCTCTTTACTTTGTACTAAGGACATTGAACCCTAGAACACCTCAAATGCCTTTCAATGAAATCTATTGCCATTTGAGAGGAATCAGCCTAAACATACAGCTTCTAGGAAAAAAAAAGGCAAGAAAAGAAAGCGATTGAAAAATGCATATTTTCCAGATGGTAATATGGTATTGTAATAATAACAATAACAAAGCCTTAATACATATGAGCACTACAAATTTCAATCAAATCAAATCAAATGAATGAGCAGCCTGCATCTCCTCTACATTCTTTGTTCTTACAAAAGACCATCTTTTGGTAACCTGTAGCTTTCACATTTCATGTCTTAGTTGATGATTTTGGGATTCTCCACTACTCATATTCTCCTAACAATGGCCTGTGACTATGAATCACGGAGCTTCATGATCTCGGGAGAATCAAAGTTGCAGAGGATAAAAGATACAATGAGAAGATTCATTCAAGTAGTTTCCAATTTATTAGTAATAATGATTTGCACAAAAAAGTGGCATAAAGATAACATGTAGTTAGATGTCAGAGTAAAGACAGGAACTTATCTTAGCTCTCTCCTAAACCCCTCCAAATACATGTAAAAAAAGACACTCAACAAATTCTAGAGCAGCAGAACACACATGCAGACACACATACAGACACACATACACACACAAATACACACACACACAAATACACACACATACACACACACACACACACACACACACAGCGTGAAAAATTTCCAGCCCAAGACAACCTGGAAAGTCAACAGGAAAGGTCTGTTGCACCAGGCTGAGAGAGGAGCACAGTCCAGCACAAAACCTACCAGCACAGACTGGGCCTCAGCAAACCTGGAGCAGGCCTCAGGAGACTGAATCACTGGCAGCTGCAGTGATTTCCACACTTCTGGAACCCACAAATGCCAAAGACAACCTAGAAGGTCAGTAGGAAAAGTTCGTCAGACCTGGGTGAGAAAGGAGTGCAGTCCAGCCCAAACTGTGCCAGCATAACCCCAGCACCAGCAAACCAGAAGCAGGCCTTGGTGGTGACTGATTCAGCAGCAGCAGCTGCTGCAGCTGCTGCTTCCAGAGTTCTTAGCGCACAGATGGGAAGGGGAATCAAACAACTGGTCATAAGGAAATTACAGGGGTCTTTTTGCTCACACTGAGGCAGTATTCTGTTGCTTTGCCCATACTCAGATCCAGGTCTCAGTTCTGGGTGACAGTCCTAGGGCAAGGAGTAGCCCTGGCATAGCAGGACTTGTGGCAGCAGTGGAGAGGGGACCCTCCTCACAGTTCCAGGGCAGAAAAGAGTGGTTGTGATCATTCACAGACCACAGCACAGGGCAGAGAAGAGGAAACACCTCTCCTTAGATCATACCACATTGGAAGAACTGAAAACTTACAAGTCTTTACAAGTATCTCTGAAAACCACTGCACAAAATCTCTAAAGCTTGCCACAGTTTGACCTCCACACTGGAAGCAGAGCCCGAACTTCACAAAGAGTTAAAAAGTAAATAATAGACTAGGAAAATGACCAGACAATGGAAAAACATCAGATTATAGAAACTTACTTTGGTGACAAGGAAGATCAAAAGATACACTCAGAAGCAGACAACAAAATCAAAGCTCCTCCATCCAAAGCTTCCAAGAAAAATATGAATTGGTCTCAGAACATGGAAGAGCTCAAAAGACATTTTTAAAATCATGTAAGAGAAGCAGAGGAAAAATTGAAAAGAGAAATGAGAGTGATACAAGAAAATCATGAAAAATGAGTCAACAGCTTAGTAAAGGAGACCCAAAAAACACTGAAGAAAATAACACCTTAAAAAACAGACTAGACCAAATGGAAAAAGAAGTCCAAAAAGCCAAAGAGGAGAAGAATGCCTTAAAAAGCAGAATTGGCCAAATGGAAAAAGAAGTCCAAAAGCTCACTGAAGAAAATAATTGCTTAAAAATTAGAATACTGCAAAAGGAAGCTAATGACTCTATGATAAATCAAGAAATTATAAAACAAAACTAAAAGAATGAAAAAATAGTAGGCAATGGGAAATATCTCACTGGAAAAACAACTGACCTGGAAAATAGATCCAAGAGAGATAATTTAAAATTATTGTACTATGTGAAAGCCATGATCAGCAAAAAAACCTAGACATCATACTTCAAGAAATTATCAAGGAAAACTGCCCTGAGATTCTAGAACCAGAGAATAAAATAGAAATTTGAAAGAATCCACTAATCACCTCCTGAAAGAGATCCTAAATGAAAACTCCCAGGAATGTTATAGACAAATTCCAGAGTTCCCAGGTCAAGAAGAAAATATTGCAAGCAGCCAGAAACAATTCATGTATTGTGGAAACACAATCAGGATAATGTAAAATTTAGCAGCTCCTACTTTAAGGGATCTGAGGGCTTGGAATATGATATTCCTGAGGTTAAAGGAGCCAGGATTAAAACCAAGAATCACATCAACAAAACTGAGTGTAATCAATGAGGAAGAAAAATTGGTATTCAATGAGGTAGAGAAATTTAATGCATACTTTAGAAAAAAACAGAACTAAATAGAAACTTTGACTTTCAAATAAAAGACTCAAGAGTAAGTCAGGAGGACCTGAGTTCAAATCTGGCCTCAGATACTTGACACACTTACTAGCTGTGACCTTGGGTGAGTCACTTAACCCCAATTGCTGTACCTTCCCCCCTCCAAAAAAAAAAACAACAAAAAAGACTCAAGAGTAGCATGAAAAGGTAAATAGGAAAGAGAAATTTTAAGGGACATATTAAAATTAAACTGTTTACATTCCATTTGTAACTCATGAGACCTTTCTCATTATTAGGGTAGTTTGATGGAATATATATAGACAGAGGGCACAGCGTGAGTTGAATATGAAGGGATGATATCTAAAAAACAAAATTAAGGGGCGAGAAAGAATGTATTGGGAGGAGAAAGGGAGAGATAGAATGGGGTAAATTATTTCACATAAAAGAGGCAAGAAAAAATTTTTACAGTGGAAGGAAAGAGGGGGGAGGTGAGAGAGAGGGAGTGAACCTCATTCTCATTAGAATTGGTTTAAGGAGGGAATGACATACATACTCAATTGGGTATAGAAATCTGTTTTACCCTACAGAAAATTAGGGGGGAAGAGAATAAGACTGGAGGGGTTGATGGAAGGGAGGGCAATTTGGGTGATGGAGTAATCAGAAGCAAACACTTTTAAAGAGGGCCAAGGTGAAAGGAAACAATAGAATAAATGGAGGATAAGATAGGATGGAGGGAAATACAGTTAGTCTTCTACAACATGACTGTTATGGAGGAGTTTTGCATAACTGCACATGTATAACCTATACTAAATTGCATGCCTTTTCAGTAGGGGTTGGTGGGGAGGGAGAAGGGGAGAGAGTTTAGAACTCAGAGTTTTGAAGACAAATGTTGAATGTTGTTTTTACTTGTAACTGGGAAATAAGATACACAGGCAATGGGATATAAAAATCTATCTTGGCCTACAGGAAAATAGAAGGGGAAGTGGATTAGAGAAGAGGGGAGGGGTGAAAGAAGGGAGGGCAGTTTGGGGGAAGTGGTAATCAGGAGCAAAACACTTTTGAGGAGGGACAGGGTGAAAGGAGAGAGAGAAGAGAATAAATGAGTGTAATAGGGGGAATAGTTGGAGGGAAATACAATAGTGATAGTAACTGTGAAAAAAACTTTTTGGAGCAAATTTCTCTGATAAAGGCCTCATTTCTCTAACATATAGAAAAATGTGTCAATTTATAAAAATAGGAAATATTCCACAATTGATAAATGATCAAAAGGTATAATGAGTTTTCAGATGACCTAATTAAAGCTATCTATAACCATGTGAAAAAAATTCTACCTCAATACTGATTGGAGAAATGCAAATTAAAACAATGCTGAGGCACTACCTCATAACTATTAGATTAGATAATAAGTCAGAAAAGGCGAATGACAAATGGGGGAGGGGATGTCGGGAAAATGATACATTAATGGACTCTTGTCAGAGTTGTGAACTGATTAAACCATTCTATAGAGCAATTTGGAACTATGTCCAAAGGGCTATAAAACTATGCATACCATTTCATGTAGCAATACCACTACTAGGTCTGTGTCCCAAAAGAGATTTTCAAAAAAGGAAAAGGACCTTTGTGTACAAAAATATTTATAGCAGCTCTTTTCTGTGGATAAAGAATTAGAAATTTAGGGGATGCACATCGATTGGGGAATGGCTGAATAAGTTGCAGTGTATGTTTATGATGGAATACTATCATACTATAAGAAATAATGAGCAGGTTGCTCTTAGAAAAACCTATAAAGACTTAGATGTGTTGACACAAAGTGAAATGTACTGAGTATAAAGTAACAGCAATATTGTAAGATGATCAGCTGTGAATGACTTAGCTATTCTCAGCAATACAATGATCCATGACAACTCAGAAGGTCTTAGGATGAAAAAGCTATCCTTCCCCAGAGAAAGAACTGATAGTGTCTGAATACAGATTGAAGCAACATTTTTCACTTGAGCTTTTGGTCTATGTTTTCTTTCACAACATGACTATTATGAATATGTTTTCATGACTACATATGTATAACCTATATGGAGTTGTTTGCCTTTTTGGGGGGGTAGAATAGGGTGATAGAAAGGGAGATAGAAATGGGGATAGAAAGGGAGAAGGGGAGAGAATTTGGAGCTCATGCTTTTGAAAACAAATGTTAAAAAATTTGTTTTTTACATGTAACTGGGGAAAAATTAAATACTAAATAAATACAAAAAGAAAAAAATAACAAAGACATGCATGACTGACAAAAGATGTGACCAATCACTTGGCAAGAAAGAGGAGTAACAAAAAGACAATGCCAATGCACCTGAAGAATAGCAAAAGAAAAAAATTAAGGTCTTATTTTCAGTCATACAGCTAACGTTTTTGAAAACTAGAAAATTTAAGATTTTTCTTGTGTATGTTATTGTGTATGTTATATTTCTTGTATATATTATATATTATTATTTTCTTGCATATATATGTATATATATACACATATATTACCCTTTGGATTTCAGCATGCACTTGTGCAAAGAGGATAAAGTCTTTTTCTACTTTTTCACCTTTGCTACCTCATTGTCAATACTCTCATGGAGGAGATAGAAAACATCAAAATATACTAAATGGCAAAGAAGAGAGAAATAATTGGTCGGTGAAAATTCAATCAATTAATATCACACACCTGGCTTGAAAGAATGAAGTTTACTGATCTCATTCCATTAACTGACATAGAACCAAGACTTTTCTTCATTCTATCTCTGCATCTCCCTCACTTCTCCTATAATAACAGCCATCGTAGCATTGGCTAGTAGAATTAGGGAATTATAAGGATGGGACAGGTTGAATATCTCTTTTCCTAAGGCTAAAAACTTTCATGTTCCTGAAGCCCTGAGATTATGTTTCCTATTCTTTGAGGTCCAAAAAGTATGAGTTTCCCTTTTGAGATCTCTAAAGCTTTGAGCCTAGATAAAATCTTTAGAGCTGAGAGCCTCTATTCTCAAGTTTCAGGAAAGTTATAAAGGTTTGGCAGCATTTACTTCCTTTACGGATTTATACTTCCTCTGGGTTAATATACCTGTGAGTGATTGATAAAATTTGTTTGAGCTAAATCCCCAAGCAAAGTGAAGGAATGGCCCAAATCATAATGCACAAGAAAGGTTTTCTTCCCAAGTTTCCTGCCTCATGCAAGAAGCAGGCACTAGGAGTGACTTCTGCTCTTTTGAAGATCTTTGAAAAAAATGTTTTGTGTGTAAGGGTGTATTTTGGACCCAGGTATAAAATGCATAAACAAACAAAAAAAGTTTTTCAAAGGACCACAGTCGGGTCTGCAGACATGAAGGACTAGCGCTGGTGTGCTGGATCAGCTCAGAAGAGCTAATTATTGAATTTTCAATGTGAGCAACTATACTTTGGAAAATGGCAAATTCTAGAACTCAAGGCTTGATTTATTGTTGTGCTGGTTGTCTATACAAGGGCTTCTTAAACTTTTTCCACTTTTGACCCTTTTCTGCTCAAGAAATTTTTACACAGCCCTGGTCTATAGGTATATAAAATAGGTATACAAATCAAATATTCACTGACAACAAATTATAAAAAAATTATTGTAAAGCAATGCTTTGATATATATGTATATATATATAATTGTATATATATATATATATATAATTTTACCATTTATTAAAGACAAAAGCAAATTTGCATACTAATGAGATGAATGTGCTTGTTTATTTTTACATTAAGAATTAAATCTTGGCACAATATTTGATATTGCAGGAAGTAAAGCATCGTCAATGTTTTTCAGACTTGATCAATATTTTGATTTTATAATTGTCAGTGCTGAGAACGCTGCTTAGCATAAATATGTAGGACAAAATGACAAAAGTACATTTAGGACCATTTCAGAAATTATTGGAAATTCTCTTCTAATCTCAAGCCAAAATTCATTAAATGATTTTCAGGAAAGTCAAGTTTTAAACCTGTGTTGCTTGATAACTTGGCGAGTTCTTCTTGAACTTTAATGGTAGATGACTGACATTTTTTATTTTCTATTGAGTACGGTTTATGAACCCAACTTAGTTTATTTAGAATCAAAATTGGAAAGGAAATATTTCTGAAACTATGTTTCCAGACAACTCAGATGATCAATTATAGATCTTACAATTAAATCTTTGTGAAGGTCATTTTCAGTTATAAAATAATTATAAAATAATCTGTAGCTATAAACATTTCTAAAGAATCATTTCCTACCCCACCCCCATTTTTCCAAATGTTAACTTTTCAAGTAAAACTTTCAATTTCACCTTTTAACATGAATGTTGCATTTTTTTCCTTGAAGCAACATGTTTAAATAGTTGAATTTTAAAAAAAAACCATCTGAGAAATAACATAAAAAAGCCATAAGTTATTAAGAAAAAATTAACAAAATTGGATTTCTGCTCAGTCAACTGCATAACAACTTCCTCTTTCAATTTCAAAAATCTGTTTAAAGTTTACCTTCTTGGGAGCCACCTTACTTCTGTATGTAGTAATAAGCTTTTGTAATTAGAGTCCATGTCTTTCCAAAGGTTTGAAGTTAATGAATTTGATAGTATTGCAAGGCACAAGATTTATGTCTAGTGATACTTTGTTGGCTACAAGTGCTTCCCAATGGATCATGCATGAGTAAAAGTGATATGTTCATTGCCACCAGCTTTAACTTTTGCTATAAATCCAACATTCTCACCCATCAATGCTCCAGCATCATCTGTACAGATTCCAACACAATCTTTCTACCATAAACCTTTATTTGTGAAAAAATTCGTCGACTTTAAGATATATATCTTCCCATCTCATGCACCTCCCAAAGGACAACAAAACAATAATTCCTCATGTATGTTTCCTCTATAAACATATCTTACATAAAGTAGCAACTGTGTCATGTTAGAAATATCAGTTTTTTCATCTAACTGAATTGCAAAGTTTGGGCTGCCCTTAAGCCTGGTAATAAGCTTCTGGAATTGATAATTATTAATTTCAGAAATCGTTTTGGAAACAATATCATTCAATAAGGGAATTTTATGAATTTCATCCCCATATTTTTCCCATGAATTATTTCTGATATTTTAATAACAGCAGGTATTATGAGATCTCATCCTATTGCATAGGGATTTTTAGTTTTTGCAATTAAATAAGTTTTGTAAGATGCAAGTATTTACTTTGCATTGATAGCAACAAATTTCTCAAAAGATTGTTTTTCTTTGTTTGAAGATTTTAAGTTGTTCAAAATATTCCTTAGGTTTATTGCAGTATGCTGCCTGCTTGGTATTAAGATGTCATTTAAGTTTGCCTGGTTGCATGCTCTCCATAGCCAAAGCTTTATTACAAATTAAGCAAAGGACAGGGGGGCAGGGGGGAGGGCAGAGCCAAGATGGTGCTGGAAAGCAGGGACTTGCATGTGTTCTCCCCCAGGTCCCACCAAACACCTATAAAAATGGCTCTGAAAAAATTCTAGAGCTGCAGAAACCACGAAATAGGAGAGAAGCAGGGCTCCAGCCCAGGAAAGCCTGAACGGTCATGGGGAAGGGTCATGAATTCTTCTCTTTCACATAAATCTGATAGGTAAACTATGCTCTCCCAAATTGCTTATAGTATCAGCATTTATTCCTAAATCATGGACCCATTTTGACCTTATTTTGGTATATGGTGTAAGATATTAGTCAATGCCCAGTTTCTGCCTTACCATTTTCCAATTTTCCCAGCAGTTTTTCTGAAATAGTGAATTCTTAGCCCAGAAGCTGGCCTCTTTGGGTTTATCAAAGAGTAGATTGCTATAGTCATTGACATCTCCATCTTGTGTACCCATCCTATTCCACTGATCCACAACTCTGTTTCTTAACCAATACCAGGTAGTTTTGATGACTGCTGCTCTATAGCACAGTTTAATATCTGGTATGCCTAGGCCACCTTCTCTAGCATTTCTTTTCATTAATACCCTAGATATTCTAGACCTCCTGTTCTTCCAGATGAATTTTGTTATTATTTTATCTAGCTCAGTAAAATAATTTTTTGGTAATTCAATTGGTATGGCACTGAATAGATAGATTAATTTAGGTAAAATTGTCATTTTTGTTGTATTAGCTCAGCCTAACCATGAGCAACTGATATTTTTCCATTTATTTAGATCTGACTTTATTTGCATGAAAAGTGTTTCATAATTATGTTCATATAGGCCCTGGGTTTGCCTTGGCAGATAGACTCCCAAATATTTTATAGTGTCTACAGTAACTCTGAAAGGAATTTCTCTATCTCTTGCTGTTGGGCTTTGTTAGTAATGTATAGGAATGCTGAGGATTTATGTGGGTTTATTTTATATCCTGCAACTTTGCTAAAGTTGTTTATTATTTCAAGTAGTTTTTTACTTGATTCTCTAGGATTCTCTAAGTAAATCACCATATCATCTGCAAAAAGTGATAATTTAGTTTCTTCTTTGCCTATTCTAATTCCTTCAATTTCTTTTTCTTCTCTTATTGCTACAGCTAACATTTCTAGTACCAAATTGAATAGTAGGGGTGATAATGGACATCCTTGTTTCACCCCTGATCTTATTAGAAATACATCTAACTTATCCCCATTACAGATAATGCTTGTTGATGGTTTTAGGGAGATGTTATTTATAATTTTAAGGAAGGCTCCATTTATTCCTATGCTTTCTAGTGTTTTTAATAGGAATGGGTGTTGTATTTTGTCAAAAGCTTTTTCTGCATCTATTGAGATGATCATATGGATTCTGCTAGTTTTGTTGTTGATATGGTGAATTATGCTAATAGTTTTCCTAATATTGAACCAGCCTTGCATTCCTGGAATAAATCCTCCCTGGTCATAGTGTATTATTCTCATGATAAGTTGCTGCAATCTTTTTGCTAATATTTTATTTAAAATTTTTGCATCAATATTCATTGGAGAAACTGGTCTATAATTTTCTTTCTCTGTTTTGACTCTACCTGGTTTGGATATTAGTACCATATTTGTGTCATAAAAAGAATTTGGTAGGACTCCTTTTTCATCTATTTTCCCAAATAGTCTACAAAGTATAGGAATTAATTGTTCTTTAAATTTTTGATAGAATTGACATGTAAAACCAGCTGGCCCTGGAGATTTTTTCCTAGGGAGTTCATTGGTGGCTGGCTCAATTTCTTTTTCTGAGATGGGGTTTTTTATAAATTTTACTTCCTTTTCTGTTAGCCTGGGCAATTTGTGTATTTGTAGGGGGGCAGAGTCAAGATGGCAGCTGAAAAGCATGGACTAGCGTGAACTCCCTACTGAGTCCCTCCAAAAACCTATAAAAAATGGCTCTGAACCAATTCTAGAGCTGCAGAACCCACAAAAGAGCAGAGGAAACAGGACTCCAGCCCAGGACAGTCTGGATGGTCTCTGGGTGAGGTCTACCCCACACGGAGATGGGAGCAGAGCAGAGCCCAGCGTGAGCGGTGTGGACTAACCAGACCAGGAGCTGGGCGGAGCGTGCCCTAGCGCCCTGAATCAGTGAGCTGCAGCAGTTAAACAGACTTCTCAACCCACAAACACCAAAAACAACAGAGAAGGTCAGTGGGAAAAGCTGTGGGAGTGGAAGGAGCTTACTGTTCGGCTACCACCCCGGGGGCAGCAGAGGTGGGGCAACTACAGAAGTACAGCTGCAGCTGCTTCACCACCTGGCAGGAGCAATTAAGTGGCAGATTGGAGCAGGAGTGAACAGCCTGCTGAAGATCTAAGCCCAGTCTGGGTTAGAAGTTCTTGGGGAAGGAGGAGTGCTGGTGTGGCAGAGCTGGCGCATCCTCCCAAGGGTGGAACATAGAACTCTTTAGTCTACAAGCAGTCATACCCCGCTGAAAAACTCAAGCATCAAGTTAGTTGGTTGGGAATATGGCCAGGCAGCGAAAATGCATCCAGATTCAGTCTCAGACTCTGGAATCCTTCTTTGGTGACAAAGAAGACCAAAACATACAGCCAGAAGAAGTCAACAAAGTCATAGAGCCTACAACAAAAGCCTCCAAGAAAAATATGAACTGCTCTCAGGCCATGGAAGAGCTCAAAAAGGCTTTGGAAAAGCAAGTTAGAGAAGTAGAGGAAAAATAGGGAAGAGAAATGAGAAGGATGTGAGAAAACCATGAAAAACAAGTCAATGACTTGCTAAAGGAGACCCAAAAAATGCTGAAAACTACACTGAAGAAAACAACACCTTAAAAGATAGACTAATTCAAATAGCAAAAGAGCTCCAAAAAGCCGATGAGGAGAAGAATGTCTTGAAAGGCAGAGTTAGCCAAATGGAAAAGGAGATCCAAAAGACCACTGAAGAAAATAATACCTTAAAAATTAGATTGGGGCAAGTGAAAGCCAGTGACTTGATGAGAAATCAAGATATCATAAAACAGAACCAAAGGAATGAAAAAGTGGAAGACAATGTGAAATATCTCATTAGAAAAACCACTGACCTGGAAAATAGATCCAGGAGAGATAATTTAAAAATTATTGGACTACCTGAAAGCCATGATCAAAAAAAAGAGCCTAGATATCATCTTTCAAGAAATTATCAAGGAGAACTGCCCTGATATTCTAGAGCCACAGGGCAAAATAGAAATTGAAAGAATCCACCAATCGCCTCCTCAAATAGATCCCGAAAAGAAAACTCCTAGGAATATTGTTGCCAAATTCCAGAGCTCCCAGATCAAAGAGAAAATACTGCAAGCAGCCAGAAAGAAACAATTTGAGTATTGTGGAAACACAAGCAGAATAATCCAAGATCTGGCAGCTTCTACATTAAGAGATCAAAGGGCTTGGAATATAATATTCTGGAGGTCAATGGAGCTAGGATTAAAACCAAGAATCACCTACCCAGCAAAACTGAGTATCATGCCCCAAGGCAAAATATGGACTTTCAATAAAATAGAGGAATTTCAAGCTTTCTCAGTGAAAAGGCCAGAGCTGAATAGAAAATTTGACTTTCAAACACAAGAATCAAGAGAAGCATGAAAAGATAATCAAGAAAAAGAAATTGCAAGGACTTACTAAAGTTGAACTGTTTTGTTTACATTCCTACATGGAAAGATGATGTGTATGATTCATGAGACCTCAGTATTAGGGTAGCTAAACAGAATATTCATGTATGTATATGTATGTATGTATATGTATATGTATGTATATGTATATGTGTGTGTTTATGTATACATATGTTTATATATATGTGTGTGTGTTTATGTATATATGTTTATGTATATATGTGTATCTGTGAGTGTGTATGTATGTATATATGTGTGTATATGTATATATATATATACACATATATATATATATATATATAGAAAGAGAGAGAGAGAGAGAGAGAGAGAGAGAGAGAGAGAGAGAGAGGGCACAGGGTGAGGTGAAGATGAAGGGAAGATATCTAAAAGAAATAAAATCAAATTAAGGGATGAGAGAGGAATATATTGAGAGAGGGAGATAGGGAGAGATAGAATGGAGTAAAGTATCTCGCATAAAAGTGGCAAGAAAAAGCAATTCTGTAGGAAGGGAAGAGAAGTCAGGTGAGGGGGAATGAGTGAATCTTGCTCCCATCAGATTTGACCTGAGGAGGGAATACCATACATACTCAACTGGGTAACTTACCCCACAGGAAAAAAGGAGGAAGAAGAAGATAAAAAAGGGGGGGATGATAGAAGGGAGGGAAGATGGGGGTGGAGTTAATCAAAAACAAACACTTTCAAAAGGGGACAGGGTCAAGCCAGAAAATTCAATAAAAGGGGATCGGTTAGGAAGGAGCAAAATATAGTGAGTCGTTCACAACATGAGTATTGTGGAAGGGTTAAACATAATGATACACATATGGCCTATGTTGAATTGCTTGACTTCTTAGGGAGGGTGGGTGGGAAGGGAAGAGGGGAGAGAATATGGAACTCAAAGTTTTAAAAACAGATGTTCAAAAACAAAAAAAAAGTTTTTGCATGCAACTAGAAAATAAGATACACAGGCGATGGGGTGTAAAAATTTATCTTGCCCTACAGGAAAGAAAGGGAAAAGGTGATGGGAGGGGAGTGGGGTGACTGGGGAACAGGGCAACCAGATAAGTTGGAATGGGGAAGTGGGGGGCGAGGGTAGAAATGGGGAGAAAATTTGTAATTCAAACTCATGTGAAAATCAATGCTGAAGACTAAATATATTAAATTTAAAAAGGCAAAAAATATCTATGCTTTTGTAGATATTCATCCATATCTCTAAGGTTGTCAAATTTATGGGCATACAATTGGGCAAATTAATTCCTAATTAATGTTTTGATTTCCTCTTTGTTAGAGGTGAACTCATCCTTTTCATTTTTGATACTAGTAATTTGATTTTCTTCTTTTTATTAAATTAAATTGACCAAAGGTTTATCAATTTTATTGGTTTTTACATAAAACCAGCTCTTTGTTTTGTTTATTATTTCAATAGTTTTCTTGGTTTCAATTTTATTAATCTCTCCTTTGATTTTCAGTATTTCTAATTTGGTATATAATTGGGAATTTTCAATTTGTTCTTTTTTCTAGCTTTTTCAGTTGTATGCCCAAATCATTGATCTCCTTTTTCCCTATTTTATTCATGTAAGCATTTAGAGATATAAAACTTCCTCTAAGAACAGCTTTTGCTGCTTCCCATAAGTTTTGGTATGTTGTCTCATTATTGTCATTCTCTTGAATGAAGTTATTAATTGTTTCTTTGATTTGTTCTTTGGCCCACTCATTTTTTAGAATTAGATTATTTAGCTTCCAATTTTTAGCTTATTTTTCCATGGTTCTTTGTTACAAATGATTTTTACTGCATCATGATCTGAAAAGTGTGCTTTGACTACTTCTGCCTTTCTGCACTGGATTGTGAGGTTTTTATGCCCTACTACATGGTCAGTTTTTGAGTACGTGCCATGTACCGCTGAGAAGAAAGCATATTCCTTTTTATCCCCATTCAGTTTTCTCCAGAGGTCTATCATATCTGCCTTTTCTAAAATTCTGTTCACCTCCTTAACTTCTTTCTTATTTATTTTGAGGTTAGATTTATCAAGTTCAGAAAGGGGGAGGTTGAGGTCTCCCAATATTATATTTTTGCTGTCTATTTCTTCCTGTACTCCCTTAACCTCTCCTCTAAGAATTTGCATGCCATACTACTTGGTGCATATATGTTAAACAATAATATCGCTTCATTGTTTATGGTACCTTTGAGCAGGATGTAGTGTCCTTCCTTACCTCTTTTAATTAAATCTATCTTTACTTTTGCTTTGTCTGAGATTAGGATTTCTATGCCTGCTTTTTTTCACTTTAGCTAAAGTGCAATATATTTTTATTCCAGCCTTTTACCTTTACCCTGTGTGTATCCCCCTGTTGCAAATGTGTTTCTTGTAAACAGCATATTGTAGGATTATGGTTTTTAATCCATTCTGCTATCTGCTTCTGTTTTATGGGAGAGTTCATCCCATTCACGTTCACAGTTATGATTTCTATCTGTGTCTTTTTCTCCATCCTATTTCCCCTGTTTAGGCTTTTATTTCTCCCTTTCCTCTTCCATTCCTCAACAAAGTTTTGCTTTTGACTACCGCCTTCCTCAGTTTACCCTCCTTCTTTATTCCCCTCCCTTATCTTACCATTTACCACTTGCTACTTCTCCCCTCCCTTCTGACCACCCCCCTCCCTTTTCCCCTCTTTCCCCTCCCACTTCTCGTAGGTCAAGTTAGATTTCTATACTTATCAGGGTATGTTATTCCCTTCTTGAACCAGATCTGATGACAGTAAAGCTCAAATACTGCTCTTCTCCCTCCCTTCTTTCCCTCTACTAAAATGTGTTTTTGCGTCTCTTTGTTTGGTGCAATTTATCCTTTTCTACTACCTCCTTACCTCTTCTCTCATAGCCCTCCCTTGACATCTCTTACTTACATTTTTTATCCTTATATCAGTTATTTTATACAGACATTCACAATCTATGTGTATCCCTTTCAATTGTCATAATAGTTGTACTATTCTCAAGACTGACATATATATATATATATATATATGTGTGTGTGTGTGTGTGTGTGTGTGTGTGTGTGTGTGTGTCATACATACATAAGATGATATAATCCTATATAAAGGTGCAAATAATTTGCCCTTATTGATTAATAAGTTTTGTGGGGTTTTTTTTCCCCGTTTACCTTTTTTATGTCTCTCTTGAGTTTTGTATTTGAAGATCAAATTTTCCATTGAGTTCTGGCCTTTTCATCAGGAAGGTCTGGAATTCCCTTATTTTGTTGAATGTCCATCTCCTTGCCTGAAAAATTATGCTTAGTTTTGCTGGGTAATTGATCCTTGGTTGTAGTCCCAGCTCCTTTGCCCTTCAGGAATTTCATATTCCAATTTCTTCTGCCTTTTAACATAGAAGCTGAAAGATCCTGCGTGATCTTGACTGTAGTTCCACAATATTTGAATTGTTTCTTTTTGGCTGCTTGCAGTATTTTCTCCTTCACTTTCTAATTCTGAAATTTGGCCATAATATTTCTTGGTGTTTTCAGTTTGGGATCTCATTCTGGAGGTGATCAGTGAATTCTTTCAATGACTATTTTGCCCTCTGGTTCTAGGACCTCTGGGCAGTTGTCTTTGATAATTTCTTTGAAGATACTGTCAAGGCTCCTTTTTTTATCATGGATTTCTGGTAGACCAATAACTCTTAAATTGTCTCTCCTGGATCTATTTTCCAGGTCAGTTGTTTTCCCAATCAGATATTTCACATTATTTTTCAATTTTTTCATTCTTTACATTTTGTTTTACTACTTCTTGATGCCTCATAGAATCATTAGCTTCCACTTGTTCAACTCTAATTTTTAATGAGTCACTGTCTTTATTTTGCTTTTGAGTCTCCTTTTCCAGTTGGTTGATTTTACCTCTCAGGGTGTCATTTTCTCTATTTAGATTCCGAATCTCCATTGCCATTTTGCCAATCTTATTCTTTAGGGACTCGTCAGTGGATTTTTTCCATTTTTTCCATGTTTTCTTTTACCTCCCTAATTTGGTTTTTAAAACCCTCCTTTAGCTCTTCCAATAATGTTTTTTGGGCTTGAGACCAGTTCACATTACCTTTTGAGGTATCAGATGTGGGTATAGTCTCATTGCTATCCCCTTCCAAATTGGTATTTTGATCATGCCTGTCTCCATAAAAAGAATCAATGGTCCTTGGTTTTTTTATGTTCTTCTTCATGTTGGTTAGGCTTTTCCTGACTTTACAATAAACTTCCGCTTTGGGGGCTCAGGGCTCTCTGTCCCAGTTTTCTTATTCTGGGGATTGTGAGTCTAGTTATTGGCTTTGTGAATTACAGCCTTCAGTTTCCTGAGGTGTGGGGGAGGGGTCTGGCTGCCTGGAGTCTTTTCCCCTAGGGTTGCTCTCCAGCACTGTTGCTCTTCAGCAATGGTCTCAGCTCTTTGTTGTTTGAGCTGGTGTCTGGCACATGCCCTTGGGGAGCAAGAGTACCTCTGGGCTCCTGGTGTTGACCCCTGCTAGCTCTGCCCCTCTGGGACTCAGGAACTCCCACTACTCGGCCACTGAAGCCCCACTTCTGTATCCTCTATTCCAGCATTTTTATCCGAGGAATTCTTGGGGGGGGGGGAGGGGCAGGGAGGGATTGGAGTCGTTTACCTGGCCATTATGTCTCCAGGAAGTTCAAGAAGATGCATTTCATACCTTTGGGCTACAAGCCTCAGGAGTTGATATCTCTAGGCCAGTGGCGTTGCTCTGCCTTTCCTCGCTTCCACAGACTGCTGTCCTGTGTTGGGACGCCTGGGGATCTCCACTGGTTTCGGGCACCCAGCTTTCTCCCAGCCTGTCTCCCACGTGGGTTTCTCTGGCCACTTCTGCTTTGGTGCTGTCTGGAGCAGCTCCCGCTGAGCGCTCTCCAAGCCTACAGATTCATTCCTTTGGCCTTTCAGACTCTCCTGGCTTGGAAATTTGCCCCACTCAGACTGCTCGCTGTTTCTAACTCTCTCAAATCTGCTCAATTTCACTTTTTTTATAGGAATCTGACAGAACTTGTGAGAGAGCTCCGGTAAGATGCTGTTTGCATGTGGCCATCTTGGCTCCACCCCAGGCAAACACTTTTGAAAAAGGACAGGGTCAAGGGAGAAAATTGAATAAAGGGGGACAGGATAAAACAGAGGGAAATATAGTTAGTCTTTCACAACATGACTCTTTATGGGAGTGTTTTGCATAATGATACATGAGTGGCCTATGTTGAATTGCTTGCCTTCATAGGGAGAGTGGGTGCAGAGGATGGAGGGTATAGAATTTGGAACTCAAATTTTTAAAAGCAGATGCTCAAAAAAATTGGTTGTTTTTGCATGCAATGGGAAAATAAGATATATAAGCAATGGGGCATAGAAATCTATCTTGTCCTACAAGAAACTAAGGGGAAAAGGGATGGGGGGAAGGGAAGGGGAGTAGGAGAAAATTTGTAACTCAAAATCTTGTGGATATCAATGCTGAAAACTAAAAAATATCAAATAAAAAAAGAAATACTGAAAGAAGAAACATTGTATAATCTGTACTTTAAATGAAATTAAGGAAAACATAAGCTCCACAAAAATGACACAGAAGGAAATAAAAGAAATAAATCAAGAAACTGGCAAACATGATAGAAAACCTAAATTTTTGTTGGAAACAGGAGTATGCTGTTAAATGTTTAACAAAAAGCTCTCCCATGACACGTTTAAGTTAAATGTGCATTATTTACATTTTCTCCATCACTTTCTTAAATTTAGACAATCAATAAAACCATAAATAAAGCTGTAAAAAATAAATTAAGCAAAGAGGTTTTCTACACCATCATCATTATTAGAAATAAATCTATATTGTAAAAATGATTTGACATATTTTCTTTTTCTTGTCAATTTAGGCATACTATTGTATACTATAGTGAATACTCTGCTGCATTATCCTCAATATTTCTAACTCTTCCATCTATATCTAGCCACTTATCCATAATCCAAAATATTTTTGTCTTAAAATATAAATAAATATTACTAATTTTATCAAATCAATACTAACATTAGTTTATGAAATTACATTTGTGCTTAATTTTAAAAATGATATTCTTACTTATGTATATGTACAGAAGTGATGGTGGAGAAATATTATTAAAGGACTTTTGTCTTCACTTGCTGCAATTCATCACTTGTTTCTATAAAAGAAGGAAATAACAGCAAGTTTTAAGATCAAACATTCTAACACAATACAATCCAAAGATACACTAATTTGATACTTACATGCTGAGGAATGATGGTAGGAAAATATTAAATGTCTTTGTATCCTGTAATTAAACTATTATGTTTCTGTAAGAGCAGAAAACTTCGTATGTACAGTAAAAACACTGCAATTCCAAAGACACAATACTCTCAACCTGAGGTGAGGTGTATCTGGCAGCTTTTGTTGGTGCTGTGTGGAGTGACATCCTGAGCAGTGCAAAGTGCATATGCTGTGTGTTCAGAACCCAGGCTTCAGTGAAGTAGCATGATGCAACACCGGCAAGTGCTGCCAGAAACATCTCAGATTCATTAGCTGTTTGATTTTGAATTAATTTTTGGTTGTTGTATGTTCAGAAAACTTTTACTATTACCAAATTTTTCATCTCCGCCACATTCAGTTACATAAGGAAGTTATGAATGAGAAAATGTTAAGAAGGCAGATTAAACTTCAGAAGGGTGTCATGTGTACTTTTTTTTTTTTTGCTTGATTGACAACCACAGATGATTGTTAAACTTTACCGATACACTTCTGTCTATGAGGTACCAGGGTAATTTCTCTGTAATTGCAGCTACTGAAGAGCTGAGTATCAGAGAGTAGAGGTGTGCAACATCATTGAAAGGATCATATCTGCCAGAGAACCGAAGAGAACATGAACAGGAACAAAGCTGAGAAAGCCATGACACCTGATGTGGTGACATATATAGATTTCTTTGAAAATATTAAAGTGCCATACGAACTTTTAGTATTTTATTGGAGCAGGTGAAGGTGCAGTGATGTGGCAAGGCAGTGATGGGGAGAAGAAAACAAAGAACAGAAAAAGAGTAACCTAGCATGAATGATGATACTAGGGTGATGAGCACTGTTATGGAAGAGTGAACCTGGTCTACTCCTTGCTGGTCCCTGACTGAGCAGGCTACCAAGGAAGGAAGGTCTCTTGACTTTTAATTAGCTCAGCTGTGTTTTTCTTTGTCTTTGAATATGCAAATAAAACCATTTTGTTTTTTAGCCTTAAGTCAATAAAGGGAGCTGGTGGCTATTCATGAAGCAGTGCCAAATCCTTGAAGTACTCAGATTCAGTTGAGATTGGAGACAGTAATTCTGGGAAATGAGTGGTAGTCAAAGTATCTGAAACAAGCCTCTGACAGAAGATTTCACAAATTATCTAGTAGATCGATATTTGTCTTTGAACTAAAATGCACATCAAATCTACATGTGATATGTCTCTACTATACAACTTTGACCACACAGTACTTCCTAAACAAGAGACTGCAACAAGTCACAACTCTTAAAGTCTTGTTAATTTGGTTCAGTGGAAGTATCCTGTGACATTTGTTGTAGATATCTGCCCTGGAAGACAGAACTTGCATAGATTGATAATGAAACTGGACCTAGCATGAATTTACTTAACTAGACTCTAATAATTGAAGAAATTTGACCTATTTCTTATTATGCAGAGTTGATATGAAAGGCCTTCCTTACATATGAACATAATTTGCATATTAATATTAAAAACCAATATTTTCATGCTTTTTGTATAGTATCCCATTTGAACCTCATAATAATTTTATTAGGTAGGTGCTATTATTATCTCAAGTTTATTGATTGAGAAACTATGATTCTGAGAGTTCAGGTAACTTGTCCATGGTCATAGTAAGTATTAAAAATAGAATTTGAACCCAGGTTTTTCTTACTCCGAGTAAACTCTGTATCATGCTACTCTGTTCCCTGATCTCGTTTCCTTCATTCTCCAAACCACTTTTCTAATTATTCCTCTTTTCCTCCACAATAAAAAACCAGCCCACAATTATTTTAACTTTCCCTGGAAGTATTTATGTATGCTTTGGTCATCTCTCAGCTAATGTATAACAATGATGAGAATGTATTTTATAGCATAGTAATACACACTTTGTCTCTATGTAGCACCATCAACATTACCATAACAAGACTCTAAAATCTAAAACCAAAAGAGAACTTAGAGGTCATCTTGTCTGAATGCTTATTTTACAGAAGAATAAACTGTGAAATGAAGTGACTTGCCCAAAGCCACTCAGGGAGTACCAAATCCAGTGCTCAGTGAAGTTAACTTGACTCTTTTGTACAGCCTTCTGGCCCTAAAGTAGCAGGTGAGGTGGGAGTAGGGCGGGAAGAGAGAGTGGAGTTGTGCGAACAATCTGGTTTTTGAGTCAGAAAACTTGATCTTAAAATCTGGCCCTGCCGCATTCTACTTGTGTGATCTGGGGAAGCTTCTCAGACTTTTTGGATCTTCATTTCCTCATATGTAAATTCAGAGGGTTGGACTTAATAACTATTGTCCTTTCTTGCTCAAAATCTATTATCTATGACTTACTCCAAGCTTTAAAATTTATGAAGCACTTCAACGGTAATTATCTCATTATATCTTTATAGGAAGGAGTTGGCTAGGTGGCTCAGTGGATAGAATGTTGACCCTGGAGTCAGGAAGGTCTGAGTTCAAATCCAGCTTCAGACACTAGCTGTGTGACCCTGGGTGAGTCACTCAACCTCTGTTTGCCTTAATCCACTGGAGAAGAAAGTGGCAAAAAAAAGTTCCATGGTGTCATGAACAGTCAGATACAACTGAACAACAACAGCCCTTACAGGAATCCTATTTGATAAATAGCACAAACGTCACTGTGTATATTGCCTTTTACTCCTTTTCTTTTGCTGTCATGTGGTAACATGCCTGAATTTTCTGGAAATAAACATTTCACACAAAATCCAAATTTACAACAAATTATACTGTCCCCCTCCTTGTCTACTCTGTTTCTACGCTCCAGAGCTTAGATTCTCAGAGGTGAGACCAGTAGCCATAAACACTGACAGATCCTACTCAGCACAAAAGGGGTTGAGTATACACCTAGTGACAAGGTACACTCTCTGATCCGAGGACTACTTTGCTAAATCTAGAGAGGTCCGTCACCATGTGGGTAACAGTGATGCATTTTTCAGCCATAGCTCTCCAAAACATCCATTAAATTTGCAGAGGTATAATCTGTGCCCGCAGAGAAATACTGACATGTGAAATATAAGAAAATTAGCATATTTTCCTGTCTATATTAATAGATTGAATAGAAGAATATCACATTTTCTCTGAACAAAACTGAAGATGACATGGCAGTTTACATTATTATCATTATGCCTCAAAAATTATCTATAATGAAGAGTGACTATTAAAATACCTTAATTTTCCCACTTCAGCATGATAGTTTACCTAGTTTGTCTTCAATTGTTTTGAGCTGTTATTTTAAAGTGCTGCAGCGGCATACTTTTTACTGTGTTGAAATGAAGTTAGGAGTAATTTAACACCCAAATCACTTAAATAAGTCGATTTCCCAGGCCATTTATTCTGTATACAGACTAAATATGTGTGACAGAAGAACTGTCTGATGAGGATTCAGTCTCTAGAGCTTGCACAATATGCTCTCTCTGTACCAACCCACAGAAAGGTTTGGTGAGCATGCCTATCAGAAGCGTCCTTTACCCACTTCAAGCAAACCAGTGACAAATAATAAAGTCCTTACCATATGCCAATCACTGGGGTTATAAATTTAAACAAAATGAAAGATAGTCCTTGCCTCATAGAGCTGTCAATATATTAGGAGACAACCCTGTTTTCCTGAGCTAAGGCCCAGCAAGCAAGCCATGCCCTGAGCTTGGCATAACAACAATCCTTTGCATTCACCAGCTGGATGCTCACAGCCACAGCAAAATCCAGAATTATCTCTGGTCAGGAAACCCTGCTATGAATCCAACTTCTCACATCCTTGCTGTTACCCCCTCATTGTGAAGGTATTGAGATCTTCCCACACTAAAATGGGATCCCCCACCCCAGAGGCAGGGCTCTGGCATATGTGTCCTTGCTTGCAAGCCATTTCCCCCACTTTGAAATCAAACTTCTGTTTGATTCCTGACTCTCCTGTCTCTGCTTTGTTTGTCTCAGGCAACCCACAGGTTAGAGGCTTGTTTGGTCCAAGCTGGCAGAGCTTACATAAAAGGTATCTTAAAAAGACAGAGGGAGGTACCCACACTGGAGATGGGGGGAAGTGGGGAGATCCACAAGTCATGGTGACAGTGTCCAAAGAGTTGGGAACACAACTAAGAGGGGAATGAAACATGGCCATTCTAGGTCCATCCTCACAAGTCCCCAAAAGGAACTCAGTGATGTGAAAATGGGTTCAGCATGGGTCCAGAGGGTAAGAAGGCCCCAGAAACTGAGAGAAGTTCCAGTGTGAGAAGGCAATTGAATTGTCCCAAGATTCAGAAGTACAGGTCGTACTTTAAAGAATGCATAGGTGTCCTGAACGTTTCCCATGGGCTTACTGTGTGACCTACCAACATGATCCTGAACTATGAAATTCCTCTCTCTGAATGTAACTTCCACCCTTTGCATATTTTCCTCTGCTTCATACACCCTCAGACAATTTGTCATTCTTTTTATGACAGCTAGCCCCTTTGCTCATGACTACATGATAGGCTTACTACTGTTGCCCACCTTTCTCCTTTCCCAAATGTTAAGAGTTAGCCAATTCATCCAAACACTGCATTCTACTGTTAAATTCCATTCCTCCTTTTTCTCCAATAAGCCTTTGCCAAACCCATACCCTTGCTGTCTCCAATCTCTATCATCTCTATTGCTACTCAAGTTCTGGTGTGCTAAATGGGTCTGCTACCATTTAATGCCATCAAATTTAAACCATATTATCTAAGAAGTCTTTTTATTCTTCATTAATTAATTATCTTTCTCAAGCCTCATGGCAGGTTTTTTTTCTTTTGTTCAAATCTTCTCTCCTCAAATGTACTACAACATCCCTTCCCACCCCCACCCCCCAGCAAGATTTGGAAACTGATTGGATACATGGAGTGAATGAGATTAAGAAGTTTAAAGTAAGCCACCAACACAGGAATAGCTGAAGTGAAAAAATTGAATTTATAAACAATAAGCTCCCGCTTCTTCCCAACTGCATAGTTCTTTTCTATAACTACCAAAATACTCTTACCTAAGATGTGGGTCTGACCATGTCATTTAACATTCACATCTTTCAGGAGAAAAATCTGTGTAAAAATCCAAATTCCTTGGACTATAATTTAAAGCCCTCCATGATTTCACTCCAATCTAACTTTCCAGACTTATTTCATATTATTTCCATTTCTGTACTCTATATTCCAGTCAATCTGTTCTATTAGCTCTTCTTCATATTCAGCCTTGCTTCTTCCACTTCTGGGTGTCTGATTAAGCTTTTTCCAATCCTAAAACGTATTGCCTTCTTATCTCTACACCGTAGAATTCTTAGGTCCCTTTAAGGGTCAGCTCAGGTATCACCTCCTTCATGAAGTCTTTCCTCATTGTCCCCTCCTGCCTCCCAGTTATCAGTACTCTCTCTTCAAATTATCTAATATTTACTTTTTTGTATACATAAATTATTCAAGCTCTTCAATTACATGAGCAATTTTCGTTCTTGTCTTTGTATTCCTAGGGCTTAACAGAGTAACTTCTATGTAGAGGATATTCAATATTTGTTGAATGATCCAGTATTTGGCAATAATAAACTATGAATGGTTAATGTCTATGACTAATGACTATGAATGTTACGTCATTCTTCCTTGAGTCCACCAACTTATAAATTTTATTAGAATTAACGTACTGACAACAGCACTAAGAGCCATTTTGTATTTTTCTTGTTTGTTTTTGTTTTTTGGATATCATGATATTAGAAAAGTTCACAAAACAGTCCACTAGTATATATCTTGGACAATGGGCAATAAGATGGGCAATAAGCTGCCCCCAGAATTGCGTAAAAAGAGATAAAGGGCCTAGATCACAACTGGAAAATTGAATTGTACTTTTAATAACCCTCAAACTTTCTAAATCAGTTGAATACCAATAATTTTCTGGTGAAACATATAGCATGAAGCATGAAATACAACAGTGGCCAAAGAATTAAAACTGCAGGCCATCTGAAAGATGGGGAATGAGTATACTTCAGCATATTCCCAAAGAAGGCTACCCAGGAGAATGCTCACGCATGCACTGTTATCCTTGTAATGTCAACGAGATCTAGAAAAGGGCCCTAAAGATTTTGAGCATACTCCCTACAAAGCATTTGCAGGAGAACTTAGACATAAGTTGCACAGGATGTAGCTATAGAATGCATAAGACAGTGCATAAAAACACAGATGGGTTGTTGTCCTCATGCTAATAATCATAATCATACAGGTTACCATCTACATAATGCTTTAAAGTTTGTAATGTTTTCTATAAATAATTCATTTTATCTTCTCAAAATCCCTGTGACTTAGGTGCTATTACTATTCTCATGTTATAGATAAGGAAAGGGAAACTTATTTATGCAGGGTCGTACAGCTTACCGTGAATGTCTGAAGATGGATTGCAAATTCGGGTCTTCTTTACTCCAGGGCCAGTGGTGGATCCTCTGCACCACCTACCTACTGCAGAGGTTCCAGACAAAATCCACAGAAAGGCCTAGGAAAAGGGAATATGCAGGAGGTAACATAACAGAGCATAACATATAAAATAATAAATAAGGTAAATAAGTAAAAATAATAATATACCAATTTAACAATACACCAAGAAAGACTTGAGATAAATAAGAAGAAAGAAATTAGAAAATGACTTGGAAATGTTAAACTTTGTGAATAAAGCCAGAGATTGAATTTGGGACAGAGAAGTTCAGGATAATTCAGAAAGAAACTGATGGGCCTCAATTTCCAGGGCCAAATTCTTTTTTAGCTTTTGGGAGAGGAAGTTACAAAAGTATAGAAGTATAAAAGGATCATGATAGAATGAGCACAACAAAATGGAAAAAGAAAGATAGTTGTTGATAAGGCAAAATAAGAAAGGGAAAGCAAGAAAATCATGAACTGCTAAAGAAAATAAATTGATGAGCCTACTAATAGAGAACTAAAGAAGGATGTGGTTGTAAAGTTGTAGAGGAAAAAAAGAACTTCAATGTGGCTTTAAAGAAGTTAAGAAGTGATAAAAAGCTGTAAAAGCCATAAAGGAGGAGAGGTTTAAAGACGCACAAGTAGTTTTAAAAAGGCAGACAATCTCAATCAATAGGGAGCCGCAGGAAGAATTTTCTCAGTGACTTACCTTGAGTATACAAAAGCATTATTTTTCTCACATGTAAGTGGCTGCTATGTTGGCTGATTTTCCTCCCAGAAGGGAAAGTATAGATTTGAGGAATGTTTCTCCACACTGGGGCATGATAAAGTATTTCCCCTCCTCAAGATATTCAATTAGGGAGAGAAATGGAAGGATTTGAATTACCAAAGAAGGAATTTGCCCTACTTCATGGTGTTGGAGAGTTGGAAAATATTACACAAAAGAATAAGAGAAGAAAATGGATAATTGTGTATTTGGAACTCAAAAATATGTGGCTCTTCCTGAAAAGTGGTAGTTAGATGTTTTGAAGAAAAAGCTCTCTGTCTGCTGAAGTAAAGCTGTAGAAACTATCAGGTGAGAGGTAATTCAGTAAGGAAGAGAAGCAGAAGAGAGAATAATACAGATGGGTAACATCTTATGTGTCACCCCAATTATATGAAGATGTCTGTTGTCTTCTTGGGTTATATATCCAAAAAGTAACAAAACATTTTCCAAGACTTGTCAAATTGTCAATTGTCAACTCGTCAGTTGTCAAAACAATGATCATTGTTTTCTACTTTTGGTTATTCTTGTAGGCATGAATGATATACTACCAGAAAAACCCAGAAAACATTACCCAGGAATATGAAATTTGGGGAAGGAAACTGAAGATTAGAGGGACCCAGATTATTCCTTCCTCATTGCTAACCTTCGAAAGCAAAGAAAGACAATGACAAAAGCTAATATGGGAAGAGAAGAGTTGGCTAGAAAAGTGGCACTTGGGATTTAAATCTGGTTCTCTATTACCGAAGCTTAAAATAAGAGATAACAAACTCTTGGCCAAGTGTAACATGTATCCAACAAAGACTGGTAAGAACATATTTGCTTAGTGTCTTCATCTGACCAAAATGCCTTCAGTATAAAAAGGATAAGGGAGAAAGAAATTCCCTATGTATAACGATTCTGTATCTCAATTTCCCTAACAGAAATCAACTGGGTATTAGAATGGAAATGATGGGAATCTGGGAAGAAAGCAGCCACTGCTTTCTAGAGTTTGCGATTTATTACAGGGGGGAGTTTCCACACTGAACCCAATTGTTCTTCATTTTGAAGAGGACCAATGACAGCATGGGGTGATGTCTTGACTTGCTTGAATTGTATTTAAGTCAGGGAGAGTTGCACAAAATCATCGGCCTCACTCTCTCTTCTAGAGTCATTGAAGTCCAGTGGCAAGACACAAGTCAAGACGACTGCAATGGCACAGGATGCAATAGATAACTATGGCGTCTTCAATGCCTGAACAAGCTCTAAGCACTCCACATTACCTGCTTCAAGCCTCCTTAATGGCAGTTGGAAAAGATTGTTTTCATCTGTCCATTCTTCCCAGGAATGTCTTCACATGCTTGGGGTAGACATCCACCCAACTCACCAATGGGTTTGAGGCCTGCCATTTAGCCTTAACCTGCTTAGTTGGTTTTACCGGGAGGAGGCTGCCATACATGCTAGAGCTTCTTGGAGCCACAGGTGAGAGTTGGGTGAAAGGTGGACACCAAAGGTAGTTAAGCAGCCCTGAAAAATGGCTCGGCCAGTCCTCACACCAGAGGTGCTAGTCCTCCCTGAACACTAGGTGTTCTAGCTAGGTGGTTCAGTGGATAGAGTGCTGGGCCTGGAGTCAGGAAGAACTCAGTTCATATCTGATCTCAGGCACTCACTATCTGTGTGACCCTGGACAAGTCACTTAACCTCTGTTTGCCATACTTCCATTTACAGGGATAATATGGCTTCAAATCAGTATTAAAGCATTAGCTTAAATAAGAACAGAAACCAATGTAGTATTAAACCTCATATACAGTATAGATGCCACATAAGTGGATAAATTGGGACACCTTTTCATAAAATGAAAAGTTTTTTTTTCTTTCCCTTAATAGCAAGAAAGTAAATATGTTCACTTACTCTTAAATTTTGGAGGTTAATGGGGGCTATAAAACTTTTATTTGGAAAGAAGGTTATGAGTAAAGAAATATAAGTACTCTCCATAGAATATTAAGGCCAACTAAAAGTTATTTGTCACTTTTGATAAATTCATCTTCACAATTTTAATGGAAAAGAGTTGTCAGTAGTAAAATAGTGTTTGTTATTTTAAAGTATGATAACTACAAATATAATTCACAGTAACTGCCAAATTAGCCCATTGAAAGCTTGACTTCATTTTCATCTTTTATTGGAAATGAAATGGATTTATATTCCTTAAAGTTGACAGCTAGCTTTTACACTAAAAGAAATAACAACTGACAATCTTTTTTCTAAAACAAAAACAAAAAAATTATCAACATCTTCAAATTCACATGATCTGGAGACTTCCTTCTGGATCCTATCCAGAGGAAGTCAAGGCTAAGGCTCCTGTCTTATTTTTACTTCCTGAGGGCTGTGTTCTACCTTGAATACACACGGTTATGATGATTGCCCCTGTAGAAGCAGAACCCCAAATTTTCCCCTTGTTTTTCTCTCCTCGTTATCCCTACCAACCTTCAAAACACTCACCATCCTCAACACCATCACCATAGCCACTCAGGAAGCACACTAGATATTAAAGGAGCCAAGGTAGAGTTTTTCAAAGGCAATTCCTGACTGACAGTTTTCGTTCTAAGCATCCCTTTGCTTCAGGCAGAAAAGTCATTTTCTGAGGTTATATCTTTACATATCCATTATATGCAAGACATTGTACTGAGTATTGTGAGGTCAATGATCTAGTCTGGAAGATATAATGTAGCCCCCTAAAAAGGTAACAATGCAGGATGATATAAAATAATTACTGACTAGTATAAGTAGGAAGCATTATGAGTTCAAAGGATGTCATTTCTGAATGGAATGGGCAGGGAATGTAATATCTACAAGTTAAGATTTAGTAACTCATAGGAATATAACAGAATTTAGAATTAGAAGAGATTTTAGAGATAATGTAGTTGACCCTTCTCAAATTATGGAAGAAGGAACTAAGATCCAGAGAAGTTAAATGACTTGCCTAAGGTTGTGACTGAGTAAGTATTAGAGCCAGGCTATCTGCTCAAGTCCTCTGACTCCAGAATGAATGCCATGCTTTTTTCCTACTGAACAACTTTTTTGTATCCCATACACCAATGCTAATAGATTTGTAGTTTTAATTAGAGATATAATCCCAGAGAGAGACAGTGTGTCTTCTAATCTCTCCAAGTTGAAGGAGAGCTCCATTACAATGATGATTTGAGCCAAAGTAAGAATTTTAACAATTGTAATTATTTATCAGTTTCTCAACAATTTATGAAATTCTTCAGTTTAATCATGTAGTACAATGGTTGAATATTCCTTCCCTAGGGACTGTTCAGCAAACTTGCTCTTTTCTCCGTGGCAGGAAGATCAAAGTGGTGGTTCAGTCTAAGATAATATCAAGTGTACAACCTATCTCACAGGTTCATAATGAGGGTCAAACAAAGTAATGTGTATCTGATGTTTTATAAAACATAACATGTTAAAATGATGTGGATCCCTGGCTTCCCCTGAGGAGTTGGCCTTAGCGTCAAGAAAGACATATAAAGACATATGCATATATGTAACCTAACTTCTCAGTGTCCTAGGGAAATCTCCAAGTCTCTAGGTTGCAGAACAGTTTCCAATCAATATTGATGGATTTTCCTTGCTGAGAATTACCCACAACAATGAAATTAAAGGTTAGGGCCAAATGAATAGAAAAGGTTTTATAAGAGACTTTTGATTTCTTTGATATAGGGAATACCCTCTGAGGCAATTTCCTCCAAAAACACAGATTGGTAATTGCTTTTCAATTTATTGTTTTGGGGAATTGCCTGGAGCAGTGAGAAGTTGTGACCTGTGTGGTGCCACATGGCCATAATGTATCAAAGGAGTAATGTCATTCCATGTCTTTCTGATTCTGAAGCAAGTGAGACCTGGGGAGATGCATCTATTTAGATCAGAGGACCATATGTACATCAGATTTAGAAATCAAAGGAACCTTAGAGTTCATCTACCTTCTTCATTTTATATGTGAGAAAACTAAGTCCAAGTGAGGTTAATAGACTTGCCTCAGGTCAGACAAATATCAAACTCCAGAGTGTAATATTAAACTCATCCCACAACTCAAAAACTAGCAGTCTTTTCTTTAACCAAAGGATCTTAACTTGGGGACCATAAACTTTTTGTAAAGTATATTTTTATAGATGTATTTCAATTGGTTTCATTTAAAATCTTATAATTTTTATTTTATGTATTTAAAAACATTATTCTGAGAAGGAGTCCATAGGCTTCACCAGACTGCTAAAGGGGTCCATCGCACACACACACACACACACACACACACACATACACACACATGCACAAAGGCTAAATACCTTTATGCTACATCATGTTGACTCTTCTTAAGCCATGTTGACTTTGAGACAGGAGACTGATCCCAAGAACCAAAAAAATTCCATTTCTTTTGTTAATTGAAAAAATAATAATTAATTTTAAATGTCTCACAAATTCTTATGGGGGTAACTTCTCTACTGCACATTCAAAGGACTCTGGAGCAAGCCTACATACCTTTGCCTTTGCAAAGCTTCTGCACCTGTGCTGGAAGTATGACTAATATTACCTGTTCCTCCCAGCTTCAGTCATCTGTAAATCTGATAAAGTCTGGCTGGGTCCCTCTTACTTATTGCCAAACTTGACAGGGCTGCTCACAGAGGTTTTTGCCATCCAAAGAACCATTAGAGAAGCTCAGAGATGCATAAATTCATAAGCTCAGAGCAGCTGTGACTTTATGGCAGAATAACTCAATGGGTCCTACAGATAGGAAATGCTGACAATTTTAAAATCCTCCCCCAAAATAGACTTTCCAAAGTTGCCAAAGATTAACTTTACCAAGAGGGAGTTTGTCAAGTTAACGTCTTATCACCGATTACATACTCATCAGGACCTTATGTCTTTCGAACTTGGCAATCCTTCTGAGCCTCATTTCTTCTCCTGGGTGATTGTCGCAAGTTAGCCATTATACTTTTTCTTGATTATCCATAATTTCAGTCTCTATAATTCTTGTCTCCTTGAATAAGGACATCTAATTCCAAATAGCCATTACCCTTTACCAGGGTGAATCTGAAATCTGACAGGAAGCTTCTATATTAAACAATTTGCTTTGAGCAAGAAAAGTTATGCTCCATCATATCTCCAACAAAATCTCTCCTTTGATTATCCTTGCGATTTATGTCTTTGAGCTTTTCCACTTTTTGAGGGTTCTTGGTCCCTTTTATGCTTGTTTGTTTTTGAAATTTCCCTTTTTCTCTTGACCTTTGAATCTAGCCTTATCTTTTCATTGACATTTCAGCATTTCCATTTCCTCATTTTATTACATCTTATTTAGCCAATTATAATTTTGACAGATTTCTATATTTTAAAATTGCTATATAGTTAGTTAATTGCTATATTACTATTTCTTTGATACAACTTTAGTTTTTTTCAAACACCAGCTTCAATATGTCCTTCAACAGGGGTTGGCAACCTGCAGCCTCAAGGCCACACGTGTTCCCCTCAAGTGTAGCCCTTAGACTGAATCCAAACTTCATAGAACAAATCCTTTTGGATAAATAGATAATTATTAATGAAGCATGCACTATATGCCAGGCATTAAGGTAAGTGAAAGGCATAACAAAAGAAAATGGTTCCTACTATCAAGAAACTTACATTCTAATGGACAAAGATAATATATAAAAGAGGAGGTGATAAGCGAGAGGTAGGTAACCCACCAAATGGGAAATGAACAGTGTGGCTAGCACTTCTGACAGTATGGTGGTTCCAGGCAAGGATTCAGCAGTTACTTTAATATGGAAATGAACCAGTAGCAGGTAAAAAGACGAATGATCACCCCCACTTTTGGTTGTTTGCCCTTCATTCTCAAAGAAGACCAATGATATTAGCAGGGTGGTGTCTTCACTTGTCATCAGCCTCATGCCTCCAGAGTCATCTAAGCTCAGTGGAAATACATAAGTTAGAACAACTGGTGATGGCCCCAGATGCAGTAGGGAACCTTGGCCTTTCTAAGCTAAGGTCTTTCCCAGGTCTCGGCTGGTCTAAGGCAATGCCATTCAGTAGTTAAAGGCTAGGTAAGTATTGGGGCAAAAGATGGCACAGTTTGTCTTCACAAAAGAATTAATCTTAGAGAGAAATTCCCTCAGATTTGCTGGCCAGAAGAGAAACAATTGCTATTTACACTCATTCTGAAGCGTCAAAAGTCAAACAATTAGCAAGTGAGGCTTGGACTAGGACCCATTATTACTCTCACTTAACTAAACTTTAAAGAAAAATGAGAAGAAATGTATAATCAAATGCATGACACAGTATCTCAAGTTCTTGGGGTCCACGAATTGCCTCTGCTAAAAAGACAAAAAAATTTAGAAATAATTCAGATATTCATAATTCTAAAGACACTTAGGAACTGAACTTGAATTAATCTAAATCTACCAAAACAAAAGTTTTAAATACAGAAAAAAACTTTAACTTCTTTTTATTTGTCACTTGCATTTCAAACAGTAGCTCCATTATAATGAAAATTGCAAAAGGCAGCATTGTAACATCAACTAGGTTATTGAAATGTTTTCAGTGCAGGAACTCTGACAGTCCAAAAATAATTAAATTATTGGTCAATGTTCATTTGTCAACCCACAGACTAAGTGGACAGCTAGCACAGTTTGATATTACAATAATTTCCCCTTTTGGGTAGAGATGGCTTTTATTTAAACAGTAGGGACTTTTCTCTGAAGAACATGAATTGTATTTCATTTTAATTTTTCATTATGAGGTTGATGTTGTGAGTTAAGTGGATTCCTCTCCAGTACTCCAAAAGAGAAGAAATTATATGGGAAATACTCAAAACAATAATATTAAATTAAATTATATTAAACTTTTGTGAAAGCCATTTGTAAATTTAAGCCTACACGGTAAAGAGATTCATTCAAGGTAGACTTCCAGAGGAAGTAAGACTTCCTAAGCTTTAAAGTGGCCCTTTTATATTGTGCAATTAAGTTGTTTTGACACTGTAATAATATAAAACTGTTTTGTCAGTATGTGCCAATTTGAAGGCCTAAATTACTGAACAAAATTACTGAACAATATGAGCTTTTTAAGGAGAATGCTTTTATTGCTAAAATTCTAAGTGAACAGTTATAACTCTTGAAGGGTCAGTATTGGATCCTAAAAGGCAATGTGACAAAAAAGTTCATTCCCTTACTGTTGGTGAAAATTGTATATCATCATTATCATTATCATCATCATTAATGTTAATTAGTGAAAATATAGTTCAGATAGCAAAATTATAATGATGAGATGGTCTAAGATTATTTTCTTGAGATAGTGATGACATCTGTGAGATGTCATCGAAGGTATTTTTCCTTGCTTTTGACTGCTCTGCTCTCACCGTAATTCTAGTCTTTCTCTCCTTCACTCTTCACCAAATGACTGTATGCAACAATAATATCTAAATGAATATTTGACCATAATATAAAAAGTCATGTTAAAAAAATAGAGAAGAATATTAGGAAATACTGTGGCTGGAGGTGAAGGGGGGGAATTCTTAAACAGACAAGGGATGGAGGTGATCACAGAAGATAAAATGGACAATTCAACTTTAGTGACATAAAATCAAAAAGCTTTTGTGTGAACAAAATCAGTGTCAATAAATATATAAATGAAGTAGTTATTTGGAAAGATAAAGTTTTTGCAATCCATCCCACTGGTGAGTCTCTCTTTCCAATAGTCTTACAAATCTCCTCAGGATTCAGAATATCAGCTTATGACTTATGTTCACCTGCAAAAATGTAAATATGCTCTGAAGATTGATTGAATATTCAGACTTCCTCCCATCAGACATTTATTGCTCAGATAAATCATTGTTTTTGCACTGCAAGGAAGATGTTTTCCAAGAACCATGTGTACTTTTGTTCTTCCTTCAGGAAGTAAGATGCAGTAGGAAATGCAGTCCATCTAGAAGATCCAGTGTTCTAACTCTTGAATTCAGGAAGTCGACCTTGAGGAATTTCCTATTAGGAAACTCTCAAATCTAACACTGCCTGGAATATTCATTTCTCTGCTTAAAAAAAAGTGAGGGAGCTAGATCCAATGCTGCTGAACATATTCAAAATTGTACTTCCATTACAAGGATGTTGGAATTCAGAGACAGCATCTTCCGACTTCCTTTCAGATCACATGAAATCATATCCTAGACATGGAGCCAAGATGAATTAGAAAGAGAAATAAGTAGGGTGCTCCACTCATAATACCTCTGAATAGATGCAAAAAATGTGCCAGAATAAATACTTGTCAGGAAATTCATAAAAATAACAAGTCATTTTTTTCTGCCTCTGCAAGCATAAGGAGACATGGCTTTGAAGGTACAACTAAAGTCGTACCCAAAAGTTGCCTCGAAGAGCACATCAACACAGGAGAGCCTTGTACCAGGGGACATCTAGCAAAAAGGGACACCAAACTGTGTAGTATTCAAGTGCAGATGCCAATTGGTAGCTCTGTTTCTCATTACAAAGTTGGTTATAAATCTAGGGTGGGGGATCTAGAGGAGAGGACCTAGGCTTAGGAGTGGGATCCAAGTCCAATGGCACTCTTTATGTCTATTTCTCTGAATCAGCAGAGCTTTCCAGCTGGCTGATAGTGGCCCAGTCTAGCAGCAGCCTATTGGAACTCCAACGGGGCAAGTCCACAGATTGTTGCTCAGACCCAAACACAGGTCAGGAACTTACAGAGCCCAAACTAGAAGGGAAGAAATTAGACTTTGTACTGGATCAGACCACTTTGGGAACAATGAAATCATACAGATCCCTATCCTTAATTTTCTTTGAGACCCTAGAATAATTTAAGACTCCCAAAAAAGTAGCAGCAAAGACCAGTCCAAACATTCCTTCCAGATGTGCAGAGAGCTTTGCCCTGATATCAAGTCCAAAGTCATAAAATAGGCTTGAAGAATAAGCTCCCCAAAATCATATGATATGATGACAGGGAAAGTCAAGAAACAGAGCCAGAAGAATAGAATGACTGACTCCAAAACATCCATAAGCAAATCATCAAAGAAAAAACACAGCTTGGACACAAATTCAACTGAAATTCCTGATAAAGATGAAGCAAGAAATGAAAAAAAAATGAAATGAGATTACTGGAAAAAAATAAAAATGAAACGAGAATTATAGGATTGAGAATTAGAAAAGGGAATTAATAGCCAGGCACTACAGGTAGAAAATCTCACTCAAGCAAAAAACTCCATGAAAATTAAAATGGATCAAATAGAACTTAATGATTTCATGAGATGGCAAATTTTTTTAAGTCAAAAACTAGAAAAAAGTAGGAGTAAATGTAAGGTATGTCATACTAAATAGCTAACATGAAAGAAGTATTGGAGAATCTGAAAGCCATCCTCCCCCCTCCCCCATAAAAAAGAACCCAGATATCATATTTCGAAAAATCCTAAAACTTCCCAGAAACCTTAGAACCAGAGTTTATAAAGTCAGTACCAGTACTCTCATTTCATTTATGTAGCATCAAATGCCTGATATGTTCCAGGGAATACAAAGAAAGGAGGGAAAGGCTCTGCTCTTGAAAAGCTCAATCTAACAGAAGAAAAGAAATAGAGAAAATTAATTGGTCACAGGATGAAATGAAAACTTCCAAGAATATAATAGCCAAACTTTGGAGCCTTCAACTTCAAGAGAAAAAAATACAGCAAGTAACCTGAAATAAAGAATTCAAATAATGAGGAGTGACAATCAGGATTACCTATGATTTAGCAACCAAAGTCATAAAAGTACAAATCTTGGAATATAATATTCCAGAAGGCAAAGTATATAGGTTTGCAATGAAGAATAACTTACCCAGCAAAATTGATTATAATCCTAGAGGGAGAAAAATGGATTTTTAATTAAATAAAGGACTTCCAAGCTTTCCTGATTAAAAGACCAGAAACTGCACAGAAATATTGAAATACAAATACAGGAGTCAAGAGAAACCCAAAAAGATAAACAGTAGTGGTCAAATATAAGGGAATAATCAAGGATAAAGTGCTTAAATTACAATTTGGGAAGATTATATATATATATGTGTGTATATATATATATATACATATATATATCCCTTAAAAACCCTATCCTCATTGTTAAGGTTCATAGAATCTAATTAAACAAATAGTGGGAATTTTTCTGTTAGGTTTTGATGATTTTAAAAAGAAGAGTGAAAAGAGAGAAGAACAGACTGGGAGAGAAAAGGGGAAATGGGAAACAAAAAAAAATCTCACATGGATATAGAAATAGAAGTCTATAGCAGAAGTCAATAGGAAAGAGGTGGGGGCATGGGGGCAGGGAACAGTTGATACTTGAAGCTCACTTTCATCTGAACTGGTCAAAGGAGGGGAAACACACACACAGATTTGGATACAGATATACATTCAACTCAATTGGCCAATAAGAGGGAAAGCAGAGAATAAGAGGCAGGGAATAATCCTAAGCAAGACAAACTATAAGGATGTACAAAATATGTACAGCAGCTCTTTTTGTGGTGACTGAGAATTGGAAACTGAGGGAACACACACTAATTGGGTACACATTATGGTATATAAATATGATGAAATATTGTTTTGTTTTAAGAAATTAATAATAACCATAATAGCTAGAATTTATGTAGTGTTTGAAGGTTGGCAAAATGCTCTTATTTTATATTTAATTTCATATTCACAACAACCATAAAAGGTAAGTACTGTTATTATTTCTTTTTGTAGATGAGGGTGATGGTTTCTGAGAAGAGAATGATTCAGAGAAACTGGAAATACTTTTATGAAGTGGTAACAGAATGAAGTGAACAGAATCAAAAGTGTTTACACAATGACAACAGCATTGTAATGAAAAACAACTTCAAAAAAATTAGGCACCCTTATCAAAGGAATGACCAATTATGATTCCAGAGGATGCACAACGAAATATTTTACCCACCTCCTGGTTAAGAGATGATGGACTCAAAGAACAATTTGAAACATATCTTTTTTGGAGATGGCCAATGCAAGAATTCATTTTGATTGACTGGATGTTTGTAAAAGAATTTTTTTCTTTCTTAACTGGTAAAGTGTGGGGAATAAAGAAAGTGAATTTTTGTTAACTAAAAAATAAAATTTAATTAAATAAGAAAATGCACACATTTTCTCTCATGTGCTTCTGTTATGGTGAGAGGAACAAATTCCCTTTCTCTTCCTGATATATGAAAGAAGAAAGACAAGAGAAAAAAAAATTCTTAAGATCTAAAATATCCAGATAGTAGGGCCAGATGAGAAAGTATCTTCCACAAACAGAAAAATTTTGAGAAAGAACTAAAAGCCTGAAAGGTCATGTTACAATCTAGCACATGTGTACCTCGAGGTCTAGGCCTGAAAAAGGAGGCAGGAATTCAACCTATAGTGGTGTGCTGGTTTTGTGGGCAAGAGGTAAAAGAATTAAAAAAAGATCTTGCAAAAACTACACCATTTACAATTTTTATTGAAAGTTGAGATTCAATTCAACTCAACTAAGTTAACCAAATTAATCACTTATTATGTGAACAGAACCATTCTAGGTGCTCAGAATACAATTGTAAATACAAAACAAATTCTGCTTTCAAATTATTGATTTAATGGAGGAAAAATGCACACAAATAACTATGGTGCAAGGGAAAGTGAGATAAATGCAAAGGCTATGTTGAAACTGAGGTATTAAAATTCTTAAATGAGAGAGATCAGTTGCAATTGGCTGTGGTCAAAGGAAGACTTCATGGAGGTGGAGGAATCTGATTCAAAACTTTAAGGAAGGAAGAGGATAAGAAAGGGATCTGATGGGCACCATCTATTTCAGTGATGTGAAAATAATCCAAGGAAATTTAGAGCAGGGCAGCAGGGCAGGACAAGAGCAGAGGATGGAGAGCAATCCAGTTTTCTTAGAAGAGTGATTATGTGAAAGGGAATAATATGAGAAAAGACAGAAAAGGTATTGGGGATTCAAATTACAGAGGGCACTGAATGCCAGTCCTCATATGGTTACTTTCTAATTTATTGTAATTTTGTAACAATGCCCTCTTTCTCCTCCTACAGCAGAACCATCATGACCATTCTTGGTGGTGTTATTCTTAGCCCCAGTCTTTTCCCTGTAGTTATAGGCAGTAAAAAAAAAATCTGAAGTGGGAGTACATACTAATTTCAAACATGGTGGTAGGTGAAAAGTTCAAAATCTGTAGGTGGGTAGAAACAATCCATATGTAATGGAGAGTGGTTAAAAAACAAACCAAAAATAGGGGTTTGTGAGAAAGAAGAAAGTAGGACACAAGAAACGGTCCCAGGGACATAAAGAAGGGAAAAAAGAAGAGGGAAACAAAGCATTTAACATTTAATAGAATCCACTTACAGCACCACAAGTAAATAAATTTAAAAACAAAACTATTTATTTAAATGTTTGAAGATGCTTATAGGTAAATAAAATTCAATTATGTCTTCAGAGCAACTAGAAAGACCCTGCTTAGAGATCTTAAAGCATTTATAACCAACAAATGTTAATAGTTGTCTAACAATGATTTGAATTTCTCAGATGAATGCTTTTAGATTAGATTTGGACAGTAATAAATATGATTAGAGATCTTGGAAAAATGGGTTGAAGTCCAATAAAGAAGTACCCAGTGAAAAAGCGGGAGAAATAAAGGATTCCTGCTCTGAATAAAGGATGTTAAAACAGTATGTAGGGATTACAAACTTTCCAATCTGTATTTCTGGTTCACTTGTAGGTAGAATGTATATTTGTAAATTGATCAAAAATATTTGGAAAGGAAGTTTTGAATTATCCCTTTAATTAGATTTGTAATAATTAGATGAGTCTGGTATTTATTTTACAAGAGCTATTGAATGAATGCAGAAAACTGCTTCCCAGCCAAATTGCGACAATATCAATTATCCTTCCTGCAGGTAAAAATTTCTCCCATGCCTTCTGAGAATGTGGAGATTAAAATTAAAGCCAGAACAGTGGGCTTGAGAACACATATGGGACAAAGAAATGGATTTGCACCTTAAGAATTTTGATGGAAAATAAAGGGAAATTTAATTAGCCACTTTGCATTTGCATTATTGATTACCAGAAGGATTTTGACTGTCAGGAGTAAATGTCAGGTGTACTAATTATATTATTCTTCAATTTGTGTAGGAATTAGCATCTGACATTCTCGTACATTAAATACAAGAACACAGTTTTGTTCCTATAACTTTTTTTTTCTTTCACAACACTTCTTTCTCTTCAACTCCCTCTCATCTTTCACATCTATGGGATAATGAGATGAAACTGAGCACAGTACTGAATGTAGATTGGTAGTACAATGCTCTATAAGTTTAAGTATGCAGACAGTGTGATTCTTATCTCTGCTCCACTAAGGGGTCTTTATAGCCACTAAGAAAGATTAATTATAGCTCACATCAATTTTGGCCTCTAGATGTCGTGTAAAGAACATAACACTGGAAGAGGGAGCTGCAGAATTTTGATTATGTCCATCAAGAACAGAGAACAAGAAGGAGAGGGAGAAGAAAAGGGATTTCTTTGTCATTTACAGAAATAACACAAGGCAAGCAAAAGGCAGATAGGCAGAAAAATATCATGGAAGTATGTTACTGAATGTCCAGTCATTGCAATTAATCAGCCCTTAAGATAGAAGAATACAGATAAGGCCAGATAACAGGTGCACACCATGCTAGCAATCTCTACCAGTGAAAGTGATATCAATGACAACAAATAATCACGGGAATACAACCAGTAATTCTGTATTTACACCTTTTGACTTATAGACTATAGGAGACTTTTAAAATCTTTTCAAAGTAAAGGTATGTGGATATGGAGGGAGGGGAGAGGGATTCTTAAGCAGTCATGTATTTTTTTTTTGCTCCAGATATATTAATTTGAGGTTTGACAAATGAATACTTGCTTAAATTGCTGAACTAACTACTTTGCGACAGATAAATTGAAATGTGCTTCAGTCCATAATCCCAAATGGAAAAAAAGAAGAAGCTTGATCTATGGCAGGCACATCAAGTAAGGGAAGAGTTTTATAACAATTTGAAAAAAGACTATATTGGTTCTGTCCTGTGCTTCTTACAATCGGAAGCTAATTCATCACATTTTGGCTCCCTGGATACTTAAGGACAAAGTGAAAGAAGCACAGGACCTCCTCTTTCCATTTGCAGCGATGGAGTGCACTGAACACCAAAAACAAGGCACATAAATGCTTTTCAAGGAAAGCAGCATTCTTGAGAGTTTCATCTGCCATAATATGAGAGAATCAGACAGAACTGAAAATTGGGAAATCATTCAGAATAAGATAAAATAATAGAATAGACATAATAGTTTGCCCCTGCAAAGTAATACATTCAAGGCTAGAAAAAGTTTCTAGTTGAGAAAGTAGCAGCAATCTGATGTAAGGAGTAAAATAGAATTCTGAGGAACATGGTCCCAAAATAAGTTCAGAATTATCCCCCAATGGGACCTCAGTAGTTTAATGAGGAACTGAATTTCCCTTCAGTTAGCTAAGCTTGAATTTCCTCGCTCCCTCTGTCTACTACTCCCTAAAGAGGTACTAGTCTTAGATCATGTCTATTATACTTCCTGGTCCTCCATTCATAATTATAGTTCTAATTAACTTATTTCCATGATACTGAAAAGAAAGTGGTGATGGCCAAAAAGAGAGTTCATTTACTGCAACTCATGACAATGTGCGGCAACATGCTATACCAGAAAGCACTCTTTACGAGACTCAAGAATCCTGAGTTTTTGTCCCTACTTTGGTGATGTATAACTATGAGACCTGACAGAAAACATGAACCATCTCTAGGTCTCACTTTCCTCCTCTGTAGAATGAGGACTTGAGCTACAACCGTCCTTCCAGTTCTAATATTTTAGGATTCATTTATTAAATTATCTTGACATCTTTACTTCCCAGAGTTCAAGGTACTATACCTAGAAAACTAATCTAACTATCAAATGCCACTTAAACCAGGAATGAGTAAAGAACGAATGAAAAAGGCACTTCTTATGTGCAAAGCACTTTACTAAGCACTGTGGCTACAAGAAGGAAAGCAAGAGAGTCCTTGCTTTTAGTAGTGCACATTCTTAGTAGGGTTGGGTGTTAGACAATACAAATGGGAGGATTCAGCTGCAAGTCAGATGGAAAGGCCCCATGGTCCCTATATTGCAGAAGCAAAGCAGACCATAATCTTAAGTTCATTCCACTGCTAAAAACATATCTATTTCTCATGTATGACTATTTGACAGTGGTGTGACCTTCTTTTCTAATCTTCAGTAACTGTAGCTGCTGAAGAGAAGAGGGCTTCATCACCTGCAGAAGCAGTTACCAGATATTATCTCAGTATGAGTTAATTGTTGGAACCAGGGCTAGTTCCAGCTAACCAGGGAAGATGGGTATGATGCTATTATTCCCACAATTCTTGGGGTCATGGTGGTAGAGAGCTTGGTGGATCCATTCTCCAAAGGAGTTACTCTCCTTGATAACGGCTGGTGGGGGTGGGGGGGAGGGACAGGCTGGAAGAAGAGTCAGTACTCTGGGAAGCTGCTACTATTCCTAGGACTGTTAGACTCCAAGTCCTAAGCTATCATCACCAAAGTTGGAAGCAACATGCAGGTAGAGATGTCAGATTGGCAAATGTCACTTCTTGTCTTTCCCTCAAGGTGCCTTGCTGGATGCCCGTAAAACTAAAGCATCACCCTTACTATTATTTTCTATGAGTCTTGGGCTTCCAACAGAAGAACTGAGCTGGAAGGAGGATTCTTAGATGAAAGAGACATGGTGAACATATGAGGATCTGGGTTCTGCATATTTTCATTCCAAATCTAAAAGAAAACTTTAAAAAATCATTCACCGGAGAAGATTCTGGGAAGATGGCGGAGTAGGTCAGAAAATTCCAAGCTCTCAAGATTTTCCCCCACAGAAGAGTTAAAATAGCACCTTAGGGCGAACAAAGTGTGGGCGGAGACAAATACAAATACAGGCACAACTGTGGTCTTCCTCAGACAGTTTGAAAAGATCTGAAGAAAAAACCCAGGATCGGGTTTGGTCCTTGTGAGGAGTAAACACCTCCAGGCTAGGTTCCATTTTAATAACAAGTGACAAGCTGCTTAAATAACTAGTGGCAAGCCCCAGGGCTAGTTGGTTTGAGAGGCTGCCTTGGCCCCAGCCACTGGAACTTTTCAACCCAGAATAGTGAGGGGAGTTGTGCGTTTGAGACCAGGAAGATTGTGTGAACCTCTGCTGATGAGGAACGCCAGATCCAGCTGTGCGGCGAGAAGGAACCAGTACAAGCCCGGTGAGTGTATAAGCAGTGGGGAAAAAAACCCCAGGCTGTGGGAATTTACAGGAGGTTGGAGATTTGGCTTTGGTTCCAGGGTAGAGGGAACTGAAGATCTGGGACAAGAGGCACCATTTCCCATACCCCAGGGCTAGAGGTGATGACAAAAATCAAGTTATTACCACAGACACACACACACGCGCACGCACACACACACACACACACACACACACACACACACACACACAGGCACAAAGGAGAAAGAATCCAACCATAGAGACCTATTACGGGAATAGAGATGAATGGGGTTCATCTTCAAGGAGAATATTGAAGTAAAGAAACCCCCAGAAAGCAATGTCAAATGGTCACTTGCCCAAACAGAATTTATAGAAGATCTTAAAAAAGACTTTAAAAATCAAATGACAGAAATAGAGGAAAAACTAAAAAAAAAAATTCCAAGAACAACAAAAAAGTTATGAAAGGAAGGTCAGCCAATTAGAAAAGGAGATCCAGAATCTCAAGGAGGAAAATGACACCTTGAAAATTAGAATTGGGCAAAATGAGGCCAGTGAAATTGCAAGAGATCAAGAAATAATTAAACAAAATATGAATAATTGAAAAAATAGAAGAGAAACTGAAACATAAGAAAAACAGCAGATTTGGAGAATAGATCAAGAAGAGAAAATATAAAAATAATTGGAGTAACTGAAAGTTATGATCAAAAAATGAATCTTGATACAATAATAGAAGAAATAATTAAAGGAAATTGTCCTGAAGCATTAGAACAAGGCAGGGAAGTAGAAATAGAGAAAATCCATCAAACACCACTTAAAAGAGATCCTATGAGGAAAACTCATGGGAATATCATAGTCAAATTCTGAAACCCCCAGCTCAAGGATAAAATAGTAAAAGCATCCAGATTAAAACAATTCAAATATGATGGTGCCACAATTAGAATTACACAAGACCTAGCAGCAGAGATATTAAAGGACTGTAGGTCTTGGAACACAATATCTTGAAGAGCAAAAGCCCTGGGGCTTGGGCCCAAAATATCATACCCTTCAAATTTCAGTATTACCTTGAACGAAAAAAAATGAACATTTGACAAACCCTCAGACTTTTAAGACTTTAACAAAGTCTTAAAAAGAATTAAAAAGAATTCCCAACTTAATAGAAGATTCCACATACAAGAACCAAGAGAAACATAAGGTACATACCAAAGACTGACTACAAGGAATTCGTAAGAACAGACTGCTTACGTTTTATATAACATAAAATGTAAAATGTATGTCTAACGTTCTTATTAATAATTGTCATGCTTATAAGAAAGAGGGGGATAAACCTGACTATGATATGAATTTAAAAAGTAAAACCATTTAGAAACAGCTAAAAACAGTTACTATTTTATACAAAAGAGGTACAAGAAGAACAAAGGATACAGAGGATTTAGATGGGGCAGGAGGGCTGGTAGTTCTGGTAACCTACTTTCATCGGGAATGGGTTTAAGAGTATGATGAAGTCTTCTAAATTTAGAAGAAATAAAATGGTAGGGGTATAGTGAGGGGGGAGAGGACAAGGGAGGGATTAGGACAAGGGAGGGATTTTTAGAAGGAAGAATGAGGGAATTGTGGAACATTATATACCATTTTATAACATTTTTGTAATTTCAATAAGACTCAGAGCCTGAACTAATTAACCAGAAGAAGAGTCTGGACCTAACAATTTCTTTGTTCTCTGAGTAAGCTCAGAGATGCCTCTTCTTATGTCAACACACTCAGAGCATTCCTTCTTCTGTCCATAGCCATTAAGGGTGAAAACCTTGACTCCAGACGCCATCTTGAATTATGTGACTTTTCCTTATCTTAATATTTTATGGAATGTTATGGAATGTTAATGGCAAATTAAACACAGAGATCCTGGGTTATAATTTCAATTGATACTTTGTCAACTATCTAACTTATTGTATTTACAATCTATTCCATTAAGGAAGATCATTGATTTGTATCATAATTAACATACATGGAGGTCATAAAAGTGATGTAATGCAGGCTGCTGTGTTGGCACCAAAAAAATGTATTTAAGCTTCCTCATTTCTTTGTTCGGGGAGTCAGACTTAGTCTGGCCCCCATGCATGTATGTATCCGCTAAGTTTAAGGGGAATGAATAAATAAATAAGCAATATGAATTTTTTCTATCACCTAGCCTGTTGTTTCCTTCAACCAACTTTCAGGTTCAACAGAATTGATAATGGGAGTTCAGATGAATGGGAATGGGAGGATAGGGAAGGGATCCTTGAAGGCAGAGAAGGCAAGTATTAGGAGGGCAGGGTGGTTGGTGGAGTAGGGTGGGTAGTCAAGTAATAGGAAGGCAATGTAGTGGATAGAAGTAAAGTAGAGGAGTCAGGAGGGATAGGAAACAAAAGATATGTACAAATATAAAAAAAACAAAGAGCAGGAGTAGAGTATGTTTGGGAAAATATATGTCTATATACGCATGTATATATGTATAAGTGTATGTATATATCTGTATGCGTATGTATATATCAAGAAACATATCTAAATTATATTGTAGCCTTCTGGGGGAGGGAGATGGAAAAAAAAGAACAAAGTTAAAAAGTGCACAGCAGAGAACAAAAGAAAACACAAGGAAGCAAGGAAAAGATGAACAATTTTCAACACAAGGTGTATTATTTATCATACAGGCTTTCTTGAAACGAAAATGTATTGTTACATATTTTGAATCTTCTCCTATACTCTGCTATGACATTCTTTTTTTGTCTTTCTTACTCTATATTTAAGTTTCAATATTTAAGTTTATGATATGTTTTTGTTTCTTTTCTCTATTTTATATTTGGGTTCTGGTAAAATGAAAATTAAAAAACTGTCAAAAAATCATTGAAAAAACATACACAACTGTAATATGTGTATATGTGTGTGTGTGAGTGTGTGTGTTTGTATATATATATATATATACATATATATATATATATATATATAGAGAGAGAGAGAGAGAGAGAGAGAGAGAGAGAGAGAGATAGAGAGAGAGAGAGAGAGAGAGATACATGGCCTAATGCCATGTAATTATAATAACAAATTTTGACCCCCTCAGAAGAGATAAACACATTTCCCTGTTTTCTCTTGGAGATATAAAGGACTGTGGGTAAAGAATATTGCATATGTTTTCATACATTTTGGTTGGATGTACTTAATTGCTTTTCTTTGTTACGCAAGAAAGTTCATTGGGTGATGGATAGAAGTATGTCCAGAAATTACTATGATTAAAATTAAAAGTTATTAGTAAAAGTAAATAATTTTAAAAGTTGTCCATTTATTTCTATTTTAACCTCTTCCATGCCATTATTAATAATTGACATTAGAAATTTATTTAAAACATAAAGTCCAATCTCCTTATATTATAGATGAAGGAATTGAAGCCCAGAGTAGCTGTTCAATGTTACACAGATGGTCTGTATCATAGTTTGTACTAGAATCCAGATCTTTTTTAACTCAGAAATAAACAGCTGTGTAGAAGGGTAAAGCTAAGGAAGAACACAAAACTGAGAAACAAGGGAAGGAAATAGACTGAAAAGTCAACGTGCCAAGTAATGAGAATCCCCCCCACAGCCCACCCCCAAGTCTCTGTCATTTATATCACCGCAATTCAAAATCCAGTTCAAAGGAAGTAGTAGATAGATATGCACAGTAAGCAAGAACTTATACACTCTTCCCATCTGCTCCACTTAAGAAGGAAACAACTTCTTCCTCTCTATACTCTACAGCGTGTCTACTGAAGTATGGCCAGATGTTTCCCAAAACTCCAACTGAATGTAAGAGGAGTAGTGGGTGATATGAGCATAAAGTAGAAAAACTATGATAGCAAATTAATTCAATAACTAAAATCCCTGGATTCCAGAATGAAGTACACAATATAGTAACAGAGCCTCTGTAACACATCTAAGTTTCTTACATATTCACTATTGGCAGCATTAATAGTAGACATGAAAGTCTTTTGCAAATGTTTTCCTATTCTACATAAACTGCTAAAGGGAATTAATTTCTCTATTACATTTTGTTCTGAATTTAGCCTGTTAGATGAATGGCCAATGGCTCTGATAAGGCCAGGAAAAAAAAAATATTAACTCAAAAAACATCTTCTGTGGTTTTGTTTTAATTTTTTAAAAACATCCTCTCTTTTACTTCTCCAAGGGTCTCAAGTTAGGGTCATTAAGCTGAAATTGATAAAACAAAATGTCCTGTAGATAAGCAGAAAAGCTAGAATGTAATTGAACAGTCACCCTTTGTTTCTATTTCACTTTTTCATTTGCTATTCTGAATGTTTTCTAAAGAAAATTGAGCTGAGACAAAATCAGTCAGCCAAGCTACTAGATGATCCAGATTCTTACCAATTCTAAATGAGAGAAGAGACAAATGAGAAAATGCCAAGACATGATTTAAAGGGGGAAAAGATAGAGGAAAAACCTTGGAAATTTTCTGTTCTGCTTTTCTGCTTTGTGTCACTCCAGAGAAAGTACAGTTTTACAGGCAAACAATACATCTACCATTTTACCACAATTGCTTTTTCTTTCCGAGAATCTAGGTAATCCTATGTGTGTTTGTAAAAATCATTATTTATTTACCTAGAAAAACTAAACTAAGTTGGACTATGTTTCAGCTAGTGATCTAAACACTTGACTGGCATTTTTTATTTGGGACCCAAATGAGTAATACCACATCATTGCTATTTGACCATGTTCATGATCCTCAAAATGGAGGGCTTTGATAGTCTGCTCTGAACTCTTTTTCAAATAAGCAGGACAGAATTCTAGAGGGTAAGTTATAATTATATTTATGTATATATAATTATATTTCTTTCTATATCATGATCTGTTCTTTGAGCAAATCACTTCACATCTTGTATCAATCACGACTGTATCACTTAACTATTATTCTGATTTCAGTACTCTAAAAGATGGAGAGGCAGAATGATGTTGTGGAAAGAGTGCTTGTTTGCAGTTAGAAGACTCAAGTCAAATTTCACCTCAATTTCTCTGGGTCTCAATTTCTTTCTCATTAAAATGAGGGGGTTAGACAAGCACCTGGGGTCTCAAACTGTTGTCCAAAGGCCAAATTCTACCCTCAAGCTGAGTGGGCTCATACAGAAATCAATATAAAGAATGCAATCTCATGTTGTATGTGCTACTTTCTATGACATTAGGCTTAACAAATACCTGTGGGCATCTTTATCCCACTCCATTCTTTTTCTTTTAGTTTCAAACCCTCTTGTTCAAATTTGCATGATTTCAGGCACTGTTGTTCTTTTGCTTTTTTTTTTTACTAGCTATTTGTTGGGTGTACTCCATCACTGGCCAGAAGCCCATCATTTCTTAAGTTATGGTTTAGAAATATAAATTCTCAGATAGCATGTTTTTAGCTATATGTTCACTTCCCAATTCTACCATTGTCTTTGGAATTCCCCATTTGGCATTAGTAATAGTGACGAAAATATTACCTTTACTCTAAGGTATTCAGGTTTTGTGCAGGATTTCACAAATCCTTTGCAACATTCTCTAGGTTGATAGGAAACATGGTGAGCTGGATAGAGTACTAAACTTATAATCAGGAAGATATAAGTTTAACTCTCACAGTTACTGTGACAATGAATGAACAAGTCACATGACCTCTCTGAACCCCAGTTTCCTCATCTGCAAAATATAGATAATAGTACCTTGTCCTCCTCATGGTGTCAACTTCACGGCATTATCGTTAGGATCAAATAAACTATACTCACCCCCATCCATCAAATAGGCAAACATAATAAAACAATAAGAAAACAAATGTCCAAATTGTCAGAAGTTGGTAAATTGATTCATATCTAGTCCTTGGCCAATGTTGAATTTTCCGATTTCTTTTTATCATTTGTCAATTTGATGGGTATGAGATGCTCATTTGCTCCATCAGGTTGAACCCCTGCATTAGACTGTGAGCTCCTTGAGAGTTGAGACTCCTTTTTTTATTCTGAACTTAAGAAATAAACAAGGAGCAGCTAGATGGCACAGTGAGTAGAGCAGCAGTCCTGCAGTCAGAAGGATCTAAGTTCAAATCCGGCCTCAGACCCTTGACACACTTACTACCTGTGTGACCTTGGACAAGTTAATTAACCCCAATTGCCCTGCCTTCTCCCCTCAAAAAAATAAAAAGAAAGAAACAAGCATTCGTATAACAAAGTAGAAAAGAAGGGGTAAAAAGGTGATTACACATAAAATCACAAACCTATTCCTTTTAAATATATAATAAAGTTATCCCTACAGTTTCCAGTTTTTTCCACCACAAAGAGAGCTGCCATAAATATTTTAGAACATACAGGTCCTTTTTCTTTTTCCTTTATCATCTTTGGAAACATACCTAGTATGGTATGGCTGGGTCAAAGAGTATAGACAGTTTAATAATTCTTTGGGCATAATTCCCTGTTAATCTCCAAAAATTTTTTTTTGTATTCCCAATACTTAGTACAGTGCCTGGCACATAATAGGGGTTGGGTTCAATGTCCTTTTTGTTAATAATTGAATTTTAAAATTAAAATATTAATAAAGCATTAATAAAAGCTTGACTGAATCATATGATATCCCTATGAAGTATCACTACATGCTATTAACCTTATTTTGTAGATAAAGAAAAATGAGGCTCAGAAGGGGGGAGGGTTATATACTCTGCCTCTTCTCCCTTCCATAATCTTGCCTACTCTGAGAAGAGTAATGGTGTTTTGGTTTTAGATTTGACTTTCTGTATACATGTGGCATTGGTAGAAAGGAAATAATCACAACTGAAATAAATGCAGTTCTTGTACATGAAATGGCTTGAGTTCACACAACTTGAACTGTCAGAAGTGAGAAAAAAATGTGGGGGGAAAACTTTCTACAATTGAAAGACCATCTGCCCAAAATTCCTTTCATTTGCAAAAACTGAAGATGTCTATGCCATTCCTTTTCACTTGCCTTCCTCGTCTCCAGAAGACTGGGTGCTCCCCTTGCAAGAAGAGGGTCAAAATGGTGGGAACAATAGGAGGTTACCAATATTGAAACTTCACAGAACTTCAGAGAGGAAGAGGTGGAGGGGACAGAGTTCAAGGCTGCCTCATTTCTAAGGAGGTTAAAGACAACCAGAAATGGTACCTGGGTGTGGTTCACCCCAAAATTCAAAGCAACATTATAGTAACAAAAAGCTCAAAACAAGTATGTGCCCAATGATTAGGGAATGGGGGGAGGAGGAGAGAGAGAGAGATAGCATGGGAATGTAACAATACATCATCGTGCTATCACACAGAGAGAAAACATGGGAAGCAAATAGAAACACTGAAAAGCAACAAAGTTTAGGTCAAAAAGAACTAACACTTTGGTGCTGAAGGGTTCAGTTTAGACCACGTATCCTTTTCTGTTTATAATTAGCAAGCTACAAAAGTGGAAAGGTGATTTTTACTACAATTCATAATTAAGCCTTTAGATGATACTGCTTGTTTGTTTGCAGTTGGAGGAGGTGGGGAGCAGGAACCTTGGAAAAAGCAGTTCTAGCCTCATTGTAGAGTTAGAAACCAACTGAAAGAAATTAAGAAGTGAGTAGCTATGGAGGGAAAAAACATGGAGGCTAATAATGTAGATAAATCTTTCTCAGAGTTAGGAAGTAAAAGGTAGCAAAGAATGTAAGAATTAAGGGAATAGTAGAGTCATGTGAATTTTTTTAGGGTAGATACAGAGTCAGAGCCATAACTATTATGAGGTTACCCCTGTAGGCCTCTTTCCTCATCCATAAAACAGAGGGTGTGGACCACATGACCTCTAAACTTATGATCCTATTATTCTATAAATTGGTCCTCAGGTATCACAAGTGGCTATGGGATGTCATTCTGGCAAAATGAAAAGAAGTATAGGACAGTAAACGGTACAGGCTCCTCAGGTTCATCTGCCACTGTCTGTTTTTCAGGATTTAGGGAAGTCAACACAGGCTGACTATTTCTTCTTCCAAAGCCAACATCAGCTCCAACACACTGGATGCCTCCTAGCCAAGTCAAGGCCTAGAGGTGGTCATAATGATAGAAATTTGGGGAGGCCCCCAAATTTGAAACCACACAACAGGATACCTAGACACAGGGAAATGGGAAGGGCTGGAATGCCAGCTGGTCCTTTATCAAAGGTGCGAACTTCAGAAATAGGAATCTCCTCTCTCCCTATGCCCTAGGTAGGAGACTGGAAGGCAGGTGATCCTTTAGAGGTACAAGGGTGGAACTTGGCAGCAGTACCCTGACAGCAGAATAGACAAGAAGGGATAGACTATTGACTTTGAGGCCACCATCAGAGCCTCCTATTATTCCCCTCCTCATAAGAGATCACCTTTGCTATTAGGTAAGGTCTCCTTCCCATTTCTTTTGCATCTTCTACCTTTGATACAGGCTAAGGTTCATACCCTTTCTGCATGTTCCAGGGGTTGAATCACGGATGGTGGTGATGGATGTATTTCAGGAGATAGACACGTAGGAGAAGCTCACCTGTAATTCTAGGTCCTTAGTATCAACACATGGTCTAACCAGCACCTAGTGAAGAAAAATAACTGATAACAGGAAGCTAGCACCCAATATTGAGCCTCCTTTTGACAACCAGACTCCTAGGAAAAGATACTTCTATACATTATCTCTACTTCTCTACCTGACACTACTTAACCTCTAACAATCTGTCTTCCAACCTCACCATTCAATTGACTTTTCTCTCAATTGTAATATCCAGTCTCCTTCATTCTCAATCCCCATCCTTATTGACCTGTGTTCTGTTTTTGATACTACTAGCCACATCCTCTTCCTGGATATTCTGTCTACCCTAATTCTCCTTCTACCTGGCTGACCACTTCTTATCAGCCTCCTTCGTTAGAGTCTAGGAGCAAGAGCAAGAATTCTGTACTTTGTTTTGTCCTACTCATCATTTTAATTGACCTTGTATGTGAAGACATAGAGCATACACTTATACATTTATCAAATATGTAAGTGACATAAAACTAGAAGAGATAGTAACAAAAGTCAAAAAGATCTCAGACTAGAAAAATTAGCCTAAACCAACAAAAGAATAATAGGCATGAGTGTGAAGCCCCACTTTGTTTCCAAATAGCAACTATACAAATAAAGGATGGAAGGAATTGACTTAGCAATTCATGTAAGAAAAATCCTAGGACTGCTAATCCAACCTGGAGTGTGATGTAAAACAGTGTGATGTTAGGAAAACTATTGTAATCTTTGTGTAAAGGACACAGAGACTTTTCTATAATGACAGAAATGCCAGCACAAGACTTGCCATTTGTTTACCCTTCATTCAACCATGATTCTGAGACATATCAAAGCTTCAGAAACATTTGCATGGTAGGATATCTTGGGAGTTGAAAAGGAGGGTACATTTGTTTGTCCTGAGCCTCAAATAAAAGAGGAGACTTAGACAATGGGAAGATGAATGTTTCCTACCTTTAAGGTGGGGAGGGGAAAAGAAAAACCCTCACCCTAACCCAGATAGTTGCCTGAGCTCAACATCCTCTGTGGAGGGCAGTGACAAAGTGTCTTAAGTACACTGAGTGTTTAGAGCGTCACCTAGGTGGAGCTGTGAGGAAGGTTAAAAACAATGCCTAAAGACTGTGATGAATAACCTGGAGAAACCCAGTCCTGTAGTCTTTGAAAGAAGTAATTACAAAAAGAGCAGTAATAACAGCCTCCAGGCATGAAGCCTAGGAGGTCGAAAGCTAAAAGAGCATTTTCCTAAAGCTGCAGAAAGAAGTGGGGTAAAACTTCATCAGAGAGCAGGGAAACAGCCTGAGGCAAGGAGAGACAGAGGCAGCAAGTGACCTGATGGCTATAAAGTTATTGCTTCAGCAGTAAACAGAAGTCAGGCTGTTTTCCTAGTCAGCTTCCATGAGGGCTGGATGGATTGTTGTTTGTCCTTCATTTCTCGAAAGGGACCATGACATGAGGGAGGTGATGGTATGACATGCAAGTGAGTTGGATTTAAGTGAGGGAGGGCTGTGCAAAGTCACCAGCCTCATTTTCTCTTCTTGAGCAATCTGGGTCCGGGGACCAGATATAGATCAGGACAACTGGAGATGGCCCAGGATGCAGTGGGGGACCATGGACTTTTCAAGTTAAGGTCTTTAACATGTCTCAGTTTGACTGTGGCAACACCTGGTCAGTGATTAAGGCTTAATAAGAAATGAAGCAGAGAAAGGCCTCTTTACCTAGTCCAAAAAAATTGATCTGGGTTTCTAGCCAAAATAGAAACACTTGCAATTTACATTCATTCTAGGTCCAAGGCCAACCCCTACTTGGTCATTGTTTGGGCCCTGATTGGCTCTGAATGAATGGTGGATGGAAATAAGGAGGAGGAAGAGGAGCTGAGGCAGCTTATAATTTAGTAGGAGCTGGCTGTGAATGAGGTCTCCAACATGACCAAATGACAACTGAAGAGGCACAGAGATCTCAGAGGATGTTCCAGAATAGTTCCTCATCCTTTCACTCTGGCAGTTTCTTTTTCTCCCTCAATTGGTGAAGGAGTCTTTGGGGGGATTGTTACCAATGGGATTATGAGAATTAAGGAAGTATTTTACTTCACGAGGTTTCATAGTATGTCTTATTAGCAAGGTTTAATTAAATACTCCATTTGTGTGATTTGTGTGGTCCAAGAATACATTTCCTTCTCTCCATTAAATATGAGTGTAATTGGGGAACCCAGAGGGTAGAGTGAGGCTCCTCATTAGGAGGCATTAATTTGTTTTCTTAATGCAGATCTGTGATTTTATTGCTGTGTTTTTTGTTTGGCATTGATACTGGAATGGTTAGCCATTTCCTTCTCCAGTTTGTTTTACAGGTAAGGAAGTGAGACAAACAAGATTAAGTAACTTGCCCAGGGCCACACAGGCTGGGCAAGAATCCAGGCTGGACACTCTATCCACTGTACCACCTATCTTCCAGGAACTCCGAAGGAGAAAACTCCTTTCCCTTATGAAGGTCTATACCTGCTATGCAAATAAGAAATTAAGTGACTTCTCCAGGACCATACAGGTAGTATATGGGAGAGGCAAGTTTGAACCCAGCTGTTTCTGACCCTTAGGATGGATCTCTCTCTCATATGCCATGCTTCCTATCCTAAACTAATAAAGGTAGTATAATTTCAGATCAAGGTAAGTAATACTTTTTTATACTAAATCGGTTTTATGGCACCCAGACTATCATATGCTCTTGAAAATTATTCAGGGAAAAACTTAAAGGGCATCCTATGATCAAGAAAAGTTTAGATCTTTCTAAAAATCATGTTGGAGGGACACTAGGGGGATAAGTTGGAGTGGCTGACAAGGGATATGCAGAGAATGAGAACCAAACCTAAAACCAATGCAGAGAGGCATCAATCAAACAAGGAATCAAGTTAATACTATGAATTTGATTTACTTACACTTTAATATTACTATTATCTGTGAGGATTACACTCACACACGTATACACACACTCACACATACACACACCTCACATGGGTTAAATTAGTTTTTTTTCTCTGAAATGCAACAAAGCTGTCCCCAGAACTTAATTGGCCAGGGGGCTAAGGTGCAAGCTGTGCTTTCCTTGATACAGCTTCCTGGTAGTTTTTGGCTACACTGAAGTGGCTTTTTGGTCACTTAAGGCCGTAAAAAGATCTATTCATATGGAGTAGAGTTCTTCATATTTGACAGATGTTCCAGTGCAGAGTGAGTCATTACACCTTGTCATACTTACCAGACATGATTCCATATGGATAAGAGTGGCCAAATCTACCCAAGATAAGTACTATAGTATTCTTTTTGTATATCCTTTGTATTGAAGGCTTTGTATTCTCGTTTTATTAACTTTTGCATGAACTACAAGTATCTAATTTCATTCCAAAACAGAATCTAAACCAACAAGATACATGCCTTAGGCTACCCATTTCACACTCCTGCCTTTACTGCTTCCTCCAATTATTAGCATCTGTACTTCTGCACCAGAAAATAATGTTTTGTTGGAGAGACTGGCAAGTAGATCAATCCAGAGGACAGCAACCAGGATTGTGAAGGATCTAGAAATCATATCCTATCATCATATGAGTTGGAAAGAATTGGACATATTCTTTCCATAGATTAACATGAGAGGATCCCTGTTCTGCTTGTTCTCAAAAAGTAAGGATGAATGAAATGAATAAAAGTTGAAAAAAAGCAGCTTTAGCTTCAATTTAAGGGTAAGGCACTGTATAAATATGACCCATCTTTGTAGCAATTCTGTGCCTGGAAATGTAGTTGTGTAGTTACGAAATGTCTCGTGCATAAGCCTTTAATTAGAGAGTATAAGGAATTTGGGTTTAAATTCCCGACACTGCCATAGGAAAGGTCCTTCCCTCTTGTGTGGCTCCCTTCATTGCCCCAAGCCACAAACAAAGGGACACCAGGCAACATAAGGACAGGGTCAGCTACAAATGTTTATGAGAAATAATATTAAATCTACTAAATGTATTCTTTGACAGAACTTTTAAAAATACAAGCATAAGTAAGTCAGTTCTTCATGGCTGGTTTGTCTCTGTCAGCATTTCTGCTGCTAGAGTGAGCAACCAAGGTAAAAACACAATTACACACCTTTCCACTTATCCCAGGGACTGCAAGATAGAGCAGATACTGACTGCCATGGCCATACTTCTTCTATGGGACAATACCTACATTTCCTTTCTCCTCTCCTAATTCTCTCTTCTGCATTTCTTCAAAACTTCCACCATAGTCCATGAAAAACTTCTGCTCTACCATTTGAGGGTTGTTTTCATATCAGTTTTCTTTCATATATTTATATATACACATATGTGTGTATATATACATATATATATACACACATACATGTGTGTGTTTCATGTATATAGCTTTAAGTTTTATAAAGTGCTTTTAATTTGACCTTTTCCTGCAACACATTTAGTATTAACAACTTGGATGAAGGTAGAGTTTAGAGACAATGAAAGGCTAGGAGTAATAGAAAATATACTATACGATAATCAGTGTTCCAAAATATCTCAATAGGCTAGAATAGACTTTTTAAAAAGATGGGATATAGGGATAAATGCAAAATATCGAACTAAAGAAGTGTAACAACAATGCTACTTGGTGCTACTGTGGCTATGTAGGACCAGTACATAGGAGGGCTGCTAGCACAGGTTCTTTGTTCTGCTTTTCTAAGGAAAGCAACTTTAAGGGGTTTACAGTCTCACTGTAGTTAAACATACATATATCATTCACTTAGTTCAGGGGAAAAAGTCAGCACCCTGAATTTCAAAGCAAGTACAAACAGAAATTACAAACAGAAATTATATATAGAGAGAAAAATAACAGAAATCAGCAGACAGGCTTCTAGCTGTCTGTCCAAGACATTACATACATAGTTACTTGAGAGAGAAGCACCAATATTTGTATTTTTCAAAGCTGGGGTCTCCAACGGCTACCCAGAGTCTTGTCTGGTCAAAACACACCACACTCTTCCAGTGAGTAAGCCCCCAAAGCAAAACCTCCCCTCCTACAGTTCTGAAAGTTCTAGCTTAATGGCTACCCTAAGAGTATATATACCCTTTCTCAGGGCCAGAGGGGTTCACACTTCTCAAGGGCTTCATACTTCTTGAGGGCTTCAATCTTCTCCTGACCTAATTAGCAAAAGGGGTGGGCCTTTCTCCAAACAGAGGCAAGACCCAATCAAAAGCACTTGATTGCCTTGGTGCTGAGAAGCACTCCAAAGAAAAAACAGTAACAAGTTCCACTTTGCTTGCCCTTACAAGAAGTGCTCAGCATTCCAAGTCAAGGACAGGTCACTACCTTGGGGCTTAAGAGTTTTGTGAAGGTGTTAGGTGGCTTCTGCTTGGCACCAGAAGGTAGAATGAGCAGCAGTGAATGAGAAGATGATAACAGTGATCATTTTTATTGTTATTGCTCACGTTTATTCATAAAGCACTTACTATGTGCCAGGAACTGTGCTAAGCACTTTACAATTATCACATCATCTAATCTTCACAACAACTCTGGGAGACTGTACTATTATTACCCTCCTTTTATAGACAAGGAAACTAAGGCAAAGAGAGGTTAAATGACTTGCCCAGGGTCACATGGCTAAAAAAGTATCTGAGGTTATATTTGAACTCAGGTCTTCATGACTCCAGGCCCAGCACTCGATCCACTGGACTACCTAGCTGCCGGGCATTACAGAGAGGCTAATTTTAGTTTGATGAAAGGAAAAATGTCCAAATAGAAAGGGTTGACTTTTAAGGTAGTAATTTATCTACCAAAGGAGTTAAATAATCATGTCAGAAAAGTTGCAGAAAAGAATCTTACCTTGAGTAGGAAGTTAAACTCAATGACCTCTAAGATTCCTTTTGAACTCTGAGATCCTTTTTTTTAAACCAATAAAACATATGTGAACACAGTTGGCACAAGGAATGAACAAAAAGATGCAAATCCTCATTCAATTTTTTCCTAAATGGAGCCAATGTCTATGCCCAAAGGGCTATAAAGCTATGCACACCCTTTGGCCCAGCAATACCACTTCTAGGTGTGTATCACAAAAATATGGAAAAAAAGAAAAGGATCTCTATGTACAAAATATATGCATCTTTTTGGGGTGGCAAAAACTAGAAATTGAGAGGATACCCATCAATTGGGGAATGACTGAACAAGTTGCAGAATATGATTGTGTTAGAATAGTATTTTGCCATAAGAAATGATGAGCAAAAAAGAAAAAAAAACTTTGAAAGATTTCTATGAACTGATGCAAAACGAAATGTGCAGAATCAGAACATTGTACACAGTAGTAGCAATATTGTGCAATGATCAACTGTGAATGACTTAGCTATACAGTGAACCAAAACAATTAGAAAGAACGCATGAAGAAAAATGCTATCCACCTCCAGGAAAACAACTAATGAAGTCTGAATGCATTGACGTATTTTTTTCTTTCTTTATTCTTTAGCCTTTTTTCTTACAACATGACTAATATGGAAATATATGTTGTATGACTGCACTTGTATAACATATCAAATTGTTTGAGGTGAAGGGAGAAAACTCAGAACTCAAAATTTAAAAAAAAACAAATGTTAAGATTTGCTTCATATATAATTGGAAAAAATAAAATACTATCTTTTTAAAAATGTAGCCACATGTGAAAAAAATGATCTAAATCACTATTGATTAGAAAAATGCATAAAGCAACTTTGAGCTACCATCCCATACCCATCACACTGGTTAATATGACAGAAAAATAAAATGATAAATGTTGAAAGGGATGTGGGAAAATTAAAACACTAATGCATTCTGGAGAGCAATTTGGAACTGTGCCCAAAGGGCAATAAAACATGCAAACCCTTTAACCAAGCAATGCTGCTGCTAGGTCTGTATCCCAAAGAGATTTATTGTGCAAAAAATATTTATAGTAACTCTTTTAGTGGTGGCAAAGGACTAGAAATTGAGGGGATATTCATCAATTGAGAAATGGCTAAACAAGTTGCTGTATATGATTGCGATGGAATACTCATGTGTTATGAGAAATGACAAACAGGATGCTTTCAGAAAAACCTGGAAAGACTTGCATGAACTGATGCAAAATGAAATGATTAGAACCAGGAGAACATTGTACATAGTAATAGTAATATTGGATGATGATATACTGTGAATAACTAAACTGTTCTCCACAATGCAATGATCCATGACAATTCTGAAGGACTTGTGATGAAAGTTGCTTTCCCTCTCCAGAGAAAGAACTGGTGGAGCCTGAATGCAGATCAAAGATATTTTTTCTTTATTTTGTTCTTTGTTTTCGTCTCTGTTTTTGTTCACTGCATGACTTACACAGAAATATGTTTTTCATGACTACATATGTACAACCTATGTCAAATTGCCTTCTTTCTCGATGGGGAGGGAGAGAAAGGAGGAAGGGAAGGGATAAAATTTCTAACTCAATTTTTTTAAAAAGAATGTTAAAATTGTTTTTTACATGTAACTGGGGAAAATTTTTTTAAAAAATGTAAAAATAAAAATTGAGCCATACAGCGTAAAGAATGCTGATTTGAAATCAGAAGACCTGGGTTTGAGCCTTGGCTCTGCAATTTACTCTTTATGTGACCTTAGGCAAATTACTTCCCTTTGGTTTCATTTTTCTCATTAAGAAAGAGAAGGAGTTTGGCTAGATGGCCACTGAGATCCTATCTAATTTTAATTCTATGAATCCTATAATCCTATGAAACTTCTATGTGGTTCCAAAGAAAAATATTAGAGCTTCAGTTATCTGTTATAAGATGGAAATGCAGAAGAGAAAGCTCTCCATATGGACCAGTATTGCTTAATCCTGCAAGCATTTTGTGCCTAAGACCTTAAATGTCTTAGGCATCACATGGTGCTCTCATTCATATGGTGAAAGTATTGGTGAGTATTACCATTCTTCCATCCCACTGGTGTTACCATCCATCTATTGAACTGTGCACAGGAATAGTCATCAAAGTCTACCCTCTCCTCATCTCAGATTGTCCTGAGAAATGTTAAGTCAATTTTTTCAACCGGTATGATCTCATTGATAAACTGCAGCATTCTTCCTCCAGAATGAATGGGCTTGCTACCAAAAAAAAAAGATTTTTTTCCAATCTTTGGCATTGTTTTCACCTTGATAAGTATGGTCTGAAAGAAATATCCATTATTGACCTATAGGAAAATGATATCAAACATACACTGAGATTTCAAAGGAACAGTAGAGAAGTATTCTTGCCAATTCATTCAGTTGCTGGATCACCCAGTAGCTGGAGGAACAGTTCCTTCACCACATCCTTCATCACATTCTATGGATGGTCATTACCTCAAAGTTTTGCAGCTAGGTCTTCATATCCTCACTTTTTCTTCCACTGAAATAAAGTGCTTCATTCCTCAATATGTAAGGAAGGGACATGAATTATAAAAGCATGTATATTACTTAGTTTTCACTCATTGCCAGAGAAAATTGGTTTTCACAAATAACTTTTTAACTAAACTGTTTAGCCTCATCCAACACCATACCACTATTAGGAAAAATGTAGACAAAGTGGAACAGCAGGACTATGGCCCTTCTGGCACCAATATCCAAGATAAGGGAACAATGCACATAATTCACATGTTCCATTCTGAAGGTAGCTAGAGAAATGAGGACCACAACTGGAGAGATACACTATGTTACAGTGACGATATTGTTACTCATAACTACACTCCAGCATTTGAACTTCAGTGTTGGGACTCAAATCTAGTACTCTTTTGCACTACATATTTACCTCTTCCTCCAGTCTTTTCTTTTGTTATCAACTTCTAACACTTATCTACTTCATCTACATATTCAGATTTATTTGCCATGTATAAACCCAGATGCACAGACAAAAACATTCTGTTCACAAGAATGCAAAAGGTCACACATGAAGGTTCTGCTTCACATTGGTCACAGAAAAGCTGGGGTTAACTCGTGAAGAGTCATTCAGACTTGATGTAGATAATTTCCCAACACTTGCTAACTTATTCTGGAATATTTTTAAAACATTCAAATTTCAGTAAATACAAATTGATCCATAAAAATAATATTTATTTCCTCAATTTGTAAATTACATTACAGTGACAATCCATACATTGATAGTGTATAAAAGGAAAGAAGAACTTATTCTAACGGGGCCATCCTTGAACAGAAGTGGAAAATGGAAGATTGATATACCTTGCTATTCCAACAAGCAATAAACTTATATATGTACGCACATTACCATATCCACTGCTAGAAAATAGCAGGCTCCATTTTTCTCTCCACAGAGTATCAAATAAAATGTTACCAATATTCCTTATTATAAAATTAAAGCCCATGAAGCAGACCCAATGCAAAAGAAAAGAATGCAAAAGGAAAATATTGTGATCCAAATGACAAGAAACAGGTTAAGGAGACCCTGGTCATAACAGACATAATTCACGGCAAAGAAGTGAGATCAGCCAGCTATGCATATCAAGAAGACAATTTTTCAGATGACAAAGGCTAATAGGAGACAGCAGAGCAGCCTAACATGGATTTTTTTAATCAAAGTATGAATCATGAAATCAGTACCATAATGAAAAGCAGCCACCAGATGAATCTCCTGCTGCTGGCTGCTGCTCTTGCCCCTGTGTAACCCAGAGAATGTGAAAAGGAAAAAAAATGGGCTCATGGGAAAAGTTATTTTTCCTAAGTCAGGTTGAAGGTGCCTAGATGGATGCACTAATTCCTTCCATTTAACTTCATCAGAAACTGTGCCACAGAATTCAGGCCCTTTCATTATGCCAATTAAATAGGCTCTCAATTGAAAAGCCAAACAAAATTGTAAAAATGGAACCATAAAGACTTTTAGAGCTGAGAGGAACCTGAGAGATGATTTAATTCAGTCTCCTTGTCTATTAAACTGGGAAACTGGAGCCAAAAGCAGCTTAAAACTTTGCCCAGAGTTAGCAGGCTTCAGCCATCGCTAGAACCCAGGTCCCCTGGCTCCCAGATCAATGTTCTTTCTAATAGATCACATGCTATACATTTCAGTATTTTGAGAACCATATGAAATGTTGAGTTGCAGTGTCTTCCTTTCTCAACGAATGGATTTCTAGAAGGTGAAAGGTCAGAATATGACAGCAATTTCCAAAACATTCTCAGGTCCTTTTGATTATTTCCCAAAAGCTTTAGATAGCTCTTGTGGCTTACAGGTCAAATGCAACCTGACCTAAAAATGTTATTAGTCTAGGATGTGACTCAAAGGGGAAAGTTATTGGTCTGTGTGTCAAAGCACCTCACTGAACAGAAGAGATATGATGGTGAACACTGCTTAGGGAAGACAGGCAGTGAGAAAATTGAAATCATCGTACTTCAGTGGTTACCATTAGAGCAAATACTATATACAGCCTACTTAATCTATTTGGGATCTCCTAACAAGACAACAGTTTCTTCCATCTGTCTTCATGAGTAAAGTAGTATCTCTCACTGTCTTCTTGATTTGATAATGATCCTTATAGAGAAAAATATTTTCACCAATTAACTAAATACCCATTTGAAAAATACAAACTTAACATGCAACCTAGTTCACTGCCTAACAATGGAGTTGAAGGTAAATTAGAGTTAAACAAGATGGCCAGGTAATGCACATAATATGCATGTGACACGAAGTATGGGCTTCATTTCTGAGCCTGTGGTTTGTCTGCATACTGTTTTAGGGCACCAATAATTATTATTAACAGCAGAACTTAGTCTCACCTTCAGAACATGAAATTTTAAAAATGCATTTTGTCAGGTCACTCATAAAACTAAGTTATATTGTTAAATTCTCATGCAAAATAAATTCTAAGACAATTCTGGTGACAAATGGGGTGGCAATTTTATTCCCCCTCACCAAAGTAAAGAAGAGATAGGGTTAAAGTTATCTGCTTCAGCAAATAATAATACCCGTAGAAGTTTTTTTTATTTCAAAGTTTTGAATGTCTGAAGAGTCATAGTTATAGTATTTTCTGAGTATTATAACTCAAGAATAAAAAACAGTATAAATACAGAAAGATATTTAAGTACCTAGCACTTTTCAACTTCAAGATACTTCATGATAACGATGCAAAACAATATGGTGGTATGAAAACTTCAACAAAGCATCTTAAAGGAATTTATCAGTGTGAAGTCATTAAACCTCACAAAATCCTGGAAAATATCCAATAAGCATAATTTTCTAAACACAGAACTTTACAAAGCAATACAAGAAATCTTCTTACCAGTCAGAAATCTTAAGGAAATGTAAGAAATTATATAAAGCTTGCATCTTTTTAGGTAACCTTTTGTTTCAAATTCTAAGTAGATTATAGACTCTTGAACAGATGTCTTTTCTCTTGCATACTAAAAAGATGCTTATTTTCCAACAGTTTACAGGAAATGTTGGCACATAAAGTTGAAAAGAAGGCAAAATGACTTGATAGGCCCTTGAAATCAATGTTCAGACCCAAGACCCATGAGCTATTTTTGAACTATTTTTCAGCCCTCTTCCTCCAGTCATATTATATACCTCTTTGTCCTTTTACTCCACTGAATTAATAAATCAGATCAACAAATGTTTGTGAAGACAAATATAACCTTAGGTTCAAGCCTAGAACATCTTCATAAAACTTACCTTGATGGTGGAGACAATGATTAGTTTTCATTGTGTGCCTGCATGAGAAGTGAGTTTGGGACAGGAAAATTGTAGTTTTTCCCTCTATGGTGAGAAACATCATGGAAAAGAGAAATAATCTGGAAATCAAGAACATATTGAGGTACCAATTCCTCTACATGTCTGCCATTTCATAAAGATCTGTTTCTCTGTCTCTATCTCTCTGTCTCTGTCTCTGTCTCACTGTCTCTCCATCTCTGTCTCTCTGTGTCTCTGTCTTTCTTTCTGTGTGTGTCTCCCTCTCTTTCTCTGTCTCTGTCTCTCTCTTTCTCTTCTCCACCCCCATCTCTCTTTTCAGGAAGGAAAAAAAAATGTTCCTCCTTTTCTGTGCTCTTGCGCCAACTATAGTCCTCATAGGCCTGCAGCAGCAAGTAATCATTCTCTCCACCAAAGTCTTATGCAAATTCTCTAGGCCTGCATCCAGAGTTACATAAGATTAGGTAATGATGCAAAGAGATTGTTAGTATATACTTAAACAGGAAATTTGATTTTGAGACCACAGATTGAGGTGATAGTATCAAAAGGAAATGGATATGTAGCCAGATGACAGGCTTGATTCCTTTTTTTTTTTTTTTTTTGCTGTTTACTGTGTCCTTAGTCATGTCACTTTAGCCTCTCTGGACCCTAATTTCCTCACCTGAAAATTAAGGGACTGGAGAAGATTTTATTACTTGTTCTTTTCAGCCATTAATATTATGATTTTCTTTTTTCTCTTTTCTACCCAGCCAATTGTGAGTAATAGGGCAGCACTGCCATTTGCATGGGTGCAAGGAATATTAATAATATCTTCATGCATCTGTCAAAATATCTTTGAATAAAAAGATCCTAGGATTTCAGAATTAGAAGAGGAATAATGTTTCATTTTCTCTGTGTTCTCAACCATTTCAAAGTGTATTTCACTGTAGTTGCTTTGTTCAGAACCAATCTTAGAACCCTTTTGATGAAATAAGACAGTCTCTCTAGAGTTGAAAAACTACAGTAAAAAATATAGTTAAATAAAATAAGTTGAAATGCAACACCAGCGGAGTATAAAGTTTTCCAAATACCATTTTTTTTCTATTCCTCAATCACTTTCTTTTCCTTTCCCTTCTTTTTTATGGCCAATTTCCCCTGAAACACTACCATCCTCCCCTTAGTTTCATGTCCCATCTCAAACACAAGCAACTATAGCTGTAGGCCTCTCCCTTTTCCCCAGGATATTTAAATCCTGCCACATACTTCCTTTTAACAGCCTACTCTGCCTTTTTGAGGCCTTTCCCATTCCAAGTCCTACCAGTATTTTTGCTGCTGAGTTTCATTAGCTACAATATTCTCATGCTGATGTCATTTATTTGGGGACTGAATTTTCTAGCACAGTCAGCATGTAGTTGTAATGATTTTCTTTAGAATCAGTTTAATAGCATTATCTCAAAGTCCCAGTGTGAATGAAGTTTTAAAAGAACATCACTTATGGAAACCTCTGGAAATGTTAGTTTGAGAAGAAAAATATGAAACATAGTCGATGACAACACACTTAAACCCAGGCAAAAAGCTTTAATAATAGAGGCAGAATTGAGGAGGGGAAGAGGAGTGTCCTTTTAAAACTAACTCAGCACATGTACCAGACCAATTTTATTGCGGTGTTCAGATTTTGTCATAACAGTTCCTACAGCCTCAAGACCCAACCTCATCCCCCAGCCCTAAGCGCTCACTGAAGCTTATCCCGTAAAAGTAGGGGATGCTCTGGTGCACATCTGCACAGTAGCTGACTTTACAAAATATGTAGAAATGCTTAGCATACATTGTAGGACCAACGTATGTCCTTTGTTTCAAGCATTTTCAAGGAGATGCTTTGCCACTTTCGTAAAGATGAAGCAAAGTTCAGTGTTAGTGCATTGTTCATATTTAATCAGGTGTCTCCTTAAACATTAATGGTGTGAAGAGTAGTTGGCAGTTTTATGGCTTGCCTTTTACTATTCTTGATTTTAAGTATTCACATTTCTCTTTTTATCGATGTCAAGAAGACACCAAAATGTAAAATAAAGCAATAGTTACCCCAAAGAAGATACAAATGGGTTTCAGTTTACTCCCAATCCATAGAGAGCATGACCAAGATGGAAAACAATTATGTTACTTAGCAATTTTGTTTTATTTCTTTACTCTCTGGTCTATCTCAATCAAGGCATATAATGCTATTGTAGACAAAGGAGATATCAACTTCTCCACCAAATCTAGGGTTTTTAGCTTTCTCCTTTGCTCCAGATTTATTCTTGGTTTATTTTTCCCTTGGGAAAACTCTGCTGAAGTTGGATGCATAGAAGCTAAATCAGGATTTTCATTTCAATCACATGGCTTTTTAGTTTTGAAAATGCAACAAAATTCTGGTTTAAATCTCAAAATATTTTTACTGCTATTAAAATTTAATTATTGTAAGGACAGTACTACTATATTAAAATATAATTACTTCACTCTTTTTTTGGCTTCATGACAATGTTCATAAAGTACTTAATATTCATGTAACATGCTACCTCACCCTGTAATATCACTATATTTATGGAAAGAAATTGTAATCCTCTTTACTGGCTCAGGTTAATTCCAATAAAATATTAAATCCATTTTCTAATCTAAATGAGTTCATTAGGAGAGGCATGATACTGAGAATACCAAACTCTCCACAGAGATCAGCTTCATTACATTTCAGCACTGTGCATTTCCAGAACTGGTGTACTACATTTATGAGGATTTATCTGTACTGTTCCAAAAACATTCATCCTAATTCGACTCCTTCTGTGCATGCTAATCATGAATATGTTAAGTGGAAATTCTAAGCTCGAAGCCAATCTCATCCCCAGATGGGTTCAAGTTATGATTACAGAAGCAAATTTGCCATAAGCACTCTTAAAGCAGTGCCAATGGAGAGGAAATGGAGGTCTGGAGCCACACTCAAAAAACAGTTTGATATAGAGTAGAAATGGCATAAGATGCTAGCAGGACTGGTATTTCCAGATTGCTGTGCCTCATTTGTACTAAGCTTTAGGAGACTATAAATACACCTGTTCTAAGGAATTTAAAATAAACACATAGATTAAATCATTAGTCCAAACTGTTTAGGGTCTAAAATTTTTAAAAAAAATTAAAAAATAAAAAAGCTCAGACTTTCACTTGACATTTCACAGACCATTACATTTAGAAAGGCTTTTTCTCCAATAAACTCTGTAGTTAAGAGAGATGATGGGCCTTTCGAATATTAAAGGACAGACCCATCTGGGATGTTTCAAATAGCCCATAATCACATACCCTCCAAGTGTTTGGTCACAGAGTGGAATAACCCAATTTTTGTAGATACGTAGCAGCTCTTTTCTTTCCCTGGAGAGCAAAGAGGAAAAAAATGATTTCTTAATGTTTCTGGAGTGATTTGATTTGTGTCAAGCAGCATCAGCAAATCAACAAAACTTTGGGTTCTATTGACTATGACTGAAAGGTGAACTAGAGCATAAATTGGCAGCAATCTCTCATTTAATTATTGTAAACTGAAGAGACTGAAGAGGCTGGATTTCTAAAACAATGGCTTTCCTCAATAAGACGAAAGAAAAATATCTAGCCCTAACCTGAGATATGATAGAGATAGGCAAGAGAATTATGTCTAATTAGGACTTTCAGAAAGCAGATGTGGATTTTTTTAAAAAAATGTGTATGGAGAGAGAGAGAGAGAGAGAGAGAGAGAGAGAGAGAGAGAGAGAGAGAGAGAGAGAGAAACATCTTAGTCTGGGATGGCCACTGGTTGTCACTGTTGCGCCACAAAACAAAGATTGTAGTTACATCATTTCAAAGGTTACCTTTAAAGACTAAAGTTTGAACTGGCATTTTAGGATGTTCACCACACCGAGTGTAAATCAAAGGTATACAGCAAGGCCCCATGGTCCTCAGACTGGTATTAGCCTTTGAAATACAATAGTTCTACAAAAGAATAGAGATTATTTATATATGTGCACCATTCTCAGGACCATGCCTTCTTTACAAAGGAATTCATTTAAATGACAAGTGTGTATGAGAGAATGCAGCCAGCTTTGAAAGATTCTTCTATTTAGGTAAACATGCAATCATAGACTTAGAGGTAAGGGATCTTAGGTATGTAGTCTGTCCTCATTTTGCTGATGAAGAATCTAAAATCTAGAAAATTGAGTGCTTTTCCAAGGTCACAAAGGCAGTAAGCAAAAGATGTTGGATATGAACACAGGGTCTCAGACTTCAAAGCTAGTGATATTTTCACTGCATTATGCTGCCTTCCTAGATAACCTTGTAAATGATATTATTTTGGAGAATAGATATTGTAGAAATGTTTCTGTTAATTGGAGAGTCAAATACTAATCAATCTATGTCAATGTCCTCTATTATTAAAGCAGGATAAGCCATTTAAAGAAAATTATTTTGTAATTTTTTTTTACCTAGTGAACAATGTTATGCAATTTTTTATGTAATCCTTTCCCTTCCTCATCCTCTGGTCTCACAAAAACTACTAAGACAAGAAATCAATAGGATCCTGTATACAAAAATCAAAATTATTCTGCTATATTTTAAATTCATTATTATAGTGCAGGAACCAAAAATCAATAATCATCTATGATAATAGTGTCAAAGGTAGAGGAGCTGCTGAGAAATAAGACTTGTAAAATATTAACAATGTAGGGAAGAAATGTTTTTCTTTGGGAGAATGAACAGTTTGGTTTTTAAAATTTTTAACTTTCAATAGGGGAGATCTTCTAATATGGCTTATTTTCTAAGTTGAAAATGTAGGCTCCATATGTTTAAAAAAAAAGCTTGCTCTTTGAATTATCCTTTCATTTAAAGAATATGATTAATTGATTAAACCAATAATTAGAATGGTCTCTATTCCTGTGTTCCTAATAACCACACCTACAATATTAAATCACTAGAAGGGACTCATATATTTTACACATTCATTCGTGTATGCATATATTTATTAAACACATATTAGTACTCACTCTATGTAAGAAAATGCAAGAAATAAGAAAGGATACAAAATTTAGATAGATATAGTCCCTGTATTCATGGAACTTACACTCTTGTAGGTCCATTTCGAAGTTCAAATACTATTACTGCCCCAAATATTCCTTAATCTTTCACTTTTTCCCCAAGCATCAACACAACTTTCTTGCCCCAGAAGTACAGTGAATTTTTCTTAAGATATAAATTTGACATATATATTTTCCTAGAAGTGGCTATGGAAGAAATGCAAACAAATTATAAAAAAAAGTTAATTTAGAAAAAAATCACCATAGAAATCTGGGGGGCACTGATAGTCATTAATATAAGCTTATTCTTACACAGACACTGCATTTAGCAGTTTTTTTCTTCTAAAAACTATTTTAAAATATAATATTTTCTTTTTCTTTCTCTAAAAACAAGGTCTACTCTGATGCCTCACATATATGTTATGTGTGTGTGTGATTGCATGAGTCTCAAAACAATCCTATAAATCAAATAGCAAAGACATTATAATGCCCAGTTTTCAGATAAGGAAACTGAGAATGAATAAATGTTTGCTCAAAGTAGCATAGCTACGAAGTGGAAGACCTGACCCTCAGGTGCAGAATTCAAACTCAGTATTTTTGTTAATTATTTTTAAGCAAATTCTAATAAGTATGGTACTAAGATTTTCATGTCATGTTTGCTACATATCAATATCAAATTACAATTTCTTGAAGTCAAGTTTAAAAGACAACAATGGGAAGATTCCAAATAGAATCACATGTATGTTCTTTATGCCTGTCTTTTTTTTTAAGTTGGACAAATGTCTACTACGTTTCCATTTGTCAGTAACAGCTGCCACTGTTTACAAAAGTTTCTAAAATATTCAGAAGGAAAACATGTTATATGTAAAAATGGGAGAAAGTATTATTTTCTATTGTTTTATTACATAGTTGTAATTGTACATTCTATTATAGCAAATCTACTTACACTTTTTATGCTTTAATAGTTATGTAATCTTATTGATATAGGTATTTCTCCAACGTTACAGATAGCAATTCATCCATACTTTTCTTGTCCATATCCTGCCACACTGCTATCACAGATAATCTCCCATATGCTAGAAAAATTCTTAATAAGAGTTTTTAAGTACAATTTTATTTTTTCAAATAACAAAATCTAATCTGTCTCCTTGTGCCCCCCTCCCACTGGGAAAAAATATAAACAAAATCTTAGTAACAAATATGTATAAGTAAGCAAAACAAATCTACATATTGACCATGCCCCTCAAAAATATATCTCACTCTGCGTACTGAGTGTATCACCTCTTTATCAGGATGTGGATATCATGCTTCATCATCAGTCCTCTGAAATCACAGAAGTTCACTGCATCTTTCAAAGTTTTTTGTCATTACAAAGTTGCTATTGTATAAATTGCTTTACTGGCTCTGATCATTTCACTCTGCATCAGTTCATAAAATCTTGCCAGGTTTCTTTGAAAATGTCACATTTGTCATTGTTACAATACTATTTCATTACATTCATGGTTATCATTTTAGTATTTGTTAATCACCTACTTTGTCATACACTATGCTAAGCTACTATAACTTATTTATCCATTCCCCAATTGATGGACACCCCCCTTTTAGTTTCTAATTCTTTGTACCCAAGAACAGAACTGCTATAAATATTGTCAGTCTTTTAATATCCTGTGATACTAGGGCAGCAGTCAGACTGCTTGCTCTGGATACAGAACTAAACCATTTCCTTTCCTAAACAAACATGTTATTACTGGAAAAAATTCCTTATGCCCCAATAAGTGATCACTAGTAAAATTATATTAGCTATTTTTACCCACTGCTCAGTCAGGGACAGAAGGGAAGGAAAAGGAAAAGGGGCTCAATTATTTGGGTCAAATTAATATTTTTCTAAATGTTAAAAAAAAATCCATTTGGGCATGCTTGAATTGAATAGAGAAGCAGTGTGGTACAATGGACAGAGCATTGAATTTAGAGTCAGAGAATCTAGGTTTAAATCAATTAATCCCTAAGACCTTGGGCAAGTAACTTTAATGCCTCTGGGCCTCAGTTCTCTCATATGTAAAATGAGGGAATAGTACTACATTATCTCAAAATCCCTTCCAGCTCTAAATGCTAAAATAGCCTTACCAAAAAATGTGAAGGAAACAGAGATCCTCATTGAACACATTTTACCCAAAAAAAAGTGTATCTGGAATTTGTGGAGGCTTTTAAAAGATTGGAAGAATAGCAGGAGACTGGGAAGTAGAAAATTGTTTTTTCTATGCAAAGTGCAAGCTGTGAAATGGAAATGAGATACCAGGAAAGCCAAGGGCAGAGGGAAAGTAGTCACTATGGGAATATGGAAAGGCACAGAGTGTTCACAGAATACCTTGCGATCTAAAATTAGAAAGCCTGATGCAGAATGCTATGGTAAACCTGCGTAGAGGTCGAACAAAGGAATCACACAGTCAAAACTCCTGCTAAGGAAGGGCATTTTACTGGTGCCAATGTAGATTGACTAGAAGAGGGAAAAGGATGATGTCAAAGAGGAGGAGGAGTATTACAGAGCCACTTCACACACTGCTTAATGGGATGTATAAGTAGTGCCCAGGAAGTAGTTGTTGGAATTCCAATTAATATAAATGTTTAATAAAATTGTTTTCTAGCAGATGAGTGAGAAGCAACCAAATGCAAAAGACAAAAGTTGAAAGTGAAAATGCTTATTACATAAAACAGCCTTAAAGTACTTTCGTAAGTACTTTAAGTATAATTGGCCTCTCATATAAACTCGATTAATGAGACACATAGGACATAATTGCTACCTCAATATCCTACTGAAAAATTATCCATGTTAAGAAAAACATATAATAAATTTCCTTATCATTAAAACTCATTTCTTAAATTTGGAATTAAACTGCATGTAATAACTCTGTAAGTTTCAATTAGTGAATACACTGTTCATCCTAGAAGGAGTCAGGCTGTAATGTTCTTCAAGCATTTTTCTTCTCTCTTGTGTGGATCTAAGTATCCATGACAACAATTAATAAAAAGAAACTATACCACCTCCTGAAATTTGTGAAAAGCCCCAGAAAACTCTAGAATTTATAGCTGCTACACCAAAAAAAGGTATTTAAATCTAAAATTAGGGATTTGGACTAAAGATAGGGCTAATAACAGGCAAATTTGCAAAATAATCACAGGTGTTTTTTTAGACTTCCACCATTAGTGTCTCTAGATCAACCCTGACCCCAACTTGAGTAGCTATGGGCGTTCCCATTCTATTATCTTGTGAATTTTTTTAAATTTCTCCTATAATGGCTAATGATTATTGGTTTTTGAGTTGAGTTATTTTCAGGAAAAGTATATACCATAAATTTATCCTAGGGTTATAGATTAACAGATTTCATCAGTTCTCTCCACCTCTCTGTCTCCCTTCTTCTATCAGTGAGTTCCTCCCAGGGCCTCCATTTTGACAAGGGGTCCATGCTTGTTATCTTTCACCCCCCTCCTACTTCTTCTGATGCTCTCATGGAGGCATCCTACCCCTTTTCTTAGGAAACTCACAGCTTTTCAGAGACATTAGAATGCAAGCTTCTTGAGGGGAGGGACTATCTAGATCTTCACTTTTTTTGTCCCCTGCACTAAACACAGCACCTGATTTATGGTCAATCACACACACATACACACACACACACACACACACACACACACACACACACACACACACACTTTGTCTGAGTGCCTGCTGTAGACTATGGAGGTGATTCACAGGTCTATCTCTTTCTTGAGTTGCAGTCCCACATCACAAACTATGTACTGGACATTGCGAAATGGATATCTATAAGCATCTTAAACTCAACATGTCCAAAAATAGGACTCACTCCACCCCCAACCCCCAGTTTTCTTACTACTGCCAATTACACTTTCATCCTTCCAAGGTGCCCAACCTTGATATCATCACTGACTTTTCATTCCGCACATGTCCAATCATTTGGCAAATTTTGTAATTTCCATTTCCACAAAATCTCTCAGATATGCCCCCTTTTCTCCACTCACAACTACTTTTGGCATGGATTATTGTAATAGCCTCCTAATTGGTCTCTTTGACTCAAGATTCTTTCCACTCCAACCCATACTTCACATAATGACCAAACTGATTTTCCTAAAAAAATAAATCTGATCATGTTATTATCCCCCTAATAAATTTTCCTGTCTCTTTATTGCCTCTAGGATCAAATACAAAATCTTGTCATTTAAAGCTTTTTTTTTTACAACCTGACCCCTTCCTACTCTTTTAGTGTTTTACACATTTTTCGCTCCCCTCATGCTCTTCAGTCCAGTCATACTGACCTACTAGCTGTTCCTCACAAATGATGTTGCAAATCCCACTTCCATTACTGCACAGGCTGTCTCCCTTGCCTGGAATAATGTCCCTCCTTACCTGTGCCATTTGGCATCACTGATTTCCTTCAAGGCTTAGCTCAAATACCACAGTCTGTATTAAATCATTCCTGGTTCCTCCAGTTGCTAATACCTTTCCCTACAAGATTACCTTGCATTTACTTTGTATATCTTTTACTTATTCATGCATATATGTGGTTTTTCCTATTAGAATGTGATCTCCTGGAGGATGAGGTTTTTACTTTTGTCTTTATGTCTCCAAGGCTTAAATTAATAAATGTTTATTGATTGATTACTGTAAATAAAAACTCACATTTCTTCAGCACTCTAAAAGTTTCAAAGCATTTTCTTCTTAAGAACTCAGAAAAAAAGTAGTAGAAATAGTAATACTTCTATTTTGAAAATTGGACAAGTGAACTTCAGTGGTTAAATGAATTGCTTATGTCCATACAACTAGTATGAGAGCTAGGATTTAAACCTAAATCTTTCAAGCACCTTTTTTTTCTCTACAAGGTTCTGACACCCTACAATCTGCATTTTGAAATTAGAAACGGCATTTTGAATGGTATCCTGATACCATTTTATAAAGTCACCACTCTTCTTCATTCTCCTACATATGTGCATTCTCTTAGAAATCATCTCCAGAGCACCTTGTCTCAAGCCAGGAGCAACATCAACATATTCCAATCCTGCTGGTTACAAAGAAATAAGACTATCACCATCATCCTTTTCTCCCCTGTAAAGTCTCTAGAAATGCCAACATAAACAAGTTGGTAGGCCTGGAAGTAGTCCATAGTCCAGACTTTTCATGTTATTTTTCCCTTCCCTCAGCAAATGCTGCCTCCCTACTTCCAGATGACTTTGCTTTTCTTATTCTAAAGCGAGAGTTCTTAACCGAGGTCTATGGATAGATTTTAAGGGGTCCATGAACTGGAATGGGAAAAGAATTCACAGTTTTATGTTCACTAGTTCCTAAATGAATTTTAGAAATTTTTTCAGTTATTGAATTTTTTCAAAGACATTTTGAGTGAAAGGCTTTACTAGACCACTAGAGGGGTCCGTGTCGGAAAAAAAATTAAGAATCCTCGTTCTAAGGTGACTACTAGCCAAACTAACAAACATATAATATTCTTAATGTGTTAATCTGCTAATAGAAATTTCTAGCTCCACTTTTCTCCTTTTCCTTCCATCCAAATATATGTTGGAATGTAAGTTCCTAGAGGGCAATGATTGCATTTTTGCCTTAGTGTAATGAATCTAGTGTAATGAACACTAGATTTAGCACATTTCCTGGCACTTAGAAAGTGCATATGGATTGTTGATTTGGACACAATGTCTTAATTCAAAAAATAACTAAAAGTGAGTATTTCAGGCACCTAGCAGGCTCCTACTTAGATTCTGTTGGCTGGAAATGCATTTATCTGTGTTGCTGCTCATATCACACAGCATAAACAAATACTCACTGCGGTTGTCCCAGCCTTGAAAGAAGAGTAACCCTAACCCAAACACTATTGAAAGATTTTACTTGGATGTACCCAGAGCTAGTAATGTACCAGCTCCCAGATTTACAACTAGTCCAATTCTACCCATCCCCATATTACAGATGGAGAAACTGAGGTTCAAAAAGGTTAAATAGCTATCCCAACGTCTCACAGATTGTGAGTAGAATAGCCAATATTTAAATTTGGTCATCCAATTCCAGTTCCTAGTACTTTTTCCACTATCCTGAGAAAAATGATTATTGTTTAATATTAATAACCATTACGTGGGACCCAAAGAAGCTCTTTTTGCTTTCTCATTCAAAGTCCAGTCAAGGACCTTCCTGACCTTGCCCCAAAATTTATCCCACCCAGACCATCTTATTTAAATGGAATTTTCCTGGATGGAAAATTGATTCTTTTGTATAGATTGCTGGAGGCTAAATGGTCTAGGAATACGGACATGATCAAAGTCACATCCCTTAGCACCTCATTAGGAAAAGCACTGCTCACTATAAGATTCATTCTCTGGTTAATTGTTAACCAGTCAAGGTTGATTTCCACCTGTCAGGGCTGCTATGATTTCCAAATGTATTTAAACATTCAGCAATCTCCATTCTGGGTCTTTATTTACCAAGAGAAACCATTGACCTCAATTTATTGATTATTTGCTAGCTAATTAATAAATTGATTATTAATTACCCAGAAACTTTGTCTCTCAGATTTTTCATTTGTCTCAATCCCAACACAGAATCTCCTTTTTATAAAGGAAAATTGAGTCAACAAAAAAAGGAAATGACCATATGAGGCTATGGGGAGGAAGGGGTGGAGGATACTGTCTCATTTAGGCAAAGCCGGAATTGAGCTTGAAATTGTGTCATTAGGAATTTGATGATGTTTGCATTGTGCTTCCTGCATCCTGAGACACCTGACCTTCTTCTGTTGAATCTGAAATAAGGAAAATTAAAAAAAGACTTGACCGTTTGTGTTCATGTACCCCCTACAAATGATTGGATATGTTGTCAATCATGGCAGGCTAGCCCTTGAAAATACCCAAAATCAATCAGAACTTTCACTGGATGGCCTGATGATAGTTTAGCCAACCAGAGGCCTAGTAGAAAAAGCAAAAAGGAATGCCCACCATTCCCTACATTAAAGTCCTGATTATCATGCGCTCTGTAATTTTTTTTTCTGATAAGCAGTAAGATGGTGACAGACAGGGGTTCAGATCCTGCCTCTGATGCAGATCAGCTGTGTGACCCTGAACAAGTCTTTCAATCTCCCGTGGCCCCAGTCACTCCAGGACTATCAGTTCTCAAAATGATACTGATCTACATTGATAGAGGAAATTTTCTCCCAGGAAGTTCCTGTAATGTTAAGCAGGGTGGGTTTTTTTTTTTTTTACTGTTTTCTCTTTTGGAATGCTAAGGCAATCAAGTTACTTTAGTGAGTCTTGCCTTTGTTTGGATCAGCAGGTAAAGTGGAACCTTTTGTTTTATTTTTTTTTGTTTTAGGGTGCTTCTCAGCACTGAGGTAATCAAGTACCTCTGATGAGCCTTGCCTCTCAAATGTAATGGCAAGCAAAGTGGGGTCTTTCCTTTTGGAGTGCATGGAGGCAGTTGGGTGTCTTTGAGTCTCCTCTTTATTTGAATAAAGTAATTGATTGGAAACACTGTAGATGATGTGATGCTAGTGATTAAAGGTCTTTCCCACACCCTCTTTTGCTAGGTAGGCACTGAGCCCTCAGGGCCCTGAACAAGGTATATGAGCTCTGAGGGTGGTGTATTGCTTTTGGGGGCTCTTACTCACTGGAAGAGTGTTGTGTGATCTGACCAGACGAGACTCTGAGTTGCCATCATTAAGGAGCCCCCCACCCCCAGCTTTGAAAAACCCAGATGTTGATGCTTCTTTCTCTGGTAACTATGTATGTAGTGTCTTGGACAGATAGCTAGGAATCTGTCTGCTGATTTCTGTTATTTTGCTCTGTTTATATAATTTCTGCCTGTGTTTTCTCTGAAGTTCAGGGTGCTGACTTTTTCCCCTGAACTAAGTGAATGATATATGTATGTTTGATTAAACTGAGTTCGTAAACCCCTTAAAGTTGCTTTCCTTAGAAAAGCAGATCAAAGAACCTATGCTGGCAGCCCTCCTGTGTGCTGGTGTTATTGGTCCTACACAGCCACAGTAGCAGCAAGTAACGTTGTTGTTACAGTTCCTTATACAATAAATCACAGATTTGGTTAATTTTTTTCCATCCCCATTAGAAGAAAATGATGAGGAGGAGAAATTACTGAATATAGGTCTGCTTGAGAGCTTGAGATCTCAATAAACAATCACAATTTCATGGAATCTGCCATTATTTACCATTGCTCTTTTAATGCCATATCATCTCTGTTTATTGTTCTTCCAACCTATAGGTCTCTTTAGAATATTTTATGGCCTAAAATAAATTGAAAATAGCGTATCTCTACATTTAAGCATAGGACAAAATTGTAGTCCCATATTGCTTAGTAATATTAAGTTAGTGAAAGTATAGAAGTTTCTAAATCAGACTTAAATTTTCACATCAAACTGTACTACTTCTTTCAGAGACACATACAAATTCAATCTTTGAACATTGTGCTTTACCTATCCAATATTACAATAGTCACTTTCTAAAAAGATATCTATTCTTTCACATCAGCAAGAACGGACTTCACTATACATTGAACTCTGGATGCTGCCAAAGAGGAGGAGGAAAGCAAATTCCACCATTGTGCTCATCCTGAGACTGCCAAATAGACAGACTTGAAATGTCTAAGTTTTTCATCCTTCTTGGAAATGGTTTTCAGCCTAAAGGCATTTGACCTGAAGTAAGGTTATATTTCAGTCAGCCTACAGAATGGTGTCTAGAGAGTCCAGTCAGCAGAAGTTAAACAGCAAACTCTGAGTGAAGGATCTAGTGCAGGGGAACTAAGCAACCTGAAGAAAGGCAAAACTATTTTAACAGTAAGGGGAAAGTCCCTCAAGATGTAAGAAGTCATTTCCAAAGCAAGGCTCCAAGACATTAATTGCAGATGCTTATTTAGACTGGGAAGGGAAAGCTAGAGGAAAGTGAGTCTATGGATTTAATTCCAAGTATTGGAGTTATTATATATAAAGCCAAGAATAAATTAAAACTTGACAATAGAGTTGGTTAGCCTGACCGCAAGATAGCAAGAGCCGTACTTTTAAAAATGTGTAGAAGAGGTCAGTCAAAAAACCAAATAAGGCACTTTACATCTTCAAGAATTGGCCCAAGGCTTAGAAAGATTTTGGATGGTGCCTGCACCATGTTACCACTGTGTCTTTAAACATGTTTCTGCAGGTATAGTGACTGACTGCTCAATGCTATATGATTTTGTCTTCAAATTGAGTTATCCAGTATCTGATGGTCTGTTCTGCCGCTTAGCAATTTTCAGACTATTTCCACAAACTGAGTTTCTAAGTGTCCTTTTAATGTTTCTTTTCCCCAAATGGCATGCAGTTCACAGAGAATGCTTTGTCTGAAGGATTGCAATATCCTCCCAGTTGGTTTGCCACCAGTCTCTCCCACCTCCAATCCAATCCCACAGCTACCAAATTGATATTCCTAACACACAGGGCTAACCATTTTAAAGTCCTTCACACTTTGTTCAATCTGCTTTTGGAAGTATTTTATTTTGTATATGCTGTGTTCCTATCAAATTGGCTTACATTCCTATACAAGACACTCCCATCTCACTCTTTACATAGACAAGTCCCTCATACTTGGAAAGTACCCCTTCCTCATCACCACCTACCAGATTGCCAAGCTGCCTTCAAATCTCAGCCGAGGCACCATCTCCTACAGGAAATCTAGCCTATCTCTCTAATTGTTTGTGTCTGGCACCCAGAAACAACTGTGTACAAGTTTTGTTTTTTAATTTTTTTCATTGTGAACTTAATAATCAGCAAACACAGAAATTTCAAAGTAAAAGAACATGAAAGAAAATTGGGTAAGAAACAGTGAATTCTTGTTATATATAGTTTCTTTCTTAAGATATACATGCACACCTATAATTTGACAAGGAAGTTAAGAGAGTTTAAATGCAACCTCAGACACTTAGTGGCTGTTTGACCCTAGACAAGCCAGTCACCTTTTGCCTGCCTCAGTTTCCCTATCTGTAAAATGGGAATAATGATAGTACTTACCTCCCAGAGATGTTGTGAAGATAAAGTGAGTAAAGTGCTTTGCAAATCTTAAAATGCTCCAGAAACACTGGCTATTATTGTTTTCTTCTGTACATTTTAAAATATTTTACTGATGTTCTTTTCTGGATATATTTATTTATCACTTTCCACTAACTCCTCGCCCCCTGCTTTGAAATACAAGTCTGTCTCTTGTAACAAATACATAAAATCAAGAAAAATAAATCAACACATTGTCTATGTCTGATGATGTATATTGCATTTTGAACCTCTATTTTAGCATTTCTCTTCCAAAACATGGGAGGTAAGCTTTCTGTAATCACTGTGTTCATTTTTTTTAATCCAACGAAATGTAAGCTCCTTGAGGACTGGGACTGATTTATTTTTCTTTGTAGCCCCTGTGTTTAGCACAATGCCTGGAACATAGTAGGCTTTTAAATCCATATTGAATGAATAAATCAATACTAGAACAGGGAAGGACCTTAACTGAGGACCTGAAAGTTGAACTGACTTGACCAAAGGCACATAAAGTCAGTGACAGGGATTTGAATTCATACCTTCAGACTCCAAATCCAGTGCACTTTCTGTTATATAACACCATGATACCTCCATTCACTGTATAGCACTTGTTAATTCTTTTAGGGTCTGTCTTCCTTACATACCTAGGCCTCTGTTAACTACTCAGCAATTTATAGCACTTCTGAAACGCCAAGAAAGCCACATGTAAGACTTTTCCCAAACCTAAAGCTGAGGCGGAGAGGGAAAAAACTTACATTTGAAGGGGAAATTGTTCAGATCACATGTGGAATGGTATAACCACAGGTTTTTTTGTAGCCCCAAGTCTCTCTTTTTATGATTTTAGAATATTTTTATGATTTTTATAGGTGAAACCTAGCAGATGGTAATTCTCTCTCTCTCTCTCTCTCTCTCTCTCTCTCTCTCTCTCTCTCTCTGTCTCTTGCTCATTCTTGCTCTCTCTCTCACTTTTGTTGTACTGACAGAAGCATAACCCAGCATAACCCAAGCATAATCCTTGAATTTTTCTTATGTGTTCATTTATGGTGCAGGATCATGGGATTTAGAGTTGGCAGAAACAGTAGGAAGCATTTTATCTAACTTCCTCATTTTACATGTAAAGAGTTGACAAGAGAAGTCCGTGATCAGTTTGATGAATTTTTAGGGTGATGATCTTTTTTCAGTAGACTTTGGATTCTATCTTCCTATGGTGGGTGGGACGGAGTCTCAGTGGCTAGGAATGAGTTGTTTGGTTCCAAACTCTTGTTGGAGGAGTAAGACATTATAGAAAAGGTTATAAAGCCCAAGTCACCAAGAAGATATGACTAAATTAAAATGTATTTGCGGGAAACAGAGCTTGAGTTGTATATTTCATATCACTTAGAAGTTTGGAGATAGAACTATGAATTTGGTCTGCATGTTGTCTCCCAAAACCCACTTAGTGTGAAATGACAACTGAGCTGGCAGAGGGGCTTTGAACAACAACATCCATGAAACTTTTCTCTGATCTTGGTAAGAGGTCCTAGGGTTCCTTTTGGCTACTATATAAAAAATAGTATATAAAAGTATTCTTAAGCTTTTTTTAATGTCATGGACCCTTCAAATACCTAGGGAAGCCTAGAGACTCTTTCTCAGAAAAAGTTTTTAAATTGATTTTAAATTGATCGAATACACAGGATTACAAAATAAATCAATTACATTGAGTTACCAGAAATGAACCCCATGTTAAAAACTTATTATGACTCCTAGTAATCAGCTAATATATGTGTGGGGTATCACCAACAATTGGGGTTAAGTAGATTGATGAGGAAATGACTGCAAATGCATCTAGCCTCTAATTACTGTATGTAGCTGACCCCAGAACGTGCCATGCTTTACATCAAATCTAGCCATCTACCCCAGTATATAACATTCCAATCAATCGCCCTAAAGATCAACTCACCACCCCATGACTCTCCAGAGCAAAACTTCTCACTCAAGTCACCACTCACCTACATGTATTGTGTCCCTTTGTTAGCGTTCAATTTCCTTAAAGGCAGGAATTAGGTTATTTGTTTGATGTGGTGGAAGGAGAGCTGACTCACTCTTCCTCTCACTCTATTATCTTCCCAGAACTCCTTGGATTTTCCCATAATAGAAGTTATTTCTTTACTAGGAGTATTATTGTTATTCCTTTAATAATAGCTTGCTTAGTTATAAAGAAAAAACATACTGTGTCTCTTTGCTTTTGTCTACAAAAAGTGTTCTAACAAAAACAGTTGACCTGAAACTCACAGATTGATATTTGAAATTCAAATGACCACTAAAATAATCAGCTTAGCTATAAGGATCATATTCTCCACTCCCACCCTAATTTCTTATGATAAAGATTGAAATCTGTGATACCAATGCCTTCAGTGTTTATGTGAATATCTTTTTGCCCATACCTGTGAGAACCTAGACATCATCTTTATTATATGTAATATAATCTTTATGCAGTTCATGTAAGCCCAGAGTTTGGAATGCTAAACTTTGAATTATATACCATTGAGAAAAATGAGGCCCAGAGAAATTAAGTAATTTTCCTAAGGTCACATAGGTAGTAAGTAACAAAGGCAGGATTCAAACCCAGGTCTTTTGATTCCAAATCCAACATTCCATCTACTCTGTCTGATACATACAAACCAATTCCTAAATAATTGTCTAATTATAAGCAACAAGCTGACACCAAATAATTTGCCAGAGAGTTGAAAATATCTAAGCACGTCAAATGCCTTTGATTTGCTGCAGAGTGTTAAAATGTCCAAACACCCAAGTCATAGCATCTTCCCTTGGTCTAATCCTTCAATTTCAACTAGTTACCATGATTCACATAAACATGTAGAAATTTCTAGATCCTTTCCTAGCACCAAAAATTCTCATTTGTGTCTAGGGAGAGGAATAGATTTTTCTTACTCATGTGGAAATACACAGAAAGTGTCATTCTGTTGAGCTCTGGTCTTTCGTGTGCACATAAAACATATTATTAGAGCTAGTTAAAAGGAGTAGATTTTTAGTATCATTCTCATAGAAGTATATAATTATTATTTCCATATATAGTATAGATATACATATCTACACTATAATTGTATTCTCAATGTATAAATGTGTATATATGTGAATATGCATGTATAATATTTCTGTTTACAATATGTAAATAACAAGGTGCCCCATACTCTACAATAGAAAATATACCTGAATATAACCAAGCTTTGGTGAATTTCTCCAAGGAATACTGATTTATTGCCAGGGAGCATAGTCAGTTTATTCCTGCTAAATCTGACTATTGTGTTTGGCATTTAAAGCCCTTTTCTATCAATTTCCAACCCATTTTTCTAGACTGGCTTCACATTGCTTCCAACTATATCCACTCTATATCCACTCTACATCCATTCAGGTAGGACCAAAATGCCTTACCTGATGTTCTCTTTATATGATATTTCATTTTTCTCCTCTGAAATCCAGTCTGTCCCCTAGGTCTGGAATGTTCTTCCACTCAACCTCTGCCTCTTGAATCCCTAACTCCTTTCAAGGCCAAGGTTAAATGAAATCTCCTGTGTGGGGCCTTTCTTGATTATCCCAGTTGTTAAGGCTCTTTCTAAAAAGATGTGCATATACTTTATCTATACTTTTAATGAACCTATGATAGGTTGATTCCTCCTGTTAGAATAGCAGTTGTTAACCGTTTTGTGTGTCATGGACACCTTTAGCTGTCTAATGAAACGTATAGATCTTTTGCAGAATAAATTTTTAAAGAACTGAAGGAAATACTAAATTTTAGTTAGAGATCTATGAAGATAAAGATGTATCTTTTTCCAATCCAAGTTTATAGACCCCTCCACTAAAATCTATCTACAGACCCCTTGGAATTCTGAGTACCTCAGTTTAAAAATCACTGTATTAAAATGTAAGCTCCTTGATGGAAGAGACTATTATATTTGCTCTAACATTAAAAATAAAATAAAATAAAATAAAATAAAAACTTAGTGAAATGGACAGCAATACCAAAGAGCTTGGTCTAATGATCCATACTTCAGTCCTTCAGTGAAACCATGATCTCACTTTTTCCCAAAGATACAGATCATATCCTGTTCTACCTCTTTTATTGTGTCATTCTTACTTCTAGAGGAGCTCTTCACTCACCAAGTTAAAGGTTTTCCTCTAGAAATTTGTATTTTTTATTCTGACTTTAAAGAAAACAAAAACAAAAAAAAAGCATTTCCGCATAAGCTGGAATAGGAGAAGGTTGCATGTGAAACTGTGAATCTCTATTATGTAGAGCTTGCTTTTCTTTGTTAGTATCTTATTAATTCAATATGTAACTTTCAAAGCTATCCTATTTATCTGCAATTCCTTCTCGCCTTTCTTCTGCTCCTATATCATTTTGGAGTGAGGAAGGGAGAAACAATCTTCTTTTTTTCCTCTTACCTCCTCCCTGAACAGCTGGAAAAGTAAGAGAAAAGAAAGCTACTAGCTCTTTGAACATTCTGTGGCCACCAGCACTCAAGCTGCTGTTTCTTTATCCCTCATCCTCAATACATGACTGATTTACCTATTTTTCTGATCATCTATTTTTGAATGATAGCCCACAGAATACGTCTTATTAAGGAAGTCATCATTAAAAATAAGTTTTCATCATAGAGAAACACTTTGGATCACCAACAATTTTGACTTTTCCATTTTGTGATATTCTTTGATTTGTAATTAGAGAGCCTTATTGGAAGAATATTGAGCTGTTTTTTTTTTCATTATATGCACGCACTTTAAGATCATTGAAAGCACTAATTTCCCAAGTGATATTCAATCTACCCTCTTCCTACCATTCGATTATGTCACCAGCTGATCAACCAACACGTATTTATTGAGCATCTGCGATGTGTCGAGTACTGTGCTATCTAGACTACAAGTACAGAGAGTGAAATGACTCCTATTCTCAATGAACTTACTACATTCTAAGAGGGATACGAGTACATATGAAAATATATACCACAACAATATAAGGTGTATATATATTACATATATATTACTGATATATATTATATATTCATACATTTAACAATATAATTCGGAGAAGTGGTTGATCAGCTAAGTCATCCTGATGTCAAGTGCCCATGATATAAAAGTTACAAACCTCTTCTTTAAACATTTCTATTAGGAAATTTTCTCTAGCACTAAAAATAAAATAAAAACTTAGGATGAAATCCAAATATTTGTTACATATATAATATACAAACACACATACAATTGTCATACATTTTACCATACCAATTATATTACCATAGAAGTAATATATACATATATGTGTGTATAGACAGACACACACACACACAATCACGAAAGCAATAGCGATAGAAGGTAGTATCTCAGCTATGTTTTAAAGTAAGAGAACTCTATGAAGCAAAGGTGAGGGAAAACTGCATTTTAGGCATGAAGAATGGCACAGAGACAGAAGGTGGAGTGTTGTGAGTAAGGAACAGAAGGAAGTCTGGTTTGGTTGGCTCATGGTGTAGAGGAGTAATGTCCAGTGAGGTTTGAAAGATAGGTTAAGATGACTTTAAAAGTTAAACAAAAGAGTTAAGAAAGGCAACAGGAGACTACTGGAATTGGTTGAATAGGGGAGTCACATAGTCAGACCTGTGATTGAGGAAAATTACTTAGGCAGCAGTATGTAGTACAGACCAGAGTGAAGAGAGACTTGAGGCAGAGTCGCCAATTAGAGTTACTTAGGTGAGAAGTGATGAGAGCCTGAACTAAGGTAATAGTTTCCTAAGGTGGTAGTAAGTGAAAAGAAGGGGTCAGATGTGAGAGATGCTATGAAGGTGGAAATAGCAAGATTTGGCAACTCATTGGACATCTAGAGTGAGGAAGAATGAGGAGTCATTAATAATGCAAACCTGAGAAACTAGTAGTGTCTAGTACCTTCAAAAGAAACACTGATGGTAAATTCTTCAATTTGAAAAAGCTACAAGCCAAGACCAAAGTGGAGAGAGTATCAGTCCCTGATTTTCTGTTTGTAGATGATTGTGCACTCAAAGCAGCCTCAGAAGCTGAGATGCAGCGAAGTATGGATCAATTCTCTGCTGCCTGTACTAATTTTGGTCTGACAATTAACACCAAGAAAACATAGGCACTCCATCAGCCACCACCATACCATCCATATGTAGAACCATCAGTCACAGCAAATGAAGAATTTTGAATGCTGTAGATAAGTTTACTTACCTTGGTAGTACACTTTCCAGAGATGTTCACATTGGTAGTGAGGTTGATTCATGCATTGCCAGAGATAGCTCAGTGTTTGGGAGACAACAAAGGAAAGTATGGAAGAGAAGAGGTATTAGACTGACTACCAAACTGAAGGTCTACAGAGACAGGCTGACCTCATGGTTCTGTGCCTGTGAAACCTGGACAGTGTGCCAGTGCCATGCCAGGAAATTGAATTGCTTCCATTTGAATTGTCTTAGAAAGATTTTGAAGATCACCTGGCAAGATAAGGTACCAAACAATGAGATCCTTTCTCAAGCTAAACTGCCAAGCATTCAAACTCTGCTTCAGAGAGTGCAACTCCCATGGGTTGACCACATTGTTCGAATGCAAAGCCTTAGTTTCCCAAAAAGGTTATTTTATGGAGAACTCACACAGGGCAGAATGCTTGGTCAGAAGAAGGACACTCTTAAGGTCTCTCTTACGAACTTTGGAATTGTGTGACATGGAAGACACTGGAACAACAGGACTGCTCTGCATGGCTTACCCACATCAGAGAAGTTGCTGTATGAGCAAAGCACAATTGAAACAGCTCAAAGGAAACACATGAGGTACAAATTTGGAGAATCCACCCCAAATGTTCACACAGACTATTTGTGCCCGACCTGTGGTAGAGCACCCTGAGCTTGTATTGGTCTGATCAGTCACAGCTGGACGCACCTGACTCTAATATTAGTGATGTCCTCTTTGTCCCCTTCAAGAACAAAGGACAACAACCAACCAACTAATCCTGGATGATCCAAGCTATGCCATTGGTACTCTTTAACTCCATTCCTTGTTTATAAAGATAGCTAGATAATTAATTTATGAGTGCATTTATTATATGCTCACTATGTGCCAGGCACTATGCTAAGCATTGGGGAAATAAATACAAGCAACAAAACAGCCCTTACCCTTAAAGAATTTATATTCTAATGAAGGAATACAATATATAAAAAAGAACCTGACAATTGTGGGGTATGGGAAAGGAAGAAGATATACAGGAGCAAGGTTGTTGTGGAGAAGGTGGAGTTTGGAGTAAAGTTGCCACAGCCTGGGCACCTCATGAAAAGATCATCTAGGCTAGGCCCTCAAAATTAGAGGAGAAAGCCACAGGACAGAAGCATCATGAGGGTGAGAAAGCTGCTGGTGAGGAGACAGAAAAGTGATCCCTTCTGAGGTCCCTAACAGTGACGATGCTGTAAGATACTGCCCACAAGGATCTTACAATACTTGAAGAGAAGACAAGCTCACTGTTAACTATGATACAAAAGATAACATAAGCACAAAAAAGTTTAGATAATGTGCTTTAAACAAATTTGGGGAAAAGGGAATCACTTTTGCTCTGAGAAATAACCTAAAAAGCACTCTCACATGCACTTTACCTCTTTTTTACTTCTGTTGAGCAAAGGCCTGGTCAGATTTCCAGCCCACGGTGATCTTGTAACTTTTATAATGGATATCAGACATAGCACAGAGCCAAGTCAGTAGCATAATTCTTCAGCACCCAGAGGTGTGCAGTAGTGAGCTTATACTAGCTCACAGTAGCCAATTGTTAAACTATTAGTGTGAGCTTTTATACCTCGAGAATTAACAAAAGCTACAAGTCAGGAATAATTTATTGTTTTGTTGATTATCAAGATGTAAGGACAAAGATGGAGACAATATTAATAGTGCAAATTAAACTTAAAAGTGTGTTACAAATAATTTTTTTCAAGGATCTGACTAATAAACATTCATGAGCAGGCCCCTGTCTTCATCCCATTTTCACCACTGAGCTGAAAAGAAAGGCAGCTTTTTCATTTGATCGTCACAAAAACCCTGTGTAGTAGCTAAGCAGTGATATTCCCATCTTAAAGAGATGGAAATTGAACACAGAGATAAAGTGAATACCCCGAGGTCACAAAGTTAGTAATTAGGGCACCGATCCTTTAAGCAGTAGTGCAGTATTCTTAAGCTCTTTTCACTACTCCAAAGTCACCTACCTGCTCTCCCCACCCCTCCCCAAAAGAAAAGGTCATTTCAGAGCAAAAGGCTGCATCGTTAAGGCAAGAGAAGTCGGGGTCTCTGACTTTTATATCCCAGTTACCTATGTGCTAATGGTATTGATCTAGTATAAACTAAATAAATCCTTCTTGAATTGACTCTCAAGTACTTAAATAAGTGGAATTCTCAAATGATTTACATATTAGACCTACATAACTTGGCAATTTTCTTCAAAATGTTCTAAATACATAGCACTTAAACATGTGATTAAGTTTTCAGCTGTTCATTTTCAGTAAAATTTCTTGAAAAGTTACATCGCAAGATCAGTTTGGTCAATGATGCCTAGCTTTCATTGGTTCTACTGAGGGGAAAAAAGAGAAAGGACAAAGAGCAAAAGGGCAAGAGGAGGACAGTGAAATCAGAAAAGATAGAAAAGAATAAAAATTTTGGAAGTGTATCCCTGATAAAGGGCGGGAACTTGGTGAGGTGGACAATGTGTTGGTCTTAAAGTCAAGATTTGTGTTCAAATCCTGGTTCTGACACTTACAGTATGATTGTGGGTAAATTAATTAACATGTCTGTGCCTCTGACAATGTCTTAGAACAGTTGTGATCTCCATTGGTGGAGGGAACTACCACACCAGGAGTTCCACCCAATGATGAAATCATAGCTCTTTCATGATAGATGTGTGTGAGTGTGTGCATATGTATGTGTGTATGTACTTTATTGTGAACTTTCATTACAATAGTTTAATAAATATGCAAAATAGCTTAGTAATAGGATTGATATTTAGCATATCTTGATTTTTCTAATGCAAAACACTCTCTGCTTTAGGTAAGAAGAAATTAAAATAATTTGTTTATTGTGTTTTGGTGCAATGCAGAGAGACATTCATGGGATTGAATATTTGTTTTTCTAAACCAGTCTTCCAAAAATAATATTTTGATTATATACCCAGTTTGTAGTACATGGAAAGTTTCTGAGTTAAACCATCCCTGAAATTATCAGGGGAATAAAGCAAGTATCTCCAGTGTAGAAGTTTCCATGCAGTTGTTTAAACTACAGCTGGCCTGATTCCAAATATATGCTGTATACCAAACATAGACATATCATATATTTCATCTCATAAGATATATGAAGTGAAAGCTTTCATCTCAGTTTACTGTCTATAGTAATTTTTTTCCTTTCAGATATTTTCATGAAGAATGGAAGTTTAACCTTTTTCAAGCACTAATTGAGTATAATGACAGACTCATAGCATTCTAATGGACACAAGGAATTCACAAAGCTCAGTCTTATCTGGGTTACCTGCCTCCACTTTAGGTTTCACGTTCGTCATGCCAATTCAGTTATCTCAGAGTTAATGCAGCTTTCTAAAAATCCCCAAATACATCCTTGATTTTTTTCTATTGAGGGATGCTATGCTAAAACCAGTGGAACAGTTATCCTTGGGTAAATAAATAACGAGAATATTGGCTATCCACAGAGTGAATTAATACTCCTAGTATATCACTGCATATGCTAAAAGAGATCACTATTAAATTAGGCTTATATGGGTGAGCAGCTTATGCCCAGAGTCATTTAGTCACAGTGGGTTAAAAGAGCTATATTCTTATTCTTCCACTAAATAAAGTTATGAATGATTTAAGTCACTTGAGATGGCTGAATTTATCATCATGGGTCAAGATTAATACAGTAAAGTGAGCACTCTGGAAAAATAAATCTCTTAAATATACTGCCTTTGGATAAACTATAAAGATTAGGAGAGTTTCTCTAGGTTGAGATGAGGTCCAGATTGCTTTCCAGAAAGCAAGGCCTCAAGATCAGTAGAAAGTAAAGAGTGGTAATTTCCCTGGTTCAGTAGTCTGTTTCCAAATATTGCCCAGGACGTGATTTTTAGTGAAGAGATATATGCCCTAAAATACTTCACTAGGGTCATAAATACTTGTCAATCACCCTATAAATTCACTAGCTTCTTTGTATTCATTGCCCAGAAACCTAAGTATAAAATTAAGTTCTTGCAAACTTCCCTTAAGAGCTTGAGGCAGCTCGGAGACTACAATTTTAAACAACTACTTCAAGCATTTAATTTATTAATGGAAAACTCATTTTAAACCTAGAGTTTAGGATTTTCAACAGGGATTTCATTTTAACAAAACAAATTGTAAAGTACATGTCAGACACAGAAAACAAGGATCATCAGTTCACCCCACCCCAATTTCCAGCAAGCTGTTGAATTCTGGCCTAACCTGAAAAATGAATGGGGAAATATTCTCCCAGCCATAGTCTGTGGCAGTGGGCTATCAAGTTTCATGTCAATTCAAGCACGCATTTGGTGCACCCAAGTTATTTTCAGACAGCTCAATAAATGAATACAAGTCAAAATTCAAAACCACCAGAAATGGTCATATCAACAAACATAAACATATACCAACAAGATTATCTTTTCTGTGTAGCATATACATTTCGTTACATGTAGCTCAGTTACCACCCATCAATAAATAAAGATGAGGGGAATGGACAATGGATCTTCTCCAACTTGAGATCAAAAGCTTAGGATTAGGCCAAGTGTGGCACCATAGCACATAGACTTTGATTATTTATTCCTTAGAATGTTGCCTTATGAATTCAAACTCAGCTTAGGCAGACCAGCACTGATTTGTCTCTGTAGTTAAATTGCCCAGTGCTAACTCCTGTCATTCTTGCTTTTAAACTACACTTTCTAATTAGTCTGGTCTGAGCTACTCTCTCTATCACCTAAGGAACCATGGTTCTAAACCGTGGGCTAAAGCAAGAAAATAGACATTTGTATCTGAGGATGCAAGCAAAGTGTTGGGGTTTTTTTTGTAAAAACAAAAAAGAACAAAGAAAATGTGTGAAATGATAATAAACTATATCTGTCTGTCTTATCAATCTATGTATCGATTTGTCAGTTTATCTAGTCCTATACATATATGTATGTATATACACATATATACTTACACATACATACAACATATTCACAAGCTATATTCTGTGCCCTTTATGAAAAGGTATTTGTGAGTTCTTCATTACTTTGGGAATGTTAATATTACTAACAAATCTTTGAAGTTTACAAAACACTTAACATTTCTCATTTCATTTGATTCTCACAATTACCCTGGAAAATAAGTACTATGGATATTATCATTAACTATTTTACAAGTGAGGAAACTGAGTCTCAGAGAGGTTAAGTTCCTATACCCTATCATATAGCTAGTAAGTGTCAGACAGGATGTGAACCCATGTTTCTCCTGATTCAAAATCCAGGTATGCCACAGTGATGTCCAAATCATTTCTCAAATTTCCAAATAATATATAAGAGGGAAAAGTCGGGTTCTTTGTTACTTAATATTCTTTTAAATATCAAAAACATTTCCATTAATCATTTCACTAACCTGGATTTTACCTAGTTCATAGCATTAGGAAGAACAATATCATTTTTACACCTATAAAATATTTTTATCATGTCATTTCCTTGGCATAACCATGGCATGAACTCCATAGAAAACTGCTGCCCCACTTGTCATCCCTCTCCTCCCAGTCTTCTCAGTAGCTTCTGCTTCAGTCACACATTTGCCTTACTGTTGCCTAGACATAGATTGTTCATTCTTTTTCTCATACATTTAATAATTCCATTCTCCACTCCAGTCCTAAATGCCCTCTCATCTCTAGAGCACCCAGCTCCAATCTACCACTTCCTTTAAGATACTTTCCAAGATTCATTTCAAGCCTTCCTCAACTAGCCCTACTCTACTATAAATATTCCTATACTTGACTTCCTCTCTGAACCTATGGTTTAATCCATGCTTGGTTCTTATGTACATGTTTATGTGCTACTTTGAAACCATTTTGGGTGGGGTGCTTCATGTAGGTACATTTTGCTCTCTTAAGTGGACCATTATCTTGCACAGGGCAATGGCTAATTGAAGAGAGCTAACAGCAGGCACTCTGTAAATACTTCTTGAATGTTGAAGAAAAAAATTAATCAAAATAGAAAAATAAATGAGCCAGTTGTTCTTTTGCTCTAAACAAAAGATTTTATAGACAGAGTTTTTTAGCAATCTTTGCAAAAAACACATGTGGGCAAAACCACAGGGATATTCTACTGATGTCACTTTCTGTAAACCTGAATAAGGTGAACAAGAAGAGCAGCTATGCTAGCCACATTTACAATGCCAAGTTCACATTGTGAGAAGGCCACATATTCCAAAATGTTCATGTTCCACATTTTCAAAGGTCAACAGCATTTTGCTTTGGCAGAATGAGCTCTTGGATTCTTCACATCATTCTGCTTAGGAAGCTATTTGCATTTGTAGGGTAATTTCAGTGTATTCTGGAAGTGGGAATGTTGGCCAATGAACAAAAACTAGGACATGAGAATTGTTCTTGAAAACAAGAATAAGGATACCTATTCGCCATCACATAGCTCAGTCCTTGACATCCAGGGACATAGCATCCAATGACTACATTTTTTTTTGTTTGGGGAAATGATTTGATAATCCAAATTTGATTTTAAAATTAAATTGCAGGACGAGCCAAAACAGAGGAAGAAAATTATGGAGCAATTTCCCTAATGAATATTGATGCAAAAATTTTAAATAAAATATTAGCAAAGAGATTAAAGCAATTTATCACCAGGATAATACACTATGACCAGGTGGGATTTACACCAGGAATGCAGGGCCAGTTGAATATTATGAAACTATCAGCATAATTGACCATATCAATAACAAAACTAACAAATCAAATGATTATCTCAATAGATGCGGAAGAGACTTCTGACAAAATACAGTACCCAAACCTATTAAAAACACTAGAGAACATAGGAATGAATGGAGTTTTCCTTAAAATGATACGTAGTGTCTATTGAAAATCATCAGCAAGCATTATGTGTAATCGGGACAAGGTAAAAGCATTCCCAATAAGATCACATGTGAAACAAGGATGCCCATTATCACTATTATTCAATATTGTACTAGAAATGTTAAATTTAGCAATAAGAGAAGAAAAAGAAATTGAACGAATTAGAATAGGCAATGAGGAAACAAAAGTATCACTCTTCGTAGATGATATGATGATATACTTAGAGAATCCTAGAGAAACAAGTAGAAAACTACTTAAATGATAAACATCTTTAGCAAAGTAGCAGGATATAAAATAAGTCCACACAAATCATCAGCATTTCTATATATTACCAACAAAGGCCCAGAGGAAGAAATAGAAAAAGAAATTCCATTTAAAGTTGCTGTATACAATATAGAATATTTGGAAGTCTCCCTGCAAAGACCCAGAAACTATATGAAGACAATTACAAAATGCTTTTCATACAAATAAAGTCTGACCTAAACTATCTAAAATTATCTATATAAAACTAAACTATCTAAAAAATAAGAAAATTATCAATTGCTCATGGGTAGACTGGACCAATACAATAAAAATGACAATTCTACCTAATTAAGTTATTTGTTCAGTGTCATACCAATCAAACCACCAAAAATTATTTTGTCAAGGTAGAAAAAAATGAACTTCATCTGGAAGATCCAAAGGTAAAGAATATGAAGGAAATTAATGAAAACAAATGCAAGGGAAGATGGCTTGGCCATACCAGGTCTAAAACTATATTTTAAAGTAGCAATCACTGAAATTATTTGGTATTGGCTAAGAAATAGAATGATGGATCAGAAGAACCAGTTAGGTACACAAGACACTGTAGTAAATGACTATAGTAATCTACTGTTTGATAAACCCAAAGATTCTAGCTTCTGGGATCAGAACTCACTATTTGACAAAAACTACTGGGAAAAGTTGAAAATAGTATCATAGAAACAAGACACAGACTACGCTCTTACACCATACCAAGATAGGGTCAAAATGGGTACAGGATTTAGACGTAACAGGTAATAAGCAACTTAGGAGAACAATGAAAAGTTTACCTGTGACATCTATGGACAAAGGAAGAATTTATAACCAAATAATAGATAGAGAGCATTATGAAATGAAAAACTGGATCATTTTGATCACATTAAATTAAAAAGCTTTTGCACAAACAAAACCAGTGAAACCAAGAAGGCAAGCAGAATGTTGGGAAACATTTTTTACAGTCAGTATTTCTAATAAAGACCTCATTTCTCAAATATATAGAAAACTGAATCAAATTTATAAGAATACAAGTCATTCCCCAATTGATAAATGGTCAAAGGATATGAATAGGCAGTTTTCAGATGAAGAAAGTAAAGCTATCTATAGTCACATGACAAAATGCTCTAAAACACTACTGATTAGAGAAATGCAAATTAAAACAACTCTGAGGTACCACATCACACCTATCAGATTGGCTAATATGACAGAAAAGGAAAATGATTAAAAACTGGCGAAGATGTAGAAAAATTGAAATACTAATGTATTGTTGGTAGAGTTGTGAACTGATCCAACCATTTTAGAGAGCAATTTGGAATTCTGCCCAAAGGGATATAAAATTGTGCATACCCTTTGATCCAGCAATACCTCTACTAGGTCTATATCCCAAAGAGATCATAAAAAGAGGAAAGGACCTACATAAACAAAAATATGTAGAGCTGCTCTTTTGTGGTGGTCAAGAATTGGAAATTGAGGGGATGCTTGGCATTTAGGAAATGGCTGAACAAGTTGTGGTATATGAATATAATGGAATACTATAATTTTATAAGAAATAATGAGGAAGCAGATTTCAGAAAAACCTGGAAAGACTTACGAGAACTTATTTATGCTGAGTGAAGTGAGCAGAATCAGGAGAACATTCTACGTAGTAACAGCAACATTGTGAGATGATCAACCAGGTGAGACTTACCTCTTCTCAGCAATACAATGATCCACACACTTCCAAAAGACTTGTTATGGAAAATGCTATCCACATTCAGATAAAGAACTATGGAGCATGAATGCACTTCGAAGCATACTATTTTCACTTTTTCTGATGTTTTTCTTTCTTTCTCATGGTTTTTCACTTTCGTTCTGATTTTTCTTTCACAACATGACTAATGTGGAGATATATTTAACATGATTATACATGTAAAACCTATATCAGATTGCTTGCTCTCTTAGGGAGGGAGAAAGGAAAGAAGGGAGGGAGGGAGGGAGAAAAATTGGAACTCGAAATCTTGCAAAAATGAATATTGAAAACTATATTCACATGTAATTGGAAAAAAATACTGCTAAGTGCAAAAACATTAAAAATTAAAAATTTACTGCTATTAAATAGACTGCTCTTTTTTAAGTGTTGAAATCACTTATCCCCCCCTGCCCCCACCCTGCCACATAGACTTGATTCAGAATACCAGATACAAAAAAGGGTGTTTCTTTAAATCATTTTATTATCATCAGGTCTTTGAGTTCATTCAGGCATCATTTAAATCATGGGGGAGAAATATGGATCATTAATATACTATAGATGTCTCCAGGTTATGGAAGAGGGGATCATCATCAATCAGAAGCAAATATACTTTCAGGTTCTGACTGTGACACATTACTATAAAACACAGTCAGATATGCAAAGGTGATGATTCTAATAACTCTCCCCCTACATATTGCAGGTGTCTTTTCTCTGACTTCTCATCCTATTAATTTGTGTTATTGTCCTTGTACTAAACCTTCTCCTTAGGTTCTTCTTCTTCTTCTTCTTCTTCTTCTTCTTCTTCTTCTTCTTCTTCTTCTTCTTCTTCTTCTCCTCCTCCTCCTCCTCCTCTCTCTCTCTCTCTCTCTCTCTCTCTCTCTCTCTCTCTCTCTCTCTCTCTCTTTCTCTCTCTCTGTGTCTCTCTGTCTCTCTCCTCTATATCCCTTTTCTGCCTTTCTTCATTCTCTTACTCAACTTCTTCAGCTTAAGTCTGCTTATCCTCTTCAAATGTTTCTCCTTTAGAAGTAATACCATTTAGAGGAAAGGGAACTAACTGGATTTGGAGACAGAGAATGTGGTATCAAATCCCAGCTCTGCTACCTGTCTAACTTTGGGCAACTTAAAGCTTTTCTTGTTCAAAGTTTCCTCCTTTGTGAAATTACGAGGTTTCCTAAAGGTCCCATCCTTATGATTCCTTTTCCTTCAGCTTTAAACCTCCTTCTCCTTCACAACTCTAGCCTTTCTCCATTGAATATCTTATTAAGGCCTCCTAGATCTTCCCTCATCAATTCAATCTGGACTTCACAGTCCAAAGCCCTCCAAATCACCTTCATAATTCCTTCTCTGCCACCTCTCCCAACCTTTTCCAAAGGAAACCAGAATTTTATTGAAGTACCCTTACATAAATACTCCAAACCACTACCTCAAAGTAATCTGAGAAGAAATTATAGGAAACCTGTGACCTCAGATCTCAGAAAGGCAGTCTTTGGAATAAGTTTGTCCCCTTAGAAGGAGATAACTTATTTCATTTCTCCAGGTTCCATTTATGCCATATGACAGCGGCATAACTTGGAAAAACTCAGAATCTTAGTTACATTTTAGGTATATATTTAGAATGCTTTGGAAATCCCTAAAACTGACACTAAAAATATCCAGATTGAAGGACCTGGCACACAACAAGCACTTAAAAGCTTTTTGAATAATGAGAATGTATTCAAATTTGCTATCACATTACTGGAACCATAACTAGATATTTTGTGCCCAGAGCAAGCATCACAAAGCAGACTGAGGCTCCTGGGTCAAACAATATGAAATGTGCTCTTAAACCAACTTTTCAACTGGGAAAAGGAGACTTTGAGGAGGGACTTTGAATCTTGAGACACAATGTTCCTTAGGGAAAGGCTGAGACCCTGGGATATTTCAGGAGGAGGCTGTTCTAGGATAGGGAGCAGCTTCTGGTAACTATTAACTAATTAGCTACTAATTTAATAACAAGCAACTAAGTATTATTACTAACTAAATTTAGATGTTTCTACCTGTTGAAGGAGTAAATTGTTCTTTTGAACCCTTTACATTTCAGCACCCTGGACAAAATTCCCCTATTCTAGTTATAGCCCTGCCACTCAGTCAGTAAGCATTTATTAAGTCTTTACTATGTGCCAGGCACTGTTGTGAGTATTAGTAATAAAAACAATTGAAATATAGCCTTTGCTCTCCAGGAGCTTACATTCCAATGAGAAAAGACAACTCAAAAAGAAAAGAGTCGGGGGAGAGCTAGAAAGTAGGCTGACCTGGGCCCTCTGCTTAACTGGAACAAATGGAGATTCAGAGCTAAGCCATCCAATTAAAAGGAGAGCCTAGCAAGTGCAGATCTAAGATGTGAATTCCAGGGCTGGAATGAAAGTTCAGGATAAAGAGCTAAGGCGTGGTAGAGGAACTCTAGAGTGTAGCCTAAAAAGGAATGTTAATTCTTTATGCTCTGCATGTTAAAACATAATATTTTGTTTAGGCCCTTAAAGGTATTTTGTTTTATAAGTTCTTTACTTATAAGTTCTTTATCCAAAGTGTCTACTAGGAAAGTTCTTGGTTATCCAAGATGCAAGTTTCCATTTCATCATGGTATACTATGAAAGTTGTTATGACAAATAATGTCACCTTATTCATCATAGCAACTCAATGCAATCATATGAAGAATAATACTGTGATAATGGGTGTCTATTACATACTACCTTGAGGGTAAAAAAGCTATAAATGGCAATTTTGTTATAACGGCATTCATCAAATCAATCTTCATCCAACAAAGACATTTTACCACAATTATAAAATGACAGTGAGTAAATGACAGAGTTACCAGAATATAAACACTTATATTATAGTAATTTATTTCTAGGAATTGTTGGCCTAAATATTCAATAAACAAAATACACAAAAACTATAGATTGAAAAAATAAAAATCTCACATTTTACATTTTAATTAAATTTATTGTTTTATACTTGGCAAGTTAAATGCTAAAAAAATCTTTAGAGATATTAATAAAAATTTAATTAAGTATATCTTCTGTTAGATCTTTAATTCCTAGCTTTTAATGATGATAAGCAACAGTTTAAGTTACTAAAAAATACAATACTTTTATAAAAAGAAACCTTCTTACTCTCCTGCATTTAATATTTATACATATTGAATATGAGACATTCTCTCCCACACACCAGAGAATAAAACTCTGGACTTCTACAATTGCCAGGTCTAAGTCATTGTAGTTTTTGTGGGAACAAATGCTTTTAAGATGAAAAATACTGAAATAGAATCACGCATAATAGAATAATGCCCCTTAAGTATTCTTTTCCTGGGTTTAAATTCTCAAAGCCAATAGAAAGAATGCTGAACTAAAGATAATGTGAGAAGTGTTTAACAATGTTGTTTTCTATGCAATGGTGGTGCCTAACAGGAGAAACCAGAATGAGCCAGATGAGAGTGTATCAAGACCATTTTCCACATTCTAACTTGCAGGTTTTTTGCTAAAAATCACAAGCCAGTCTTAGTGGCAAGCTTCAGAAAACTTGCACAGCTCTGATAAGAAAGGACATCTTTCATAAATATTCATTAAAAATTACCTTTTCTGGATCATGGATTTTTCAAGCAGACACTGATTTGACCTCTAAAAGGAACAAAACCCAGACTATACTGGAGTGTCTCAGCTTTCTGACAAAAAAAGTGAAAAATTGGTTTTCCTAGCTAAGCAGCTCCTTTGTACACGATGTGAGGTCTGGGGTCAGTTACCTCTGTTCTCCACATACTTGTGCATTAATATTCATTCAAATTACAATCTTGAAATTCTAAACTACTACTCATACTTCTTTGAAAAATTGATTGTAAGGCAGGCAAGGGTTTGCATTTTAACTAATTTTGGAAATAACTTGGTCTAACTTCTCAATTGCTGGAAAATATATGAATTCAATAAATTTCTTTCAAAATCACATTCTACCTATTTTGAATTTATAGGTACTATACTCTTAGTATGGATAAGAGGCATGTTTTCATTTGTAACTATAGGAATAGTGTATGAATGGATGGAAAGCATATATTTTTTACTCTCATCAAGATTTCATCTTCATGGAGTTCCTGATATTTTGTTTATTAAAAGATGCTCTTTGGTACTTTGTGGACATATTTTTTCCTAATATCGTAATCAGTATTTGGGGTGGACACATGGTTTTATGTATTACAATAAGGTAATTGATGAGGATACCATGAACTATAATGACTAGTAGTCAGTATTTTTTAAAACATCTGCTATTGTCCAAATAACTGATCTGCTTTGGTTTTAGTAAAGAATCTGGAGCCACTAATGATAAATTATTCAGAGTTCCCTGATTTTGGTTTCCCCAAAGAGAAACAAAAGTAATCTCAATTAACCATTTCAACTCTGTACCTTAAGGTCTAGTATGGTGGTCTTAAGTGTTCTTATTTTTACTTTCTCTTTCAAATTGAGGCTGACAGCATTTGCAGGGTCATCTCTCCAGTGTGTATGCCATATCTTCTTAAGCTCCCCAAATACTTACATCCTGTAGGACTAAGACTATGATAGTTTGGGACTGCTTATGACAGAGCTTTGCAATATGACAAACTGGAGCATGAGCATAACAGAGAGAGTGTAAGCTCTCTTTTTGACTAGTTTCCCTTAAGATTTGAAGTCTTCTAAAATTGTCATGCCAGAAGGGCATTTGGTGGATACCAGAGGAAGGCAGGGCAGCTGACTTCTATGAAAGCAAATGGCTGTTGAATTGGGGAATCCGATTCTTAAGTTCTCCATGCAAGCGAGGCAGTATGCCATAATGGTTGCCATAGCAACTTTCAGGGGTTAGACTTGGTGATTCACCAGTGGTGAATCTACCTCTAGAAATTTGGAGCAACAGACAGAACAACTGAAATCCAGACTTGGAGCAGAAATGTAAATTGCCCAACAGCATTGCGAAGAACATCATTGACAAAGTGACTTCCGAAGGAATCATGAAACTATCATGAAACATAGAAGAGGAATGACCTAAATTCAAGGAGCTGGATGTTTCTTCACAACCTCTTTGTTTAAACTCTGAGTTAATCCTAACACAAAACAATTCTTCCTTCTTTAATCCCTTCCAATGATGGGATGAAGTCAGAGGGCATTGTAGCATGTTTGAGTTTTATAAATATGATCAGTGAAGATTGAATGAGGGAATTTCTCAGACAAGGGGTGTGAGCCGAGTCATAGATTTCTTTTTCTACAGTTTTCCAGTAATTCAGTGTAATAGTGCATTTTATCCCTTAGTATAAACTTTGAAGCTAAGCAAAAGGAGCTTTTCTAAACCTGCCTCCCCACTTACCACTTCTATGGTAGTGGGGGCCCTTCTATACATATATCAGAGAGACTTGATGGGACATTGAACTGGGGGCTTGAGTGGCCAACTATGAAATATACTCCCTGGCTCATTAACTATGTAATGGAGAACTGCCAAATGTAGGATCAGTCATGGGATCATATGTATTTGGTGAGCTTGCTTCCAGGAGTGGCCAATGATTTGAAATGGAAGAATGTGGAGCCCAAATTGAAAGCATACCCAATTACTCTATTACTGTTTGGGTTCATGAACCACATGGTGATGAAACAACCCTTTGCTTGGCTTCTGAACCTTCCTTTAAATTTAAGGAACACAGTACATGAGTTGAGATGGATCACTGTTTCTGTAGCACTTCAAATGTTAAATGAGATATGCAACAGTACGTGCAGCTAGAACCAGAGTCACAGTTTGAAAAGTAAAATAGTTGGAGATTTTTTGGAGTTCCCAACAATGGATTTAGAGTCAGAAGACCTGGGCTCTAATTCTGGCTCCAACATTTAGCAGCCACATTGACCCCATGTAGTCCAACTTCCTTGTCCATTAAGTGGCAGCAATACTACTCCCAATAGACTATAGGATCATAGATTTAGAAGATGACAGGATTTCAAATATCAGTGAGTTTAAACCCAACATTTTACTGATGAGAAAACAGAGGCCCACAGAATTTAAGTGACTTGCCTAGGATAACACTGCAAGCATCTGAGGCAGGACTCAAAATAAGGTCTTCCTGCTTCCACGTCTCAACCGTCTATCCACTACACTGTGTTGCATTAGTAACTTTGAAGAGAGCGGATTCAGTTGAGTGTTAAGGTGTAAGACTAGATTGTAGAGGATTTAGAAAAGAGTGAGAGCAGAGGAAGTGGAGGCACCAAAAGTAGAATTCTTTTTTTAAAGAATTTAACTAACAAAGAGAAGAGAAATCAGAATGTTAACTAGCAGTGATGGTAGGATCTAGAGAGCTTTTTTTAAAAAGAGGAGAAACTTAAGCCTATTTTCAAGCATCAAAGAACTAGTAGTAGACAGGGAGGCTGAAAATTAGGAAAAAAGTGATTATAATGGGAGCAATTTGTTGGAGGAAACGGAAGATGGTGGGAGCAGAATCACAAGTAGAGGTTGGCCTTGGTGAGGAGAAAGGGGTTACTTCTTCATCAGAGACTGGAGTAAAAAAAGAAATAGTGCAGGGTGATTTGAAGGCATAGCAGGAAAAAAGGAGGGATAGTTAGATGAGGAATGAGAAGAAAGGACCCTTGGCAAATAGTCTCAATTGTTTGGTAGAGTATAAAATGAGGACTTCAGATGAAGGACTGAAGGAGGGGTGCTGTGGAAAACTTGAGAAGAAAAGAGTAGATTTGGAATTGCTGCATTGGGGAGTAGAATAAAGACCCAATTAGGAAGCTGCCCTGCTGCAGCCAGAGCCAAGTTTAGATTACCGTATTTCACCACATAATTGTTCCTACTGCATAATCTTTGCAACTCTGTTTCTTCAGTCCAAAAACTGCATTATAGCCTTTCATCACGTAATCATCACATGGCATAATTCTGTTCATCATGTTGCTTAAAAGGTAAACAGAGCAGCAATATACTCACCAGTGGCATATGGATATGCACTTATCTCTTATGCATTGTGGAAACAGGAGTCTAGAATTCACAGCACACAGGCATTGTCAGTATATTTCCAAAAGCTGACTTGTGTGGTTTGTTTAAAGCACTGTAGTACTAATGGTATTGTCACTTGAAGAGCCATAGGCCCAAGGGGAGTGGGCAGGCAATATCATCTGAGGGAGCCAGGTCTCAGTGAGAGCCAGAAGAAGGAAGGAGCATTAGTTAGAGAGGTCTGAAATGAGAGGAAGCTTGTTAATTGCAGTATAAATTCCAAAGGGTATGGCAGAAAGAGTGAATATATGGAGCAGAATATTGAGACTCTAACTATCTGATTTACAAGAATTATAATAGTAGTATTTGTAGTAATAGAAGTAGTAGCAGTAGTAGTAGTAGTACTAATATCCACTATCTATCTATCTATCTATCTATCTATATGTATGTGTATATATATATATATATATATATATATATATATATATATAAATTTTGGAAAACATTTTATCATTTCTTTCATTTGAGCCTCCTCACATTGTAAGATAAATATTGCTTTACTCTTATCTCAGTTGTACAAATGAAGAATTACAAAGTGCTAGAACTGGAAAGGACTATAAACATCAACTACACAGTGTCCCAAAAGTCTTAGTTCATTTCACTGCACTAAGTACTAGTGCATTTCCTCATTTTCCCGGTGAAGAAACAGATGCCGTGAGAGATTAAAAGGATAGCCTAAGCTCACAGTTTGTAAAGGTCAGAGATAAAGTTTGAAACCAGGATTCCAGGGTCAGTTTTTTTTTTTCATGATGTTGATCTTGCATACAGACAGGATTTTATGCTATTGAATGCAGGGAAACTAAGCAGTAGAAATTTTCTAAAGTTTTTCTAGAAAATTTCTAGAAATTTTATAAGAATAATTATCCATATAGATTTCCATAATAGAATGTGTCCTCAACTATAGCACACCAGAGATCACTCTTTATTTTTTCCCCTTCCCTGGTAAATGACAAAGTTGGTGGAGGGGCGGAAAGTTAGGGAGAAATATTACAGTACTGACAGGACAGTGTCAGATATCCTATTACTTTTAGCATTTAGAAAATATATTAAGATGCCGTTTTACATATTTTCTCACCAAAGTATTTAAAATTGTTATGCCTATGATCAAATATAACAATGAAAATCTGCATTTTCCCCCATGAACCTCACATCAAAATTGGTGTCTTTGATGCAGTTCTAAAACTGAGAAGATTGTATCTAACAAAATATACCAGGGAATTGGGTTTCTGCATGCATAAAATTCACCCTAAAACATCTCCCCAGCCAGATTATTCATTTAACTAAAAATAACTGAATAATTCTTTAAGCTGGGCATAATTTTTTCCTAATGGGGAAAGATAACAAATTGGTAGACTTGAAATGTGTATCCCAGCAACTTTCCTAAACAGAAAAGATTATGCTGAGAAACAATTGCCCATGCTCTGAAATGTCCTTTTCAGTGAAGCAGCAGATGTGTTTGACTGCATCCTTCCCCAAGCACCAGCAAAGCTGCATTCTATCACGTGCTAAAAACCAGTTTTATATATTAAAAGCAATCTTTAACAATGTTAAGGTTTTATTCATTTTTGTTTTTACATGACATTTGAAATTAGTTTCTGACAAACAAGATTCCATCTACAGAAAAGCTGACTGGATGAGACCAATTTGATTGGTTTCAGAGTGGATGGGGAGTCTGAAAATGACTTTTATTATGTTTCATAGTTGATTGTTTATTTCTAACAGTACAACTGAAGTAGAGTTCCATGGAGCTGGCTGCTAGTGATTGGAAACCTGACAAGTGGTGCATCCCCTTCACAAACTAAAGACTATTGCCACATTCAAAACAGCTTACAAGCTTTTCTTTAGGAACAACAGAAATGCTATTTGCCCAGTTCAAACAGAGCCTAAATGCACCAGTACAGCAAAAAAAAAAAAAGCAGAAGCAAAGAACACTTAATATTCCAACCAAGCTCACCAAAGGGGAGTGGGGTGGTGGGGTGGGAGTGCGGGTAGGAGGCAAGGAATTGAAGTGACAGAGTGGTGTTCTGTAGAGCAACATGATTTGTCTGCTTTAAATGGAGAATAATGGTTTTAAGTTTAGAGCAGAACTAAAGGGCTCAATTACTATTCATGAATTCTAAAACGTTCTACTGCGGAAACTCCTTTAGCATGAAATGTTCATCAGCGTCAATGCAGGAAGCCATACAAATAAATACTACCTCCCTTGTACAAATAAAGGACTTCCACAATTAAAGTCATTTAAACAATTCCTCCACTTTATCAAGATCCACCTCAGTCAATAAAACTAAACAGTTTAAAGCTATTGCTTTAAAATTGCTTTAAAACATTTGGTATCTAGAAGGATTCAAAAATTCACAAAGAGAACAAAATATAATAGTATATTATTAAAAATTTATAAAGCGTGATTGATATGACATGAGGCTCCCTTTGAGCTTCACAACAAGCCTATGAAACTGGTAAGAAAAGTTTGTCTTAATTTTCCAAAAAAAGAAAGAAAAAAGAATTTGCCAACTATAGGCCAGTGAAATTTTAAAAAAGCCTCAAAACTACCATATTGAAAAGATAATTTCGGTGTATCTAGAAAAATGAAGAGATATTTCAAAGAGCCAGTATGACTTTATCAAGAAAGGTCATGCTAGACTAAATTTATGTTCTTTTTCTTGACAAGTTTACTAAACTGTTAGGTCAAAGACAACTGTAAATATAATTTATTAAGGAAGCTTGGTGGTATAGTGGTTAGAGGATTAGGCCTGGAGTTAGGAAGACCTGAGTTCAAATTTGACATCAGACACTTACTAGCTGTCACCCTGACAAGTCAATTAACCTTGGTCTGCCTCAATTTTTTCATCAATAAAATGGGGCTAATAAGAATACCTGCCTTCCAAAGTTGTCATGAAAATCAAATGAGATAACACCTGTAAAGCACATTGCACAGTGCCCAAGACATAGAAAGTGCAATATAAATTCTAGCGAAGCATTTGATGAAATATATTGTTCTAGTGGAAAAATATGATTTAGATTCAAATTCAAGATGATGGATTTAGAAGTAATTGAATGGCTGGAGCCTGTGAATAGTCAGTGATGACTCCATGTCAACTTGACATTAGTTCTTCAGTGGGGTGCCTCAGAAGTTCTTGACTCTTTGTTGTTAAACAGTTTTACAAGTGGCTTAGATACAAGCATAGAAAGCACCCTTACTAAATTTTCAGATAACTAAAAGCTAGGAAGGATAGCTAATACAATAGCTGAGAGAGCCTGGATCCAAAATGACCTTGACTAGCTATATAAAGTCTTACACTTTGGTTCAGGAAATCAGTCTCACAAGTACAAGATGCTGGAGGCATGGGTAGCTAGCATAATGACAGGAAAAGTTAGTGATGGGATATGATGGGAGAGTGGAACTCAAGCTTAGGGTAAGTTGGTAGCATAGTGCAGTAACTAAAAATTCAAGTGTGATCTTAGGCTACGTTAAAGGGAGCATGAGAATATTAATAAAGAGGATTTTTCTAGAAATAAAAAGATGATCATATCTCTGTTTCTGACCAGGTCAGAACACATATGAAAATTTGAATTCAGTTTTGGGCATCAGAGTTTGGGAAACACACTAATAAGCTATGGCACTTCTAGGACATGCAGAAAGATAAAGGCAGTGGTGGGATTAAGTCAGTTCTCACCTGTTTGGCAGAACTGATACCTATTTTTATGTTGACTTTGGCGAACCAGTTGTTAAAATCGCACATGTAATTAGAGTTCCTTTTAAGGTGCGTGTCTGGGCAGCTGCACAACATGTAAATCACAAATTTACATTCTTTACTCTTTTTTAATGTTCATCTGCCCAACAGTGTTTTCTAAGTGCCCTTAGTAATGTTCATTCTGCCCAAAGGTGATAAAAATAGATGGAATTATGCTTATAATATTTATTGATTCATTTCTTAAAACTCATTATGCCTTTGATGAAATACTACATTTTAGTTCCCTCATTTGTGTTACTTAAGTAAACAAACATATAACATAAAGAGAAAAAGTGCCAAACAACCAGGGGGTGACAAGCTGTCATTTGTTTCTGCTTTGTGTTATGCCCAAAATTCCCCCAAGATATTATGAGTGTGCTTGTATTCCCTGAACGGTGAATCCTATAGGAAGCTGAGATATAATGAACCAATAGAAATATAGATTTCAAGGGTTATCTTATCACCCATTTTGGAAGTCATGGAAGTAGAAGAAAAAATGAGTTAGAATAAGTAGAATGAGTTTTGGTTCTGCATGTGTTCCAACATTGGCTGCTGTGGTAATGTGGCTGCTTTCACTCCATAAGGATATGTTTTTGTCAAGTATTATTTAATATTTTTTCATTAATATTTTAAAACTCTTATAATCTAGTTTTGTGTACCTCTTTTATTGTTCTTATTTGAATATTAAATGCACGCAATATTAATCTACCTTTCGGTGTATCTTTTTGTATACTTAAAATGGTCATTAGGGCAGAGAACGGGTTGTTAGTTTATTTGAATCCCACCACTGGATAAAGGGTTTGGAGTCTGTGCCATTTGGGGAGAGGATGAAGAAACTGGGCATGTTTAGCTTCATGCAAAAGAGCCTCAGTGGACATGTGTAACTATGGTTACCGCTGTCCAATAACAGAATGGGCTGCCTTAATAGGCTGTGGGTTGTCCTTCACTTGAGGTCCTCAAGAAAAGACAACACATCTCATTTATAATGCAATGATTCTTGTTCTGTTATGGGTTGAAATAGATGGTCATTGGGGTTGCTTCCACCTATAAATTTTATGATTCTGTGAAGTATTATTACGGCCATTGTGGGGTTGAAGAAACTGAAGCATAAAATGGTTAAGCAATTTACTCAAGATCATGCAACTAATAAGTAAAGGAATCACTATTCAAATACGTATCTTCTGACTTCAAGTCCAGAGTTAGTGAAATCCATTATTTTGTGACTCCCGCTACTTCTAAAGATAATAATAACAATACATTGTCTCTCCCTCATATACAAAATTAACAATAGCTTGCATTTATATGTCAATTTTATATTTTAAAAAGTAGTTTCTTCAAAATAACTAAGTTATACAGTATGAGATAATTACTCCCATTTTACAAATATGGAAATTTAGACTAAAAACAGATAAGTGGTTTTCTTAAGAGCACAGGCTTGTCAGCAACAGAGCTGAAATTAAAAACCAGATCTTTTCATTCCAAATTACATTCTCAGATGACACCTTTAAGCCAGAAATAGGTTCTTTTGCTCTTAATAAATGAACTGAAGTTATTTAGAGAATGTGTTCATAGATAGTAGGAAACAGTATAAAATAATCACCTTCAAGACCAAGAGAGACTTTCTATCAACAAGACAGCAATGTTAAATCATCAGATACGTGTCTCTTAAGTGATGCCCTTAACTCAAAAGCCTCTATTTCACTAACTGTATCAATACCAAAATTTGAATCACTTCTGCTCATTGTTTTTACTCAAAAAGTACATTTCTATTTATGTCCTTTGTCAGCAACATAGCATAGTAGATAGAGAGCTACTTGAAGCCAGGAAAAATTGACTGAAATATAATATTTGTGGGACTCTGGGCAAATCATGTATTTACTTTCTGTATCAGGAGGGCAGAGTTTATAATCTCAAAGAGGATCATAAACATGTCTGAAAGGTTCGGAATCGCCGGATAGAAGAAACTCTCAAAGTAGAAGGCAGAAGAATCAAAACATTTATTTAGGCTCCACAGTAACCAACCCATGAACCAGAAGCCCCATTTTGATATGTTGGTCATAATCTTCCAGGCCCAATAAGTACGCCTTGAAAGAGTAACCAGGAGGCTACAGAGAAACATGATTGCGTAAAGCAAAATCATGTTTCCCCCTTGATGGTAATAAGATTACCCACTGGACTGAAGTCTTTGTTCAGCTTCCTCCCGTAGATCAGCTCTGCTGCTGGCAGCTCCTGCCTCAGCTGTGTCTGTTTCTGAAACTGAAGCTGCAACTGAAACTGACGATGTAACGGTCGTAACTGCCTCTGTAACGGTCGTTGTAACTGCCTCTGGCTCCAACCGGAAAAGGAAAGAGAGGAAGAATCTTCAAGCTGTCCTCTCCCCTCTCACAGGGTTTCTGACATCACCAAGCTCCGCCCAAACGACCAGGGCCGATTGGCTCCCGAGTTGGCTCCTCCCCCTAGGGTAGACCAGGTTCTGGAGCTAACACCTCCCCTCAGCCAGCCCCATGACTCCCCACACAGGAAGCCGTCTGCCTCCCGGCATGCTCCCCGGGCCTCCTGCCCCGGAAGAGCAAGCCACAGTGTCCAGAGGCTCAATGAGGCAAGCTGAGCCATTCAAAGAAAACAAAAGCCATTATGGCTACATTCCACCCCTTGTTATAGGATACATAATCTAATCAGCCATGTATCCTAGAACATACATTGTGATTCAATTACAAAGGAAACTAAAACATATCATTCATTATAAAGCAAAACATATCATTTGGTGACATTCCTAAACATTGGTTTAACGATTCAAATGCGATCCACCCCTAGGTCCCAGCAAGATAATCTCTTCAATCAATCATCCCCAAAATAATTATTAATAATTCAAATGTCCACCCCTAAATCCTTGTATCCATTACATAGGATCAATAATATCATAACAATAAAACAACACAGCAAGGATAACACAAAATAAGTAAACAGAACACTATCATCATTTCCACCCCCCTTGAACGATTGGGGCTCAAAATCTTGGGGTGAGGGGTGAAGGTCTCATTTTCCATAGCTTCTTCATGCTGAAATTGGATGTAGAGATGGCCCTGCCCCCAAAAAGTCCCATTCCAGAGGTCATTTCTTTAACGAGCTGGCAGGAATTCCAAGAATGCTACATGCTTAGGCAGTCACCGGAAAGTGCAGGGTGCTTAAGCCTGAAGGAAGCAAAACTAGCAACAAGGTTAGCCAAAACAAAGGACAAAAAGAATAGACAAGTATGGACTATAATTCTTCAAATAAAATCATCTCAAGTTTGGTTGAGATTTCAGTTATACAAAGATCCAACATCAGAGCCAAACTCAGGTGGGAAATGTTTCTTTTCAAAAGGAACATAATGAGGAAGCCAAGAGGATCCCACCCTAGATATAGACTAAGATTGTCCTCCCAGCCTTTCCCCAAATGTACAAGTTTTCATCCGTTGATCACACAAGGTCACCTTCACTCTGAGTGGCTTGTGGGCTTGCAGGAGCAGTTCTTATTTCCCTATTTCTCGTGTTATCAAGTCCTCTATACATTCTGTATAATTCATTGGTTGGAATTCCATCTATCATTTCAAAACCTACCCCTGCTCTCAATAAAGTAGTAAACATTTCTTTCCTTGTTACTCTCCTTTGGCGCCAAGTTTGCTGGTTATACACTCTTCTCTCTCGAGGAGATCTATCCCTTCCCCAGTCACCTAAGTCATATAACTGTAAAATCTTATTTATCACTGTTGTAAGACGGCTCCCTACTTCTCCAAGCAATAAATTCAAAATTAGTTGTTTATAAGCAGGGGGAGCTGTCCTAATTATTAAATTCCTATGAGACAGTCCCATTGGATCATTGTAATATTTGTCTGCAGTTCCTATCATAATGGCAGTCTTCATTACCTCCTCCTTTAGTCTCATGATACAATCTCTAAGTGAATACCAGGGTCTGTGCTCAGTGGGCCACATAGAATCAGTATCATATCTCTTATTGCATCCCACAGCGGCTAATGCCAACAGAGTAGTCTTGCTATCACCATCTCCTTGCTGATGATGTTCCCTAAAAGCTTGTTGAACTAGAGGATCATGGCTGATACCTATGAATCTCATGCAGTCTGTCCCATCTACTGATATTCCACCGGCCCCTTGATCACTGAGTCTTACCATCCAAGATATCAATGGTTCTCCTATTCTTTGGCTGAATCTACTCAAAATATCTGTGACCTCTTGCGGTGAGAAATCTTCCTGAATTTCCCTTGTAACTGAATCTTCACCTCGGGTTTCTGTCTTCCTCCTTTGTATGGGTCGAGCCCTTGTCTGATCATTTAACCATCTCCTATTCTCTGTGTGAGGCACATCCTGAACCCCAGTAGTGTTTTGTGCCTCAGCCGGCTCTTTCTGGGCTGGGTTGAAATGCACTCTGGGCTTTTTTGGTCTCCTGTTGCTCTTAGCCACATTAATAGAAAAGTTCTCATTTGAGTCAGTTTGGTCTTCTGCTATCTGAGATTTCCCTTCTTCCTGTGGGGTAGGAGTGCCCCCATGTCTTTCACTTAATCTCAATCTTTCGTATACTAGCCGGTAGGCTGATAACACTATCCAGCTTTGCCTAGATAGTGATGCCCCTGACTGAATCCCAACTTCTCGTAAACACTTTTCTAAATCCCTAGGATCTCCTCTCCGTAGCCTTGGTTCCCAGTTTTCACAGGGTCCAGCTTTTTTAGCCAATTCTTTTGCTAGGGAGGAATAAAATGGATCCTCCCATCCTGGGATATTTATCTCTTCCTCTGGAATTGTTCTGCTTCTAAATAGAGATCTTATACCTAGCGATCCTGTTCGTGACGCCAAATGTATCAGGAGGGCAGAGTTTATAATCTCAAAGAGGATCATAAACATGTCTGAAAGGTTCGGAATCGCCGGATAGAAGAAACTCTCAAAGTAGAAGGCAGAAGAATCAAAACATTTATTTAGGCTCCACAGTAACCAACCCATGAACCAGAAGCCCCATTTTGATATGTTGGTCATAATCTTCCAGGCCCAATAAGTACGCCTTGAAAGAGTAACCAGGAGGCTACAGAGAAACATGATTGCGTAAAGCAAAATCATGTTTCCCCCTTGATGGTAATAAGATTACCCACTGGACTGAAGTCTTTGTTCAGCTTCCTCCCGTAGATCAGCTCTGCTGCTGGCAGCTCCTGCCTCAGCTGTGTCTGTTTCTGAAACTGAAGCTGCAACTGAAACTGACGATGTAACGGTCGTAACTGCCTCTGTAACGGTCGTTGTAACTGCCTCTGGCTCCAACCGGAAAAGGAAAGAGAGGAAGAATCTTCAAGCTGTCCTCTCCCCTCTCACAGGGTTTCTGACATCACCAAGCTCCGCCCAAACGACCAGGGCCGATTGGCTCCCGAGTTGGCTCCTCCCCCTAGGGTAGACCAGGTTCTGGAGCTAACACCTCCCCTCAGCCAGCCCCATGACTCCCCACACAGGAAGCCGTCTGCCTCCCGGCATGCTCCCCGGGCCTCCTGCCCCGGAAGAGCAAGCCACAGTGTCCAGAGGCTCAATGAGGCAAGCTGAGCCATTCAAAGAAAACAAAAGCCATTATGGCTACACTTTCTCAGTGCTCTATGCAAATCTCTGAGACTACAAATTGCAGGGAAGGTACTAATCATCGTCGATAGAACCCCTGAATGGAGTTTCAATAAAATCCCAGGTCTAATCTCTTTGTCTTCATAGTCATGGGGGTGGGGGGATCCCCATCTGCCTCCACACCTGACTGAAACCTTCCTTTGACAAAAAATGATTAAGCAAAAACCATCCAATGCAGCGACCGCATCTGTCAATATATATAACTTTCTGTTCTAGTAGCCTCTCATCTATCATAAAGAGGAAGACATTTTTCATTATTTGTACTCGGGGACCTTTACTGTTTTTTTTCAGATACTCAGAGATTGGTAATGCTGTATATTTCACTCCATATCAGTTCATACAAATAATCCCATTTTATCTGAATTCCTCATATCTGAGACTTCTTACTAAGCAGTATTATTTTGTTACATTCATGCATCATGGATTTTTTTCATCTATTTCTCCTAATCATGGATTCTGACTTCATCCCCAGATTTTCTTGAGAGTGCTGCTATAAATGTTTTAGTACATATTAGAACTTTTTGTCCTTGACTAGCTTGGCACCCCAATAATATGCCTTAATAATAGGATATTTTAGTGAAAGAGCATAGTTTAATCACTTTTCTAGCACAATTCCAAAATGATACTCAAAACAGTCAGATCAAATCATAGCTCTCCATTTAGGAGTAAAAGCTGATACTATAAGTAATTTGGGAGAGCAAGGAATAGTTTACTTATCAGATTTATGGAAAAGAAAAGAATTCATGACCGAACAAGAGATAGAGAGCATTACAAATTGCAAAATGGATAATTTTGATTATGTTAAATTGAAATGTTTTTTTACAAAAAAAGCCAATGCAACAAAAATTAGGAGGGAAGCAGAAAATTGGGAGAAAATCTTTGCAACTAGTATCTCTGATAAAGGCCTCATTTCTAAAATATACAGGGAACTGAGCCAAATATATAAGAACACAAGCCATTCCCCAATTGAGAAATGGTCAAAGGATATGAACAGGCAGTTTTCAGAAGAAGAAATTAAAGCTGTCTATAGGCATATGAGAAAATGCTCTGGATCACTACTGATTAGAGAAATGCAAATCAAAACACCTCTTAGATACCACATCTCTCCTGTAAGATTGGCTAAAATAACAAAGCAGGAGATGATAAATGCTGGAGAGGATGTGGGAAAATTGGAACATTCTTACATTGCTGGTGGAGTTGTGAGATGATCCAGCCATTTTGGAGAGTAATTTGGAACTACGCCCAAAGAGTCATAGGAATGTTCATACCCTTTGACCCAGCAATACCACTTCTAGGGTTGTATCCCAAAGAAATCACACAAGAGGGAAAGGGATTCATATGTACAAAGATATTTATAGCAGCTCTTTTTGTGGTAGCCAAGAATTGGAAATCAAAGGGATGCCCATCAATTGGGGAATGGCTGAACAAACTGTGGTATATGAAGGTAATGGAATACTATTGTGCCATAAGAAATGGGGATGATACGGACTTTGTAACAACTTGGAAAAACCTACACGACATAATGCTGAGTGAGCGGAGCAGAGCCAGGAAAACATTGTACATAACCACAGGTATATGGATTCCGTGAGGACCAACCCTGACAGACTTCGGTCTTCTCAGCAACACAAGGTGCAAAGACAACTCCAAGGGACTCACGATGGAGAATGCTATCTACACCCAGAGAAAGAACTGTGAAGTTTGAATGCAGATTGAGGCACACTACATACTTGCCTTTTTTCTTCTCTTTTGTGTTTGTTTTTGGTTTTTTTTTGGTTCTCTTTCTTCTTTCTCATGATTCATTCCATTGGTCATAGTTCTTCTCCACAACTTGACTAGTGTATAAATTAATTCAATGCGAAGTTATACATGGTAGTTATATGAGATTCCAGGCCATCTTGGGGAGGAAGGGGGGAGGGAGGGGAGAAAATCTGGAACTCAAAATTATGTAGAACCGTGTGTTGTAAACTAAAAATAAAAAAGGACAAAATAAAATCAAATGGATAATGTAAAAAAATAAAAAATCATAGCTCTCCAATGGTATTAGTATGCAGAAGTTCTCAGAGCCACTTCAGTGCTGATTGTTCCCATCTTTTGTCATCTTTGCTGATATTTATGGTGTGAGGCAATTGTTTTAATTTGTACTTCTCTTACTATTGCTGAGTTGGGACATGTTTCATTTGGTCATTTATATTTTGAAAATCCTCCTTAAAGAAAACCTCTTTATGTCTTTTAATCACTTACTTATTGGGATATGGCTCTTGGTGTTAATTATTTGGGTTAATTCTCTTTATATGGTGAATAGCAGTCTTTCTTTGAGTGATATGAGAATAAAATTAAATAAGATATCATGTAAGAAAGACATATGATACATAAATATTTTATGTTATGTATAAATTATGTATTAATATTATATAAATATATGATGTATAATATATAAAGATAAATAAGATAAAATGTAAGAAAATATTTTATCCACTCTAAAGATGTTTTTCTTAGTTTGTCATCAATTTTCCTTGTGAAAAATTTTAAAATTCTATGTAGTCAGAATTATTGATGGTATCCTGTAATGATATCTCCTCTGTCTCTGTCTTTGTCTATGTTTCTCTGTCGGTCTCTGTCTTTGTCTCTCTCTCATTTTTATATATATAATAAGAAAAGGAATCATAAATATTTCACAACAAAAGGCAGAATTCTTCTCCACCTTTATTCCCTTATAGTTTTATTGTATGACCTCATATACTCAGATTGCCTATCTATGGTGGTTTATTTTGTTATATGGCAACTGAGGTTTGGGACAGTGTGCCCTCCACACTGGAAGCAGAGGCCTACTTTGAAAAACAGTTGAAAGTCAAGTGATAGGCTGGGGAAACGAGCAAACAACGAGAAAACAAAACTCTGACTATTGAAAGTTACTATGGTGACAAGGAAGATCAAAACACACACTCAGAAGAAGACAAAGTCAAAACTCCCACATCCAAAGCATCCAAAAAAATATAAATTGCTCTCAGGCCATGGAAGAGCTCAAGAGGAATTTTGAAAATCAAGTAAGAGAGATAGAGGAAACATTGGGAAGAGAAATGAGAGTGTTGCAAGAAAATGATGAAAAACATGTCAATGTATTGGTAAGGGAGACAAATAAATACTGAAGAAAATAGCACCTTAAAAAAACAGAGTAGGCCAAATGGAAAAAGAAGTCCGAAAAGCTAATGAGGAGAAGAATGCCTTAAAATGCAGAACTGACCAAAGGGAAAAGGAGGTTCAAAAGCTCACTGAAAAAAAAATGCCTAATAAACTAGATTTGAGCAAATGGAAGCTAACACCTTATGAGAAGTCATGAAATAATAAAATAAAACCAAAAAAAGTAGAAGAAAATGTGAAATATCTCATTGGAGAAAAAACAAACTGATCTAAAAATAGATAAAGGAGAGATAATTTAAAATTATTGGACCGCCTGAAAGTCATGATGAAAAAAAGAGCCTAGGCATCACCTTTCAAGAAATTATCATGCTCTGATATTCTAGAACCAAGGATAAAATAGAAATTAAAAGAAACCACCAATCACTTCCTGAAAGAGATCACCAAATGAAAACTGCCAGGAACACAGCCAAATCCCAGAGTTCACAGGTAAAGGCAAAATATTGCAAACAGCCAGAAAGAAACAATTCAAGTATCGTGGAACCACATTTAGGATAACACAAGATTTAGCACCTTCTACGTTGAAGGATCAGAGGACTTGGAATACGATATTCCAGAGGGCAAAGGAAGTAGGATCACAACTAAAAAACACCTACTATGAAAAACTATTATAATCCTCCATGGGGGGAAATGGATATTCAATGAGACAGAGGACTTTCAAGCATTCTTGATGAAAAGACCTGAGATAAATACAAAATTTGACTGTCAAATAAAAGACTCAAGAGAAGCATAAAAAGGGAAATGGGAAAGGGAAATCATAAGGGACTTAATAAGGTTAAACTGTTTACATTCTTACATGGGAAGATGAAAATTTTAACTCACAAGACTTTTCTCATTATTAGGGTAATTAAAAGGAGTATATATAGATGGAGGTCAGAGATATGAGTTGAATTTGAAGGGATGATGTCTAAAAAATAAAATTAAGGGGTGAGAGGAATTTACTGGAGAAAGGGAATGGGACAGGTAGAATGGAGTAAATTATTTCACATAAAAGAGGCAAGAAAAAGCTTTTACAGTGAAGGGGAAGACAGGGAAGGGAAAGTATGTGAACCTTACTCTCATCAGAATTGACTCAAATTCACTAAGGGGCATCTCAGTGATGCAATGAGTGGAGCACTGGCCCTGGAGTCAGGAGAACCTGAGTTCAAATCCGGCCTCAGACACTTGATTCACTTACTAGCTGCATGACCTTGGGCAAGTCAATTAACCCCAATTGAATTGCCTTCCCCCCTTGCAAAATATATATATATATATATATATATATATATATACACTCAATTGGGTTTAGAAATCTATCTCACCCCGCAGGAAAGTAGGAGAATAAGGGGATAAGAGAAGGGGGGGGTGATATAATGGAGGCAGATTGGGATTGAGGTAGTCATCAGTGAAACACTTTTGAGGAGGGACAAGGTGAAAGGAGAGAAAGAATAGAATAAAGGCAGGGCATAAGATGGAGGCAAAGAGAGTTAGTAATAGTGAGAAAAAAATTTGAAGCAAGTTTCTCTGATAAAGGCCTCACTTCTCAAACATATAGGGAACTGAGTCAAATTTATAAAACAAGATCCATTCCCCAACTGATAAATGATCAAAAGATGTGATCAGTTTTCAGATGAAGTAATGAAAGCTATCTATAGTCATATGAAATAAATACTTTCATTATTAATTGGAGAAAGGCAAATTAAAACAATTCTGAGGTACTACCTCATACTTATTAGATTGGCTAATAGGACAAAAAAGGCAAATGAAAAATGTTGGAGGGAATGTGAGGAAAAGGATATGTTACTGCACTTTTAATGGAGTTGTGAACTGATCTGCTATTCAGTAGAACAATTTGCAACTATGACCAAAGGGCTATAAAACCATGCATTTCCTTTGACACAGCAATGCAACTACTAGTTCTGTATCCCAAAAAAAGATAGCAAAGTAGAAAGGAAAAAGATCTATATGTACAAAAATATTTATAGCAGCTCTTTTCTGTGAGTACAGAATTAGAAAGTGAGGGGATGCTGATCTATTGGGGAATGGCTAAACAACTTGTGGCAGATGATTATGATGAAATACCGTTATGCTATAAGAAATGATGAGCAGGATGCTCTCGGAAAAACATAGAAAGACTTCTATGAGCTGATGCAAAGTGAAATGTACTGTGTACAAAGTAAAAGCAATATTGTAAGATGATCAGCTGTGAATGATTTAGCTATTCTCAGCAATACAATGATCCAAGACAACTCTGAAGGACTTATGATGAAAAAATGCTGTCCATCCCCAGAGAAAGAACTGATAATGTCTGAATACAGATTAAAGAGTACTTTTTTTTACTCTATTTCTCTTGAGTTTTTTTTATTTAACATATGTAGTTCTCAGCATTGGTTTTCACAAGAGTTTGAATTACAAATTTTCTCCCCATTTCTACCCTCCCCCCCCACTCCAAGATGGTGTATATTCTGGTTGCCCTGTTCCCCAGACAGCCCTCCCTTCTTTCACCCCACTCCCCTCCCATTCCCTTTTCCCTTCCTTTCTTGTAAGGCAAGATAAATTTCTACACCCCATTGCCTGTGTGTCTTGTTTTCTAGTTACATGCAAAAACTTATTTTTGTTGTTTTTGAACATCTGTTTTTAAAACTTTGAGTTCCACATTCTCCCCCCTCCTCCCTTCCTACCCACCCTCCCTAAGAAGTCAAGCAATCCAACACAGTCCACATGTGTATCATTATGTATACAACAATACTCATGTTGTGAAATACTAACTATATTTTGCTCCTTCCCAACCCATTCCCCTTTACTGAATTTTCTCCCTTGACCCTGTCCCCTTTCAAAAGTGTTTGTTTTTGATTACCTCCACCCCCATCTGCCCTCTCCTCCATCATCCTCCCCCTTTTTTTAATCCTCTTCCCTCTTCTTTCCTGTGGGGTAAGATACCCAACTGAGTATGTATGGTATTCCTTCCTCAGGCCAAATCTGATGAGAGCAAGATTCACTCATTCCCTCCTCACCTGCCCTCTCCCCTCCTCCCCCAGAACTGCTTCCTCTTGCCACCTTTATGTGAGATAATCCACCCCATTCTATCTCTCCCTATCTCCCTCTCTCAATATATTCTTCTCTGATCCCTTAATTTGATTTTATTTCTTTCAGGTATCTTCCCTTCATCTTCAACTCACCCTGTGTCCTCTCTCTCTCTCTCTCTCTCTCTCTCTCTCTCTCTCTCTCTCTCTCTCTCTCTCTTTATATACACACACACACACACACACACATATATACATACATACACATTCACTTATATATATATATATATATACATAAACACATATATATATATATATATATATTCCCTTCAGCTACCCTAATACTGAGGTCTCATGAATCAGACACGTCATCTTTTCATGTAGGAATGTAAACAAAACAGTTCAACTTTAGTAAGTCCCTTTCAATTTCTTTTTGTTGATTACCTTTTCATGCTTCTCTTGATTCTTGTATTTGAAAGTTAAATTTTCTGTTCAGCTCTGGTCTTTTCACTGAGAAAGCTTGAAAGTCCTCTATGTTATTGAAAATACATATTTTGCCTTGGAGCATGATACTCAGTTTTGCTGGGTAGGTGATTCTAGATTTTAATCCTAGCTCCATTGACCTCCAGAATAATCGTATTCCAAGCCCTTCAATCTCTTAATGTAGAAGCTGCTAGATCTTGGATTATTCTGATTATGTTTCCACAATACTCAAATTGTTTCTTTCTGGCTGTTTGCAGTATTTTCTCCTTGATCTGGGAGCTCTGGAATTTGGCAACAATATTCCTAGGAGATTTCTTTTTGGGATCTATCTGAGGAGGCGATCAGTGGATTCTTTCAATTTCTATCTTGCCCTGTGGCTCTAGAATATCAGGGCAGTTCTCCTTGATTATTTCTTGAAAGATGATATCTAGGCTCTTTTTTTGATCACGGCTTTCAGGTAGTCCAATAATTTTTAACTCTCTCTCTCCTGGATCTATTTTCCAGGTCAGTGGTTTTCCAACGAGATATTTCATATTGTCTTCCATTTTGTCATTCATTTGGTTCTGTTTGATAATATCTTGATTTCTCATCAAGTCACTAGCTTCCACTTGCTCCAATCTAATTTTTCAGGTAGTATTTTCTTCAGTGGTCTTTTGGACCTCCTTTTCCGTTTGGCTAATTCTGCCTTTCAGGGCATTCTTCTCCTCATTGGCTGTTTGGAGCTCTTTTGCCATTTGAGTTAGTCTATTTTTTAAGGTGTTGTTTTCTTCAGTGTTTTTTTCAGTATTTTTTGGGGTCTCCTTTGGCAAGTAATTGACTTGTTTTTCATGGTTTTCTCACACCCTTCACATTTCTCTTCCCAATTTTCCCTCTACTTCTCTTACTTGCTTTTCCAAATCCTTTTTGAGCTCTTCCATGGCCTGGGACCAGTTCATGTTTTTCTTGGAGGCTTCTGTTGTAGGCTCTTTGACTTTGTTGACTTCTTCTGGCTGTATGTTTTGGTCTTCTTTGTCACCAAAGAATCCAAAGTGTGAGACTGAATCTGGGTGCATTTTTGCTGCCTGGCCATATTGCCAACCAACTGACTTGATCCTTGAGTTTTTCATTGGGGTATGACTGCTTGTAGACTAGAGAGTTCTATGTTCCACATTTGGGGGGATGTGCCAGCTCTGCCACACCAGCACTACTCCTTCCCCCTAACCCGGACTGGGCTTAAATCTTCAGCAGGCTGTGCACTCCTGCTCTGATTCGCCACTTAATTCCTCCCACCAGGTGAGCCTGGGGCCAGAAGCAACTGCAACTGTAGCCGCCCCACATCCGCTGCCCCCGGGGCCAGTAGCCGAACCGCGAACTCCTTCCACTCCCACAGCTTTTCCCACTAACCTTCTCTGTTGTCTTTGGTGTTTGTGGATTGAGAAGTCTGGTAACTGCTGCAGCTCACTGATTCGGGGTGCTAGGGCCCGATCCGCCTGGCTCCTGGTCTGGTTGGTCTGCACTGCTCATGCTGGGCTCTGCTCCGCTCCCCTCCCAGCTCCCAGCTCCGTGTGGGATAGACCTCACCCAGAGACCATCCAGGCTGTCCTGGGCTGGAGCCCTGCTTCCCTCTGCTGTTTTGTGGGTTCTGCCATTCTAGAATTGGTTCAGAGCCATTTTTTAAAAGGTTTTTGGAGGGACTCAGCGGGGGAGCTCACGCTAGTCCCTACTTTCCTGCCGCCATCTTGGCTCTGCCCCTTGAGTATGTTTTTCTATATTTCCTTTAGCAACATGACTATTATGGATATGTTTTGCAAGACTGCACATGTATCACCTCTAATAAACTTCTTCCCTTCTCAAAGAGGGTTTAGGAGAGGGAGAAAGGAAGAGAATTTGAAATTCAAAGTTTTCAAAACAAATGTTAAAAATTGTTTTTACATGTAACTAGGGAAAAATAAAAATAAAATACTAAAAATGTCCATTATTGAGATTTGTTTCTAGTTCTCTTTTGGAGCACCATTCCTCCTTGGTTTGAGTAAGGAAAGGAATTTGGTATAGTGGCTCTTTTGTCACCATTTGTGAGAATAATTTTTGTATCCTGGGTATTAATTGCTTTAAAATATCTTTTAAGATTAATTTGTAGTCATGTGATCCAGGAGACACTCTCTCTAAATTACTTTTGCATTTCATTTATGATTTGTTTAATTTATTTATTCTGAAATTGGTTGTTTCTCCTCCCTGTGGCTTGAGTATTTCATATATTTGCAAATAATCCACAACTTCTTTGTATTCTCAATTTGACTGACATATATGTATAGATATACAGTAATTTTTGATAATCTTTTATATTTCCTATGGAGACAGTGCAAATCATCTTATTCATTCTTTTGTCTTGGAAATTTGATTTTCTTCTTTCTTTTACTTGGTTAGCTTAGCTAATTGACTTGATTAGTATTTCTAAAGGATCAACTCCTTTATAAATTCTATGGTATTTTTACTTTCAAATTTATTTATTTCATGCCTAATTGTTAAGCTAACTTCTTTTGTACTTGAAGTAGTTAATGTTGATTTGTTTATGAGTTATTTAGTTGCATCATCACTGTTTTCTGTTTTGTTAACATGTTTTCAGTGATTTTTCCTCTCTAAAAATGGCTTTCTTAGACTCCATTAGTTTCAGTATGACTTCTCATTGGAATTGTTACACTTAACATAAGATTTAATCTTTCTGGAGAATGTGGTTTCCCAATGATGAGTTTGCTGGGGGAGGAAGGCATGACGGAGAGTTCCAAAGAATTCCAAAAGCAATGGACCTAGTGGGAAATGTGGTCAGATCTGCCATTTTACTCTCCATACCAGTTCTTTAAAATATTCTTCTCTCTTCTAGAGTATCCCACAGCAACCCTTTATCCCATCTCACTCATCTATGGACCCTATCCTCACACTTCTGTGTGTGTGTATGTTTTCTTTATTTTTAGACTTAAACACAAGAACTCAAATAGAGAAGAGAGAAGAAACATACCATAAACTTTAATATAGAAACTTAAATACAAATTAAGAAAAGAAAAAAAAATGTCATGTGAACAGCAGAACATAGGAGAGGATTCAAAATATATATAGCAATAAATTTTCATTTCAAGAAAGCCTGTATGATAAATACTGCATGTTGTATTGAGAGCTGCCCATCTTTTCTTTGCTTCTTTGTAAGTTTTCTTTTGTTCTCTGCTGTGCACTTTTAACTTTGTTCTTTTTTCTCCCTTCCTCCCTCACCCCACTCCCAAAAAGACTACAATTAAGTTCAGATACATTTATATAGAGATATATACACACATTCATATATACACATATATACATATACACATACGTACATATATAGACATATACTTTCCCTAATAAATTCGACACCTGATTTTTTTATGTTTCTGCCTATCTCTTATTTCCTATCCCTCCTGACTCCTCTAGTTTACTTCTACCTGCTCCCTTGTTCTCCTATTACTTGGCCTACCCCAACTCCAAAGATCCCTTACCTGTCCTCCCATTCCCATAAATCTAAACACCCTTCTATATCCCCCTTTAACTTATTCCCCATCCTCATACCTCATCAAAGAAAAAGACAGGGGGATGGGGGACTTTTTTCTGAGAGTTCTCTTTTCTACTCTGCTGTTCATCTCTTATCAATTAAACATCTTCCTTTACTATCTCTTCTTTCACTTTGCTTTTAATGAGGAAAGGGCCATTTTCCCTGTTAGGACAACTTCTTGATCCAGTCCCCTCCTATTTTCTCCAGTTTATACCTTCTCCTAATCATCCCTACCCTATCTCTTGTCTTCAGTTTTTCCCTATCCATTGACCACTTTCCTGCTGCCTACAAACATGTCATGTATCTTCCTAAAAAGTCCTTACTTGACCCTCATATTCCATTAGTTTTCATTCTAATATGTCTCTTTCTTGGTTCAGTTTCTTGAGAAAACCAACTATACCAGGTGCCTCAACTTCCTCTATTCTCAATATCTTCTTAGGCCTCTTCAATTAGGCTTCCAACTTCACCAATGAACTCTCCAAAACTAACTGCGATCCTATAATTAATAACGCTAATGACGCTTTCTCAATCCTCATCCTTCTTGATGTCTCTATGGCATTTGCTATTATTGATCACTTCCTCTGGGATATTCTTTCCATTCTGTATTTTCAAGACACTATTCTCTCCTTATTATTCTATTTATTCAAGCAATCTTTCTGAGTTATCTGGCTTTTCCTCATTGCTAAGTACCTTAACTGTGGGTGCCACCCAAGGATGTGTCCTAGATTCTCTTCTCTCTTCTCTCCAATACTATCTCAGTTGGCTATCTTGTCAGTTTTTGTGGCTTCAATTATCTCTATGCAGATGATTTCTACATTTGTCTATCGACTTCTCTTCTGTCTTGAGCACTGCACCTCAAGCTTCCTCTCGGACATCTTAAAATAGATGTCCATAAGTATATTAAACATAATATCTTACAAACCAGAACTTAATAGCTTACATTTTTCCTCTTCTCTGAGTTTTCCTGTTACTGTCAAGTGTGCTACAACTGTCTCACCCAGACTTGAAACTTCAGTGTTTTTCTCCACTTTTCACTTTCAATGACCTCATATATCCAGTTCGTTTAAAAATCTAGTCATATCTACCTTTAGAATATTCCTAATGTATGCCCATTTCCCTCCTGTGTTGAAACTATTACAAAGTCTTCTGATTGGTCTTTTGCCCTCAAGTCTTTCCTCATCCTGATCCATCTTCTACTCAGTTGCCAAAATAATTTCCCTAAAGCATAGGTTTGAACATGTCACCCCCACCCCATACTCGATAAACACCAGTGGTTCCCAATGACCTCTAGAAACAAGTAAAAAAGAGTTCTATTTAGTATTTTAAAACTCTTTAAAATGGGGCCCCTTCCTTCCTTTCCAGTTTTCTCATTTTTCATCCCTCTCTACACATTTTACTATCCAGCTATATTGGTCTCCTTGCTCTTTACTCAGGCACAACACACTATCTCCCACCTCTTTGACTTTCTACTGGTTTTCCGCCATGCTTACAATGCTCTCATTGTACTTCTTTTAGTTTCCCTGGCTTTGTTCAAGACTCAGCCAAATCCTACCTTCTTTATTTCTTTCTGGTTTCCCTCAGCTTCTAGTATCTTCTTCTTTGAGATAACCTTCCATCTACTTTATATGCATCTTGTGTATATCTAGGTATTACCATGTTATCTCCCTCAGTAGAATGATGATTCCTTGAGGTTTTTTTGCTTTTTTTTATATCCCTAGTTCTTAGCACTGTGCTTGAAACATTAAAAGTGCTTAATGAATACTTGTTAATCAACTGAATGACTAATTGTTTTGCAAGGTACTTGTCCATTAAGCAGCTATTTTGCTTGTTCACTTTTCCCCTTCAGTTTTTATCTATGTTTATCAGTCATTGCTGATTTTTATATGCTGTTCTTGCTATAAATGTGCTTCTTACTAACAACTCTTTTTCTTTTGAAGGTACTGTGTCACTGTACCTCTCCCCCAGTCCTTGCTGCCATTCCCTGTTTTATAGATCACCATGGTTGAGTGAGGTCTGTATCTCACAAGAGATGATGAGTGTAAATAATTGGGAGACTCTAAAATGCCACTGTAGTTGAGTCTATTATGAACTTTTACCATTCCAACTTTTCTGAGCTTCATCCTCTTCTATAAGACTGTCTTTCTTTAATAACACTGGGCTGAGGTTGAGAAGGTTGGTCAATAAGGGTTTGGGTAACTGCCCTCACTTCTTTTTTTAACCTCTCATTTCTTCACTCTGTCTGGTGCCTGCTTCCTCCAATGCCATATTAAATAGTTGTAAAGAAAATTGCATTTCTCTTCTTCCATTTTCTCAGTCTTCTCTTTTGAACTCTATTCTCCTTCACAGAAACTGTTTTAACAACCCAGCTAGCAGCTTCAGTGGGGGCGTAAGATCCCTCCCCCACAGCTGGCACTCAGGGGGCTGCCGGGACCCAGGAGGCTTCCGGGACCCAGGAGGCTGCCGGGAAAGCACAGGTTCTTTTTATCTGCTTAAACAAGGAAAGCACAGTGAAGGGGTTGACCAGCTTACTTTAATCCAGCATTCACTTAGCATACAGACAACATGCATTTAGTTCAGGGGAAAATGCCAGCATTCAGTTAGTTCAGGGAAGCATACAGACAAGCATCAAGAGACAGACCAAATACAGATTCTTTGACTTACTTCTGGGAAAAAAAAAACCAGCACCCTGAGGTTCAAAACATTCATTTAGTTCAGGGGAAAAACAAACCAGCACCCCGAACCTCAAAACCAAAATACAAACAAATTACAAATATCAACAGACAGACCCAATACAATTCATAGTTACCAACATCTGGGCTCAGCCCGAGAGCAAGGGCTGGCCCAGAGTCACGCTTGCTTGCCGCTGCTTCCCACACCAACCGGAAGAGGAAAAGAGACCTTCAAGCTGTCTTCTCCCCTCTTATAGGGTTTTTGACATCATCAAGCGCCGCCTGAATGACCAGGGCCGATTGGTTCTTGAGTTGGCCCCTCCCCCTAGGGTAGAGGTTAACACCTCCCCTCAGCCAGCCCCATGACTCATCACACAGGAAGTTGCTTCCTGGCATGCCCTCTAGGCTTCCTGCCCCGGAAGAGCAAGCCACAGCATCCAGAGGCTCAATGAGGTAAGCTGAGTCATTCAAAGAAAACAAAGGCCTTTCTGGTTACAGAAACTTCTTCAATTTCAGGGCTTGTCTTATTCAGGGACCCCAACCCACCATGCAAATGAAGCTTCCACTGAGACACTAAAAAGATGTTAAATCCAAAGTCTGACCCTAACACTGCAGCAGTCATGAGGAGTATGGAGCCTTCCTGGCCAGCAGAGACATGGGGAGTAGGTGGAGAGGCTGGGCTAGGAGTGCTAGGCTTATGAATTGACCTTGACTTATTTGTGAGTAATGAGTTCTTTCAATTACCTTCTTTGTATCAATGCTAAGCTTATTGTTTGGAGACTCACTTATTAGATTATTTGATGTGGTAGATGGATAGCTGCCCCTACATTACTTCTAATTCTATGATCTTCCCAGGATAACTAATTTACTTATAAAGGAAGTTTTTCATTACTAAGAGTTTATTTCACTATAAAAACTAACTACTGCCTCACTTTGCTTTTGTCTACAAAATTTGTTCAAACAAAAATGGTTGATCTAAAATTTAGAGAGGGATAATTGGATTCAAATGACTAATAAAATAATCACTTCAGCTATCAGGCTAGGATTCTCCATATATACACGTATACTGCACCACTAATTTCTTACGATAAGGATGGAAATCTGGGAGACCATCAATGACTTAAGGTAAAAAAATGAATTCCATATGTACTCTCATGCTTAGGAAACATCTGTCTCTGCATTGTCAGTGGCACCAATGAGTCCTTCCTTTTTATATAATATGATATTCATAATACTTGAATTTTATCTTGCATATTAAAAGTGTTAAATCTTCAAACTGAGCCAAAACTCCTCAATATTTGTTCATTTGGTAGAAGAATGAGGAAAGTCCTGAAGGCAGTTCCTAAAGCCTTAGTTAACCAGCTCCTTCTGTTTGCATATTCAATCCCTCTATGTAACATATGCATAATTTTATCATCATTGTGTGTCATCTGGAGTATATTGATTGAACTGCAGTTTCAAAATGACTGCTAAGAGATAATTTAGTTGCATGCATTAAAACTAAAATGAGTGTACTGGAGCTGAATAGAGTTATTTAAAAACAAAACTAAAGCTAAAAGATGAAAGAACATCCAGTCAACTCAAGTAAACTAAGTAAGAAATTAAAACCTTATCATTTTATGTTCAAAATTTTCCAATTTCAATAGCAATGGATATTTAAAAGAAAGCTAGGGTGAAAGAAAATTACACTTTCCTCTTCTGTATGCACTTGTAAATAAGTCTCCTTGCTAGTCAACTCATCTTCTTTAATTTAGCACAGAAGACCTACTGGCTAAATATCACCTTAAGAAAATCAGCAAAGATATTCAAATAAGCAGTTTACATTGTATGCATAATAACACTTGGAATTATAAAACACTAGCAGTAGCTACCCAAATTTAAGCTATATAGTAAGTGGGTGTTCCTGGCACAGAATCAAGAATGCCATGTCAAAAGACCCAAAAAGTGTCTACACTAGCACTATTACCACTGTGAGCTTCCACAGTGTGATATTAAGCCAAACTTCTTTCATTGGTTTTTGGAAAACCAATTCTTCCAGAATTATAAATATAGTAATTCCTATTGGGGAAGCTAGATGATGTAATAGATAGAATGTTAGACCTGGAATCAGAAAGACCTGAATTCAATTCCAGCTTCAAATAATTACTAGGTCTGTGACCCTGGACAAGTCACTTAACTTCTGTTCACCTTAGTTTCCTCATCTATAAAGTGGGAATAATAACAGCACCTACTTCTCAGAGTTGTGATGATCAAATGAGATATTTGTAAAGTACCTTGCCAACTTTAAAGTTTTACATAAATTCTAGGGACTATAATTAATATTGATTATTATTATTATCATTATCCAAGTTTTTTAGCAAAAAAAAATGCACTGGACTTGGAGTCAAAAATATTCAAAAGATTTCATTCTGACTTGGTAACTGTGCAATGGTGAGCAAGCCATATCATCCCTCTGGGCCTCATTTTTCTCATATGGTAAAAGGAAATTCAACTCAATCAACTCCAGTCCTTTATAGTTTGATTATCTAAGAATGACCGGCTCCCTCCGATGTGTGGTATACATTTTATGCAAAGCATGTATATCATATTTTCTTCAGTAAGAAACTCTACATAAAATGGAAATGCTAAATAGTTATTTTCAAAGCATTCTATTTAAAGCCATTTGCTTAAATGAGAGAGAACTAGGCTCCAGATTATATTCTTCCATGTTTGTTGTCTCAGCTATATTTTAAGTTTTCCCCTTCAATTCATAATTTCAGTTTCTTCTTTAGCAACAACTCTATCTTGATTGCTTCCCACATGAGTCCCATTCAAGTGATGGTGATTTTGATGTTGCTCTCTCCGTCTCAGTCGTTCTTTATTACTTCCAGTCTCTGGACCTCTTCCCATGCCCTATTTCTAAGCTGTCTGAAGGCATGAAAGTACTTTGAACTCTTAAGGAAAAAAAGACACAACTTACATGCAAATCATAGAACATACCTAGAGACCTGACAATTTAGTGTCCATTCAGTACTACTCCCCAGAAACGCTATGGCTCATTTATATTATATATGAGATCACAGAGGTTGCAGCCTTTAATTTATTGCTGTCCCATTCAAGAACATGACATTCTAATTCAGTCAGTGGGGACTAACCATAATCTCAGAATCACATCAGGTTCCTCCCTAGTATGACAATTGATTACATCTTTTAACCTTTCTCACATCTGTGTTGCCATCTGGAGTGTTTAGCACTTACTTTTTTTACAAAAAGAATGAGATGCTGGTTTGCAGACCCAATTTTAGAATTAATCCTGAAATTTTTAACCTTGAATTTTTTAATCTTTCCAACATAAAAAAAAGATTTAATTATTGAATTCCTTTTACTATTCGAAGATTTTCTTACAAAAAATTTACTGCTGCCATTTAATTGCCAATGACATGGAATGCTCATGACTTCTTATGATGTTTTATAAATTGATACCAAAACATATCTTTATTAGCAAAGAAATACACATTCACCCTTAGTGACTTGGGAAATTTTACACATCTCAAAATAAAAATTCACGGGAAAGTATTTTATTAAATTGGATTTGCCTTCACAGCTGTGTTTGTTTTCTAATGTCCTCTGGTTTGGAAATAAAAAGTTTTATAATATGCAATTTTGTTCTTTGTTATTTAATATATGCAAGGGAAATTGGTGACACATGGAATATTCTTTAGCAATTCAAAATATCAATATGGATCTACTTTACTGTAGGTTGAAACCCTTCTACATCTTCATAGCTGGTTTTATGACTTGTGAAGTTAAAAATGAAAACCAGCACTAACCGCCCCCCCCCCTTCCTGACCTCCCCACACACACACACACTCCTGGTGGCCAGCCTTCTAGTGATGAACCTCTCCAAACTTAACCAGGCTGGTCCTTAAGTAATATATATATAATGTCTGTAGCAAGGCAAATATGTAAAGCCTCAATTCTCAGTTTACTAAGCATGTAACTCTTCTGGGACATGGGGTTACTTCTGAGCAAAGATAAAATATTAGAAGAAATGAATAGATATGTGTATAGACTCTTTTAAATCACTTGCCATTTGCATAACCACTGTTTTTGGTAAAAAAAAAAAATGTAGTTCTAAGTAAGGATAAAGAATAGGAAGGTAACATGGTAGAACCGGCAAAGAACTGGCCTCAGAAGATTTGGATTCAAGTCCTGCCTCTGAAACCGTATGGGTTATATGACTAAATAAGTCATTTCACCTGCAAATGCTCTAGGCAACTCACCAAAATTAGAAATTGCACAGTAAGTACACATCTACATTGGTAGAGGGAGTTTCCTCTCCTAGAGTCCTCCATGCCAACCAAACCACATACACAGTTAAAAAATTTTTTCAAGGAACAAAGGCAGTTAACGTTATAGACAGATAGGTTTCTTTTTTTAAAAATGACATTTTCTTGAATACAAGGAATATCTAGCAGAGTACCTACCTTTCAGATCATAGGTGCTACATAAATGTTGAATGATTAATAATTAGAATTTTTATGTTTTTCAATTTTAGACATATACTAAAACAAATACATAAGAAAAACATATTATAAACTTAAATATCAAAACTTAAATATAAAATAAAAGAAAAAACATTATATGCACAGCAGAATGTAAGAGAGGATTCAAAATATATAGCAATAAATTTCCATTTCAAGAAAGCCTATATATTAAATACTGCTGAAAACTGCTTATCTTTTCTTTGCTTTGTTATAGGTTTTTTTTTTCTTCTCTGCTGTACATATCTACTTTGTTCTTTTTTCCCTCCTCCTCCCCACACCCCCGAAGGGTACAATTAAGCATGATATATCTATATCTATCTATCTATCTATCTATATATATATATATATATATACACATATACATATATATGCATATATAAACACATAATTTCCCTAACAGATTCTACTCCTAACCTTTGTTTTTATGTTTCTGCCTATCTCTTATTTCCTAACCCCTTGACTCCTCTACTTTACTGCTACCTGCTAACTTGCTCTCCTATTACTTAACTTATCCCCTCTCCAATGATCCCTCCCTTAACCTCCCTTCCCCATAAATCTAAGCATCCTTTTATATGTCCCTTTTATCTGTTCCCTCACCCTGCCTTCTAAAGATCCCTCCCTTATCCTGCCAAGGATCCCTCCTCCATCCTTCCATTCAATTAATCTAAACATCCTATTCCCTCACCCTCCCCTCTAAGAACCCTCCCTTATCCTCTCCCCCCCTGCCCATCTCCTTAGTTTTTTATTTCTTTCTAAATTTAGAGGACTTTTATACTCTTCTAGAAGTATATGTACTGTTCCCTCTTGAACCCATTCCTCTGTATCAGTTCTTAATGCCTTAATGCCAAATGTTGAGATCCTAGTTTCATTTCTCCTTCAAAAGCTGTTCAAAAGAATAGCATGCATTCTATGCCGTATGTTATATAATGAGAGAGAAGCACTAAATTCATCAGTGAAGAAAAGATTTTCAAAATCTCTCTTTCCTGTTATTCTACAAACTGTATTGCCTGAGAATTATGAATGCAAAGAGGCTATAGAAACCACACATACACACACACATATGTATAAATATATATAATATTAGAGAAATTTGGAAGATAGAAAAAGGGCAGGCCTGGAGGATTAAGAAAACCATGTTTCTGATACATACTAGTTTTATGGCCATGCCTGAGAAAGTCCCTTAATCTGTCATTGTCTCAAACAACTAAGACTTTAGGGTGAAGTGTTTGACACACTTTCAGGAAATTTCCACACTGAGAATTCTCCTCACTAATGACTAATCATATTACACATATATTTAGTAACATAAAAACAGATTAGCCCAAATGGATTGCAACAACATCACTTTGTTTTTCTGAGCTTCAGTTTCCTCATCCATAAAATGGATTATATTAGACAAAAATAATATATATTTATATAATATTATAGATACTTCATATTATTTTCACAATAACAAGCCTATAAAGAAGATAATACAAGTATTACTTAATCTCTACTTTACAAATGGAGAAACTGAGATTCAGAACAAGGAAAAATTCTATTTCCCTACAACTAGAATTTGAACCCAGTCATTCTATGACATCTTATTACTGCTTTAGATGTAATAACCATCCTTCCACCTCTGAAATGGCATTTAGAGCACTATAGGTATTTAATAGTTACTTTCTACTTTATTGAATCTGAGGGGCCATAGAGTACTTTGTTAATTTTTACTTGCATTTCAACAAATTACTGTTCTTTTCTTTTATTCCTCAAAATTAGAAAACTATTTTGTTCCATTTAGAGAACATACAATGTTAGGATTCAAAGGTACTTTATTCAATTATTTGAAAGCTCTGATGAGGTCAAGAAGCACATCCTGTTTAAATTTTCAGCCTCCACTATTGTCTAGTGGAATACTCTGAATATAATAAGTATTCAATAAATCTTTATCAATTAAATTGCAAAAATAGTATGAAAAAATCAAAATAAGATAATTATGGCTATAATTCAATGCTAAGAAAACACTACTGACCTACTAACCAAGACTTTGATCATTATAATAGAAGGAGTTTTTTTAATTTTATTTTTAATTTGTGGAATAAAATAAGTATTTCCATAATATTGTACAATAAAAAGATGATTGTACATGAAACTGCAAATCTACTATGCACAACTTGATATTCCTTTCAAATATATGACAAAGTTATCATGTAGATTTCTTTTTTTTCTTCCCTACCCTCCCCACCCAGAGATGGCTATCATTAAACACAAATGTGTATGTGTGCTTAAAATTATTCTATACGTACTTCCATTTATTAGTTCATTCTCTGGATGCAGATAACATCTTCAGAAGTAATGTTGGGAGCAGAGCCAAGATGGAGGCTGGAAAGCAGGGACTTGCATGAGTTCCCCTCCAGGTCCCTCCAAAAACCTATAAAAAATGTCTCTGAACAAATTCTAGAGCTGTAGAACCCATGGGATAGCAGAGGGAAGCAGGGCTCCAGCCCAGGAGAGCCTGGATGGTCCCTGGGTAAGGTCTATTGCACCCTGCTGGGAGCAGGGTAGAGCAGAGCCCAGCAGGGGTTTCACTCGGACAAACCAGACCAGGAGCCGGGTGGAATAGGCCCTAGCACCCCGAATCAGTGAGCTGTGACAGTTACCCGACATCTCAACCCACAAACCCAAAAACAACAGAGAAGATTAGTGGGGAAAAGCTGAGGGAACAGAGGGAAAGGAGTCTGCGGTCTGGCCACCACCCAGGGGGCAGTAGAGGTGGTGCAAATTCCAGAGCTCCCAGATCAAGGAGAAAACACTGCAAGCAGCCAGAAAGAAACAATTTGAGTATTCTAGAAATACAATCAGGATAATACAAGATCTAGCAGCTTCTACATTAAGGGATCAAGGGGCTTGGAATATGATATTCCTGGGGTCAATGGAGCTAGGATTGAAACCAAGAATCACCTACCCAGCAAAACTGAGTATTACGCTCCAAGGCAAAATATGGATTTTCAATAAAATAGAGGACTTTCAAGCTTTCTCAGTGAAAAGACCAGAGCTGAATAGAAAACTTGACTTTCAAACACAAGAATCAAGAGAAGCATGAAAAGGTAATCAAGAAAGAGAAATCATAAGGGACTTAGTAAAGTTGAGCTGTTTTGTTTACATTCCTATGTGTAAAGATGATGTGTATAATTCATGAGACCTCAGTACTCAGTATTAGGGTAGCTGAAGGGGAATATACATATATATATATATATGTGTGTGTGTGTGTGTGTGTGTGTGTGTGTGTGTCTGTGTGTCTGTGTGTCTGTGTGTGTGTGTGTCTCTGTGTGTGTGTGTGTGTGTGTGTTTATAGCGGGCACAAGATGAGTTGAATATGAAGGGATGATATCTAAAAAAATAAAGTAAAATTAAGGGATGGGAGAGGAATATATTGAGAGAGGGAGAAAGGTAGAGATAGAATGGGGTAAATTATCTCACATAAAAGTGGCAAGATAAAGCAGTTCTGTTGGAAGGGAAGAGGGGGCAGGTGAGGGGGAATGAGTGAATCTTGCTTTCATCAGATTCGACCTGAGGAGGGAATAACATACACACTCAACTGTGTATCTTACCCCACAGGAAAGAAGGAGGAAAGAGATTTAAAAACGGGGGGAAATAGAAGGGAGGGCAGATGGGGCGGGGGGACATAATCAAAAACAAACACTTTTGAAAAGGGACAGGGCCAAGGGAGAAAATTGGATAAAGGAGGATAAGGTTAGGAAGGAGCAAAATATAGTTAGTCTTTCACAACATGAGTATTGTGGAAGGGTTTTACATAATGATACACATGTGTGGCCCACATTGAATTGCTTGCCTTCTTAGGGAGGGTGGGTGGGGAGGGAAGAGGGGAGAGAATTTGGAACTCAAAGTTTTAAAAGCAGATGTTAAAAAAAAAGTTTTTGCATGCAGCTAGGAAATAAGATATTCAGGCAACGGGGCATAAAATCTATCTTGCCCTACAAGAAATTAAGGGAAAAGGGGATGGGAGGGAGGGGGTGACAGAAGGGAAGGATGACTGGGGAACAGAGCAATCAGAATATATGGCATCTCGGAGTGGGGGGGGAAAGGTAGGGATGGGGAGAAAATTTGTAATTCAAACTCTTGTGAAAATTAATGCTGAAAACTAAAAATATTAAATAAATAAGTAATAATTTAAAAAATAAATAAAATTTTAAAAAAGGAAAAAAAGGAGTGATGTTGAGAAATATACATATTAGGATGACAAATGGTCAATGACATACAGACATGAGGGGAAAATTTATTCTAATTATTGAATAAGATTTTTATAATTGCAAATGAAATGAAAAAGCAGCTAGATTAATAAAGAATCATTAATATAGTAACAGATTTCATATTAAAGCTATAGTAAGAATTTTTTTAAAAAATCAATTTAAATAACATGAGAAAGAAGCTGCCTGGTATATGGGTAGGAAGTTGGCCTTGAAGTTAAAAAAAATTGGGGTCAAGTCTCACCTTGGACATGATTTGGCCATATGAATTGTGGCATGGCACTTAACATTTTGGTGTACCAGACAATTATCAACAATTTAATTGCAACACAAGCATTAATATGCATGGGTAGAGGCAGTTTTCTCATTGAGAATTCATCCCACCAATGAAATCACACATCTGGTTATAGAAAGCGCATTAGAGAAATTTATGAAAACAGTTTATTTTAGTAAATGGATACTAATGTATAAAACCTTTGGATGCTAAGGTTGAGAGATAGGGATGGCTTAGCCAGAAAATACATCTCCCTCCTTTTCTTCTTCCTCACCCTCTTCTTTCTTCTTCTCCTCTTCATAGCTGGAATGATTTTGCCTGTGTGCTTCTTGATGTGAAACTCTTTTCCACCGTGCATTTATGGAATTGTAGCTATAAATTATTGTGCTCAGGAAAAATATCACAAACTAGGCAGAAAGAAAATAGCACAAGGCCAGTTGAGTACCAGAAATCTGGGGTGAGGAGTGTTCACTCCAGCCCATTATCTCCTAGTTTCCTATTTTAATTAATAATTTTTGTTATAACCAAATGCTAAGGTCTGTTATTTCCCTGTTGTTGAAAGTCACTAATACCCTATAAATTCAGGGCACCCTAAATTTGGTGCCCTGAGGCAAACTTTTAGTTAAAGATCAGTGTATGTATTCAATCAATCAACAAACATTTAAAAATACCTACTATGGTCTAGGAACTCTGTTCCAGGCACTGGGGATATAAATGGAGTCAAAAGACAGTCTCTGCCCTCGGGGAGTTTCCAATCTAATGGAGCAGACAACAAGCAAATCATTATGTACAAACAAACTATATGTAAAATAAAAGCTAGGGAAACCAATAGCCAAAGATGAGGAGGGAGAGTGGGGAGAAACTTGAGGCAGACAGGCCCACCAGCATGCTATTTCAGGAGTCCAAGCATGTGGTAATAAGGGTGTGTACCAGAGTTGTGGTAGAGGGCCAGAGGAGAGAAAAAGGCATATTTAAGAAATGTTGCAAAAGGGAAATTGACAGGTATTGGCAACAGATTGGCTATGGAGGGGGAGATATAGTAAGGAGTTTAGAGTGACACCGGGTGATGAGCATAAGAGACTGGGAGGATAGTGCTGCCTTCTTCAGTAATTGGGAAGGTAGTAAAGGGAACGGGTTTGAGGATGAGACAATTAGTTCTGTTTTGGATGAGTTTAGGGTAGATACCACACATCCAACTCAAGATGTCTGGAAGGTAGTTGGACATACATGATTGGAGGTCAGTAGAGAGACTGGGGTAGCCTGAGCAAATGCCCTGAGCCAGAGACAGAAAATTTTGTTCATGGAACAGCAAAGAGGCCGGTGTGACTGGATTGAAGATTTTGTGGTGGGGAGGACTGAGTCAGGATAGGTAGATTTGAGAAGCATCAGTATAGAGATGGTAATTAGAGCCATGGGAGTTGATGAGATCACCAAATGAAGTTGTGAAAAAGGAGAAGAGAAGAGTACTGTTTTAACAATCTGGCTAGAAGCTTCTGTGGGGGTATAAGATCCACCCACAGCCAGCACCCAGAAAGCTGCCAACAGCACAGGTTCTTTTGATCTGCTTAATTAAGGAAAACAAGGTGAAGGGGTTGACAAGCTTAATTTTAATACAAATATCATTCAGTTAGTTCAGGGGAAATCCAGCATCCTGAACTTCCAAACAAATTGCAAACATCAAGAGACAGACTTTGTCTGATTCAAATCCCAACACATAGTTACCAGAGTTCAACAAAGTCTCAGCATCCGGGTTTACAAGCTGGAGGGCTCCTTAGCTACAGCTGCCCAGAGTCTCCTCATCAACATCATCTCCAGAGCCCCACACAAATGGCTCTGTCTTCCCTTCTTATAGGGATTCAGACATCATCAAACGTCATCTGAATCACCAGAGCTCAGGCTGGTGATTGGTTCTTGAGTTGGCCCCTTCCCTTAGGACCCTGGGAGGTTCACATCCACATGGATTAGGTTAACACCTAATGGGGTTTGGGCCTGGGGCTTAGCACCTAGTAAGTCTCACTGAATTACTCAAAGAAAACATAGGCTATTTTGCTTATCGACACAAGTACCCAGGACAAAATCCTAGGAGACATTTAGAAGTTAGAGGGAGTGATCTGGATGAAGATCCAGCAAAGGAGAATGAGAAGGAACAGTCAGCTAGGTAGTTGGAGAACCAAGAGAGAGTGGTATACCAAGGCTGAAGAGGAAAATGAGGGTTGAGAAAAAATCACTGGATTTGGCAGTTGAGAGATTATTGTTAATTGTGGAGAGAGCATTTCAGTAGAAGGAAGAGAGTATTTCAGTTTATAAGGGTTTAAAAAGAGAGTTCAAGGAGAGAAAGTAGAGGCACCTTTTTAAGAAGCATAGCCACAAAGGGCAGAAGACATGTAGAATGATTGCAGGGATGGAAGGAACAAGTGAGTTTTTTCAGGATGGGGAAATATGGGCATGTTTGTAAACAGTAGGGAATGAGCCACTAGACAGGGAGAAATTGAAAATAATGATAGGGTAGGTGTAACAGAAGCAGCAGTCTGTTGGAGAAGATGTGAAAGAGTGGGATAAATCAAGCAGTTAGAGGCATTAGCCATGGTAAGGAGCAAGGCCACCTCATTATTTGAGATATGGGTGAAGGAGATACTAGAAGAAGACATATGAGTGATATGAGATATGGAAGAGGGGAAAGAAGACATCTCAGCAAATAGTTTCATTTTTTTCTCTAAAAATTTTGATACATATTATTTCATTTGATCCTTAAAACAATGTCGTGAGGGAAACCTAATGGACATTACAGATGAGGAAACTGAGTCTCAAAGACATTAACTAATTTGAATTCAAAAAGGGTTCTTTATCTGATAAAGGTATCAAGGAGTAGAACATCTTAGTTGCTTCAGTTGGGGTTAAAGAATACGAAACATTCTTCTTACATAAATATAAACAAGGTAGTACAAGATAATTTGAGGGGAAAGATACTAGCAGCTGGAGAGATCAGGAAGGACTTTTTATATAAAATAGTACTTGGGAGGCAACTAGGTGGCACAGCATTTAGAGCACTAGCCCTGGAGTCAGGAGGACCTGAGTTCAAATCCATCCTCAGACACTTGACACACTTACTCGCTGTTTGACTTTGGGCAAGTCACTTAACCCCAATTGCCCTTCCTTCCCTCCTCCAAAAAAAATAGTACTTGGACTGAGAAAACAAAGGATTACGAGAAGAAGAGGTGAGAAGAAAGTGCCTTCCATTTACAGGAGAAAGCCATTGCAAAAGTAGGAAGACGAGAGATAGGACATGATATGTGAGGAATAGCAAGAATGTAAGTCTGGCTGCATCAGAAGGAGGTAGGAAGGAGAGTGACATGTAATGAAATTGCAAAGGTTTGGGTCCAGGCTGTGCAGAGCCGTGGAGCTCAGAATTCGTATTTAATCCTAAAGGCAAGAGAGTGACTGAAGTTCATTGAGTAGGAGAGTTGGTGCTATCTGTTAGAATGAGTCATCCAGTGCTAAGAGGTTTAAACACACAGTCCTTTTACTAAAATCATATTCCCAATACCCTAAGGCAGAAGCAATTCTCCAAGTGGTTTAAAAACAGTCTGGGATGATACAATCACATAAAAACTGCCAAGAAGAAAGTTTTAAAAGAAAGTTAACAAGGAGGTTCCCTGCAGTGTCAAGAGCTCTCCCACAAAGTATCTAAAACTGTTTTTACACTACTTTTGACCAAAGGTTGCACAGCCTCATCCCAATCAATACACCTAAGGGTAATGTTAACTCTAACTTCTCCAGAACTATACAACTTCATGGCTGGGGTGGGGAGGTGGAGTTAAGTACGATTTTCCTTGTTTCATAAATATCTTGACTTAAAACAGGAATAGCATGATCAGGCCAGTGCTTTAGAAAGAGGACTTTTAACAGCTTTATGAACAAATGATTCATAGAGAGAGATACTTGAGAGAGTGAGACCAACTAGGATGTCATTGCATAGTCTAGGAGTGAAATGATTAGGCCCTGGAATAAGCTCTCATAACCTCTTTCACAAAGTGTATGTAAAATTGGAGGGATGCAAGAGATGATATAGAGACAGAAACAACTGATTAGATATGAGGGGGTAAAGAAGAATAAGGTATCCAAGATAACACCAGGGTTACATACCTGTGCGACTGGAATAATGTTTCCCTCAATATAAGTAAAAAGAATTTTAGAGGGGAGGGGGAGAAGGAAAAGTTCTGTTTTGGACATTTTGATGTCTGTAGATTACAGTGGAATATCCAGTTTGAATAGGCAGCTGGAAATACATGATTAAAACTCAGGAGAGAAATGACAGCCAGGTATATAGAGATCAGGGAGTCATCTACGTGGAGGTGATGGTTAAAGTGACAGGGGGTCATGATTTCAATAAGTGAGAGAACAGGGGCCAGGACAGAATCTTAGGGTACATTCTTGATGTATGATATGGATGATAATCCAGCAAAGGCTACTGAGATGAAGTGATTGGCCAGATAGGATAACCAATAGATGGCATGGGAATGCAAAACCAGAGAAAAGAGTGTATCTAGGAGGAGAGAGTAACCAGCTGGAGATAGTGGTCAACAGTGTCATGTGCAGCACAGAAAAGTCAAGAGGCCTGAAAATTGAAAAAAAAAAAGACCATGAGAGTTGGCAAAAATTTCCTATGACAAGAACTGCTGAGAGTGAAAGGAAAACATCCCCCACTCCCCCCCACACACACCTCCATGCATACATACAAACTTTTTTCTCATATGTAGATCACAGATCACATTAAGTGAAACAAATCAAACAGTCCAGGATTTTTTAACTAAGTTTATCACATTTTAAAAGCTTAGAGACAGAAGTAAACATTTAAGTAAACACTGAAGCTTCCAGAGATGTGGCTGCCCTTCATACCATCTAGCAGGATTGATAAAAGCAGGGAGTGAAAGTAACTAGATAACTCATGAAGACATTCAGATCTCCCTTTACTAGAAAGAAAGAGAAGTAAGGAGGGTATTATGCTCAATCTACTCAGGCCATGCTCAGATCATCTCCATAGGCCCCCTGCTCAGGACTCATAATCCTTTCACTGATGGTTCTCAGAGGTTTCTCTCCTTTCTCCTTATTTGTTCCACAGTCCGTCCAACCTGATGGTCAGGGTCACAGTGGCCACAGAATTGGGAGAAGGCAAAGCAAACCCACCCTGACTAGAAGGGCAGGTACCTGGGTCCCTCAAAGACACCAAGTCAATATCCTTTTGAGAAGTCCCCAAAGCAGGATTACATTGATAACTCCCCTGCAAACACTTTCTGCTCTAGCCAAAAATCCTATTTACTGTTCTCACACAGGGCATTCCATTTCTCATCTCCATGCCTTTGTAAAGGGTATCTCTGATTTTTTTTTCCCAAGTACAGAATTTTTTTCAAAGAAATAATTAGTTTCTATTTTTAAATTTGGTTTGGGCATTTATTTCCATTTGATATTTTAAATGATATTTTAAAATTTTGTCTTGTTCAATGCTTGTTTTGTTTAATGTTTAGTCTTTTCTATAGTGGCCCTCTTCTTCTTCTTCAACTCTATCATTTGGAACTCTTAGCTTCCTTAAAGGTTCAGCCTAAGCACACCTCCTTCAAGAGGCCTTTCCTGATTTACCCCACTTGTCAATTCCCGTTCCCCCACACACATGTTCTTTGTGTTTCTTCTTTATTTACTTACCTGTGAATATCTTATATTGACACTAGTAGAATGAGCCTAGAGCTATCATCAGGAATACCTGAGTTTAAGTCTGGCCTGAGATATTTACTTAGATGTGTGACCCTGAGCAAGTCACTTAACCTCTGCCTTGTTTTCTCATCTGTAAAATACAAATAATAATGATGCCACACAGGGCTGTTGTGAAGATAAACTGAGATATCATTTACAAAACATTTTGCGATGCTAGCTATTATTATTGTATAGTAAGTACTTAAGAAATGCTTGTTGACTGATCCCATGGAATAAAGAGCATGGACATTACATAGGTTTTCTAGGCTTGTGGTTGTGTTTTGAAAGATTGAAGTTGACAAAATCTGACTGCCACATAAATTAGTCTTTGTTGTATTAAACCTACAACGTACCTACATTTTTGTCAATATGGCTTTCAATGTATATCACATCTTTTTTTCTAAGCTAATCAAATATATTTAAATAGTATTCTTCTTCCACTAGTGCAGGTGAGCACCTAGTCTATATTTTAATAGTCGTACAGTGTTACCTACAACATTGAGGTTATATGGTTTTCCTAGAATGATACAACCAATATATGTCAGAGATGAGACTTGAACCCAGGCCTTGCTGGTTCAAAAACCAGCTCTTTATACATTGTACCATGACTTCCTTGATGTATTAACAATAATCTATAAAATGGAAAATAGGCAGATATTTTAATATGAATTTCCTAGAGACAAGTAACTAGAGGCAATTAAAACAAATAAGTGAATGACTTGGCTCAGATAAACCACTTTCAAATAAAAATATTTGGTCCATATTTTCTAATTCCAAAATGCTCTTTCTTATATGACATACTGTGTATATAATATTAAATTGCTGCATTTATTTCCATACATCCCTCTCTTGGTAATTAGAGTGGGACTTTTTTACTGTTTTCTCTTTTGGAGGCACTTAGGTGGTCAAGTGCCTTTGATGAGTATGGCCTTTGTTTCTTTGATTAAATAGAAGGTCTTTGATGACCTGCTTATATCAAGGGAAAGCCTAGTTCACATAGGTTTGAGTCCCATGGTTGTGATGCCCTTTGACCCTGAATAGGGTATATAAACTCAGAGGTTAGCGTTTTGCTTGAGGCTCTCATTCACTGGAAGTGACATGTGATTTGACCAGAGGAGACTCTGGGTAGCTGCTGGAGCCCGCTGGCTTTGAAAATCCAGATGTTGGTGCCTCTCTCTCTGGTAACTATGTAATTCTTTGGTCATACAGCTAGAGGCCTGTCTGTTGATAACTGTGTGTGTTTGCTCTGTTTATGTTGTCTCTGTTTATATTTGCTCTGAAGTTCAAGTTGCTGGCTTTTCCCCCTGAACCAAGTGAACGATATATGTATGTTTGATTAAAGTGAAATTGTTAACTCCTTTAAGTTGCTTTCCTTAGAAAAGCTGATCAAAGAACCCATGATGGCAGCCCTTCTGTATGCTGGTGTTGTTGGTCTTTCATTTCCACAACAGCTGCTAGCAACATTGTTGTTACAATGTCTTCCTAGTGAGCTGTATGCTGTGTGGAATTCTTTTCATAAAAGAATACCTAATTGACCTATTCTACTGAATTTTCATGGTCCACTCACTGATTCTTTGACCATCTTTGACCTGAAACACACTCATTTATGTGAATATATGATTCCCTTAAATCATAGTAATCTCAGGACATTAGCTTTTGATAAATCTTTTAACTTTTATTGGCATTCAATTTTCTAGCCAGAGAAAGGGGGGAGGAATTTTCTACGTTTTAACAATAAAAATATTTCACATTCCTATGTTTTTATAGTTTTCCAAGAACTTTGATACTTATTATTTCATTTGATCCTTAAAACAACATAAAGTAAATAGGCTAGACATTCAACAGATAAGGAAACTGAGTCTCAGAAATCTTAACTAATTTGCCTAAGTTCCCAACAGCTAGTAAAAATGGAATAGGCATCAGAACGTAGGTCTTTTGGCTCACAAACACATGATCTTTCCCTTAAGCAATACTAACTCCAGAAATCTAGAAGATTATTTCATTTATTTAAGAAGTTAATGAAAGGAAAATATTCTCAATGTCCTTAGCACAATTCCTGAAAACATAACTTTAAGTGGTTAAATAACCATGTCTCCTGGTTAATTTATTCTGTTACTCATATACATATCTAATGGCTGGATTTTTATTTGGTTCTAAACTACTTGGCTTAAAATATTAATTCTTAAGAATTCTGTTTTATTCTGTGGAACGTTTATATGTAGT